>NC_086364.1:5948147-6548147 GCF_036324505.1 Eleginops maclovinus
ACGGTGCTGGAGGGAGGCTGAACACAGATCTTTTTTTTTTTTTTTTTCTCCCCGAAGTCACTCGGCCCTGCGGTCACACAGACGAGCCGGCATGAATACAGAATGTAGAAAATCCCACCACTCTCACTTCATCTGAGAGACAAAAATGAAGCCACAGAACAAGAAATCTGGTTACAAAAGACTGTGTGGGGGGGGGGGGGGGGCACATTCATCAAATTATCCCTGCCCATTGACGGCTGTCTGTGCCCAGAGGCCCATCCTCTCCCATATGCGCTGAATGCATTTTGTGCCAAAGACACATCTTTAAACAAAACTCTTTCCTCCGCCGCTTCACACCCGACGTTTTGAACGCACGATTCACAAGACCTGCTCGATGACCTCAATTTGCTTCAGTCTCTGTATCTGTAATAGCCCATCTGTTTCTTCCTACTCATAAGCAAACCCCGCCGTCGTCGCAATCTAATATCAGAGCACTTATTTTAGACACAAACAGATATATACGGATTGCAGCCGTAACTGGGAATGAGTTTTCGATCATTCTAAGGAAGTGAGTGGAACTATAAATAAAAATTCAAAGTAGTCCAGACTTCATACTGTTGGAAGCTAATGAAATAAAGGTGACACATTATGGGATTCATGAGAGGGGGCAGTTCATGGACAGAATTCCCTCTGATGTTTCCATGATGCTGCGCTGAAAGACAAACGCCAGCCATCTTCAGAACCATGTGACAGTCAGATAAAGATCAGCCTTCATCTTAATCAATTCGGTAAATTATTTCATCATGCAGGGGAATTCACATCAATAAAGCCTGGATGTATCTTTTTTTATTTTCTTTCCGCAGGTCGCTTGCTATTCTGTATACAGAATACCTGCGTGCTGTGAATATTTATATTTCTGCTTATAAATAATGTTGTTTGTATCTCCCTATAAAAGGGATTGTAATGATCACACAGAATTACCATTTATGACAGTTATGGTTCCCTTCCCAAGACTTTGTGAAATATTAATGAGCACCATTGATTCCCTGGTCTAAAGAAGGTGAACTGGGTAATTCCATAAGTGCCAGAGTGTAGATTGGTCTGTTAGCTCGGCTCCTTGCTCCGCTCCTTTGCTTTCCATCTCATCCTCCATTTGTACCTTTCACCAGTGCGACCAGGGCAGGGTCTTTTCCTGTAATTCCGCTACTATGGCATCGCATCATCCCGCAGGACAACTTAGGGACCACTTAGAGACTTGTGCACGTTTAGCTGCGTTACAGTAATGCTGCCAACCGGGCAACAAGCACTATCTATCACCATCTAACAAACAGCAGCTGTGGATGGATCCGCTTAAAAGACACAAGTGGGATGAAATAGAAAAGGAAAATACATCAAGACGGAACAGAACAAAACAGAATCATATCTAAGATTATTATTAGCATTACCTTGAGACACAAAGGAACACCTTAATGAATGACTCCCACCAAGGAAGAATATGTTACGTTAGGATTATCTAGCGGTAGAACGATCAATTAATACAATTATGCGAGATAATCTGAAATACAGTAACATTTATTTTTCTATTCATGTTAGTTTACACAATTTTGAGTCTCTTAGCAACAACAATATTACATTTTCTGCTGATTAGTTTAGTGTCAACTTAGTCAGTTGATAGATAGATAGTTTTGTTTTTTTCATTTTAAGACGACATATTATGCTCATTTTCAGTGTGAGAGAAACTACATGCACAAACAAACACTACAGGAAAGGGATAGGGCCAATTTAAATAAATGTACTGCAGACAGGAAGCACATCTATATGATACTTTTAAAATAAATGTTCATTTATTAAGCTATTTTGTGCCTCATTTGTTTTTAATATTCAATTTTGTTGTATTTTATCAGATGCAAAAGACAAAAACAACGTCCTGTTCTCTATGTATCTGCATCAGACATTGAAAACCCTTATTTGTGGACCAATTAATGATATAAAGACATACACAAAAAGTGTGCTATTAAAACTTTATGCATGATTCATGTTTAATGCTCATCAATTAGTTAGTAAAACAAACAAACAGAATGAAATACCACAAAACCCGCGTTTGAGAACTTTGAGCAACCACTGTTGGGATTAATCAGTTGTAACTGATGAGTGTTCTGTTGACTCGCACCAACACAGTGGCTCAGAGCAGAGCTGAGCCTTGCAGAGGACCTATCAGCGTATAATGGTTTATTTTAGTGCTGTGATGGCTCAGTGGATTAGAGTGTGACCACAGCGGACTCTGTGATGGGCTGAGGAAGTGCTTTTCCCCCCACACTGGGCTCGCTGCTGTACTCAACAGATTAGCAGCCTTTGTTACACAAGTGGTGTTTTCTGAGAAAGGACAGGGTGTCTGAGAGGCTGGCTGAGGGCTGAGAGGAGTGTGTGTGAACAGCAGAAAAACACACGCAACAAAGCTCAACGGATCAGTCCCAGATCTCATCACCAGCCCACTTTAGAGCTCTGGTTTCTGCCTCCAACTTCCAAGCTGGAACCGAGTCCTCCAATGCCAGTCTGCTTTTCACCTGATCAGACTCGCTCATCTCCACCTACGTCGGCCCGGGGTTAACCGAGGGGGTCAAACCCAATAAACCCGCCTCCCCCTAATCACCCCTTCTCTCCAATCCTCCCTTCCATCCCTCCATTTTCCGAGCCACAGTGCATAAATCTGCCCTTCTTGACAGCTGCAATCAACAAGGGCCGTAGTGAACCATGTGTAATGGGCGGTTAAGACAGGGGCGTAGGGGAGCGGCAGAATTTACAGCAACAATTATAGCCCCCGTACAACGAGATGCCCGGGGGCGGGAAGCTGCTCAGAGTGTGTGTGGGGGGGGGGGGGGGGGGGGGGGGGGGGGGGGGGGGTTTAAGTGAGACACAGGTACATCCCAATGCAGCCAGCCACTCACAGCAGCCTCATAGTAATACATTTGGATCTTTAGCAGAGCAGCACAATGAATTCCCCAGCCATGCAAGAGAGCAATTGCCTCGCAGCGAAGCCAGGATCTGGTAGAAGAGAGCAAAAAAAAATAATAATGTGTAAGAGATAAATGGTGACAAGTGTGAAGAGAATACATGGATAATCCTTTCTCAGGCAGTGCTAATGCTACACGTCTCTCTGCTTTTGACCATATTACTGAGAAATCCCAAAGCCTCTTGAGAAAAAATGTGACAATATTTCAGCGGAGCTTTTCATATATTTGCCTGACCTACTCTACTAATTCATCCATCTGCGGCCCGCTCTCTGCATCCATCCATAAGAAATGGTACTATACACAGTCGGACGTGACCCGCGGTTACGTGTGCACACGTGTGTGGGTGACCAACGGATGCTTTTAACCATCAGTCATTTTAATCAACACATGACCTTTTAAAAGCCATTATGACAAACAGATCAGCCATGAAAGCTGGTGACCTGGTGTGTGGCCCCCGGGACGTCAGACCGCTGCTTCCCAACGTGACCCCCTCCCCCTGCCATCACACACACACACACACACACACACACACACACACACACACAAAGTCTCAGAGCCGAAACATTACATGGACACTGCAATAAAAGTGAGCAAGAGGAAGGCTGAAAACATACATCATGATTTTTTTTTTTTTTAAGTGAATGGGACTCCTATTACTAAATGCATTGAAGGGAATGATAATTGGACTTACCTTTATAATATCATATTTGAATGTACAGGCGTCAACTGGAGGTAAAGTGAAATAAAATACCTTCTAATTAGTGAATCAAAGTGCAAATGAATTTAGCTTCAATGAGAGCAGAAACTAACAATATCAGTGATTCAATTTCAAATCAAATCTCTCTGCGCTGCATATTGAATTACTCAATTACACAGGGAGGGATCTGATGGTTGGAGGGCTTAAGGTGGGAGATAAACACTTGGTCATTAGTTCCAAACAAGGACTGAGATTCATTAGGATTCAGCGAGTAAGAAAAAAAGAAAGAAAAAAAAAAAACTTTAGATAAACTTTAGGGGGAGAAAAGACAAATTGTAATTAGACATGAAAAATATTCCCAATAATCAAATCACATTTTGTACTCGGGGCTTTGAAATTAAATTAACTGAGTTCATATACTGGTATATCTCTCAGCCACTTTCTTCACTCTAAAATGTGTTGCCGGAACACAAGTCCCTAGAGACTAGATAGGAATCTAATTAACTAAGATCAATATTACTCAGAATTTTCTCTGTCTTTCCAGCTCTCCAGCTACGAGTGTCTCCTTTGTCTGCCAGTCTGAGGGCCACATGAGTTTTATTTCTGCAAATGTGCTCTGTGTGAGGAGGTCAACAATTGAGCCAGACCCTCCATCTCTGCAAGCTACAAATATGATCCGGCATCTTCCTACAGAACAATGTGTACTATCATAACTGACAGAGTGGTTTATTCTTTCAAATTTGATTTAAAGAGGCCCTTTTATGCCTATTAGGCTTTTCCTTTTCCTGTAGTGTGTTAAATATAGGTTTCAGTGCATGTAAATGGTCTGCAAAGCTAAAATTCAAGAGTTCATTCACCCCCAGCCCCACTTTTATTGGCTAGCACATGTTGTACATGATAGGCTAAGGGGCGCGTCATTTCCGATACATCTCTAAGCGGACCAATCAGAGCAGACTGGGCTCTGGTTTCAGACAGAGGGTGAAAAGACATGCTGCAGCACAGGGACTATGATGAAAATAAAGAGCTTTTTGAACATTAAAGCATGGAAACACGTCACAGTAGAGTAACAAAATACAAGTTCGGACCTAAAGTGAGCATGACACGTCCTCTTTAAAACATTATTTTACACTGAATAATTGCAATGTCTTTGTTTTTGGGATGAAACCGTTTAAAAACAGACATATGTGTTAAACACGGCGTGATGACTGGATTCTGGCAGAGCACCACTGCCTAGGGAAGCCAAATGTGCTGATTCAGGTGAAAGAAGTGAGATTTGGTGCAGGGAGAATAAGATCCCACAGCCATATGCCGTGTACAGATCAGTGGTTGGCCTTTTCCTCTCACGACGGTTCAGATTAATTACGTTCATCACGTCTTGAGTCTGGGCCCCATAAATCACACTGACTTAAAAATAATGTAGTAAAATAACATTCCAATACATGGCATCACTAGAAAATTCAACACCGTTATCTGCCATCTTTAGAGAGGGAGGAAGAATTAGATAAAAATGTGAGACTCCTTATAAAAATCTTTTCTCTGCGCCGGAGCATAAATAATTACATTTCTAGTAAATGGCCAGAGGATGAGAGCCACTCAGAGCACGACGACACAGCCGCGTGGAAATGTAAAGTTCAAATAAAGTGTAAAAATGGGGATATGCGAGGCGTAGAGCACTTTCTCTACAACGCTTGTGCCTACAGAACATAAATCCACTCGGAGGAAATCTACAAGGCTGTCTATCAGCAAGATAAGTTGGACTGGACACAAATCCTCTCAGTCATAAATCTGTAAAGGGAGAGAGGGACAGCCCCTCAATCAGCAGTCAGCTTCCGTCAACACGTCCCCCCCAGGTGGATGCAGAGCTCACATGTGTGTGTATGTATATTTCCGCCTCTGCAAATACCCCCCTGCATTACCCTGCAGCCAGCGTCCCTGCAAGTCAATCCACTGTGATCCGTTTTGCTGAAGGATATGAATGCTGACACTTTATTGACATGACATGTCACTCTTTCTAAATTACGGAACCCCCCCAAAGTCCCAAAAGATGATAGGGCTCCATAACAAGTGCAGGTTTTAAATCTAATTTTGTTGGTGTTGCACAGATTTGTCCTTTAGTTAATGCAGAAGAAACTTATATGGATTAAGTTAACGTTTGGAGCCTTTCTTTTTCATTTGTTTTATTATTTTTATGGAGTTGCACGTTTTGAAGCAATTCTATAATCATATTGGTTGATGATGGCACAATAACAAAATGAACGTTTAAGGGGTTTTTAGAACTAGTTGAAATCCTGTTGATTGTATAAGGTGTATTTTGTCAGCCATCATAATGTTATTTCTAAACTGCTAATATAAGTTCTTCTAGCTCTGTGTGTATTTGTTTTGTTTTGTTTATTTTACTTTTCATTTTTATTTTAGAATAGTCTAATAATTTATTGTCATCATTGTTTGAGATTTTTTTTATCTTTCTAATCTGTTTTATGGCATTTTCTGACGCATGGCACATGACCAAAAGGTGTAAAATGTGAACCGTCCAACCAATCTCTGTTATCCTTGTACCTATAAATGTAACTCTCTAATGAGTCTGCATCAATCTAGTCGTACAATTCCTCACATTTGAGTGCGAGCTGCAGTGGCGGTTCCAGACCAGTTTTATTGAGGGGGCCGGGCTGGGTCAGGTTATTTTATGAGAGGGGCACAATAAAGGCGGGATAAAAAAGGCAAAGATAAATAAACCCAAAATAAAGTAATTGGTCCCCCCCTAGAACCGCCCCTGGCTAGCTGCCCTTTATTCAATTGTTAGATTTCAAGGAAGCCCGGTTTGAATAACATATTCTAGTTTTGTTTTAATGATGTAGCCACAGTGTGGACATGACCAGATTTTCAATTGATCATACTACCTTAAACAAACTGATAGGAAATTAATCTGGGGCCTTTTAGGGTCTGGGGCCCCGGGCAGTAGTTGCTTGCAGTGCCTGATTCTGATTCTTATTCTGATTGATTGGCTGGTATCTTAAAGCAGCCCTATAATGCTAATTTTCAGGTCCCTATTTGTAATAAGTGCTTCTGCTGAGAAATGTTTCTATGCTTTAATGTTAACAAATATATATATTTTTTTTCTCATACTGCCTGTGCTGCAGCACCTCTTTTCACCCTCTGTCTGAAACCAGAGCCCAGTCTGATCTGATTGGTTAGCTGGCCCACTCTGTTGTGATTGGTCAACCACTTAGTGATTTGGTTGAAAATGTCACGCCCCTTAGCCCATCATGTACAATGTGATGTATTACCAGCCAATAGAAGCATGACTGTAACATTGTCATGTCACTGTGTGACAGAAGTAAACAAAGGAGTCCAATAGAAGCATTTCAGGCCAGTGGGTGGTGGGGATGTGTGGGAGAGAAACTCCCTGTGGAAGAAACTTTGGGATTTTAGCATTTGTAGACCATTTACATGCACCAAAACCTTTTTAACACACTACAGGAAAGTGAAAATCCTGAAACGTATAATAGGGCCTCTTTAACATTACAAGCAAGAAAGACAGAAAACAGCAAAGAGCCGAACAGTCCTTCTCTAACCTGCTCGTGATAAAAAACAGTGACATATCAGAAAATAGTTTCCACAGACATTCATTAGGCTTTAGAGGACTTGCTGGATTTGCAGTGTATTTCTTACACCTTAAACAATGGTTCATTTTTATGATCCAGTAGAGACGGCATCATACTTAAACTGTAACAAACAGGAAGTGTTTGCCGTCTGCTTCATTTCAGAAACACTGATGCCGCCCGGGGAAAACAAAATGCAAGCAATGTCTGTTTGTGTTTGTGTACGTAGTGTACACAGGTCTAACACAACATTGCATAATGTCTTCCTTGCAAATAACTCTATTTGAAATGTGATCCAACACATCGCACACGTGTCATGGCACGCATAGAGATCACACTGATTGGGATTGACTGCAGGGAGGTGTGTTTAATCTCTGCTCACTGTAAAATGGTGCAGTGGCTTGCAAAGTTATAACTCGGTCCGTGTTGATTGTCACTTTTTAGGAGCGAGACGATAAAAACGCAACAGGAGGACACCGTTTACTGATTCAAGCCCCTGGATTTCCTACATAAACATCATCCATTACAGTAATTTTGTTTGTGCCATATCCAACAGACTTATGCATTTGTTAAGTGTGAGTAAAACTACAGGTTTTTTTTTTCCTTGTCTTACGCTGTTGCACCAGGGGGACTGTTAAAAATTGATTAGTCATCGTTTCGCTCCTGATGAGATTTTCCAACACTTCATTTGATGGGAGAGCAGAGTAAAAAACAAGTGATGTACATTCTTGCATTTACTCCCCAGAGCTCCACTTTTTTTTCTTCCTCCTGGGATCAGAGTTTGGACTCAGAGCTTTAAATAATGAAAACAAAAATGTAATTCTGGCTTACACCCACATGTTCAGTTGTTCTCATAAGCATCTCAAACAACAGATAGCAGGCATCAAACATGTATTATCCCGTCAAAGAGCCTGTGGCAATGCAGGGTTTGTTTCAGGCCATTGTTTTGAGACAGGAACTTGTTATTTCTGGATTACAATGCTCACACCTCTCACCATCTGTACCCCCAACCACCACCACCACCAAACTTACCCCCCCTCTTCACAGGGAGTCTAAGCCTTTCTGTGCGCTCAGCACATTTGGGCACAGTGGATATTTGAAATGTCAGGACATTTACTTTGCTTATGTGTGGTAGATCTGAACTTCCATACCGCTAGGCACATTCTTGAATCGGCCACATGTATTATTCATCTGGAGGATGTATACAGGGGCCAGTGCACTTGACTTTGTCAACGTTCTGTAAACACATGCACTAAATTATTGAGGTGTCTAAAGGAGGCCTGTTGCTCGGGCTGGTGGGCCCGGTGCCATGACAGGTTTGGATGGGCAGTAACGAGGAGCTGCGTAAGCACCCCCAGACAAAGCATTAAAAATGTATGAATCATCATCTCCCTCCGGCCAGGCAGAGGATCATCACGCCACCCACAACTTAAGCTCAACCCCCCCAAAACAACTGCAACAAGCTACACCTGCCAATTCACTCCTGTCACCTGTCTGCACCACATCACTGTCACCTCCGTCAGCTGGAGATGGAAAAAAGGCGATAGATTCTACTGCCAGGTGATTACACGGACACTGATGTTCACAGCAAACACCGGCTGGAACTGGGGCGTTGTAGAGAAATAAAGATGATATCTTTTCCACACGTATAAATTCTCCTGTGAATCACCCACATCATGTTTTCCTACAAGTGTTTGTTGAAAAGATCCTCAATATGTTTTTTTTCTAATGGTGCACAATCCAATAGATAGTAATTTCCTGATGGTCTAATTGGTCTCGGGGGGAGTTTTGTCTTCATCTGTTATGAGGAGACCCATAGGACCTGAGTTTTATTGGTTTTATGACAGAAGAGAGGGGGAAAAGATGCAAAAGGTATAATTTATTAACCGTTTTTGGGTTTTAATTGAGCTGTGTATTGTAGCTGTGTCCTCCTTTAGGTTACCTTTTTTCTGTTGAGAGGCTGGTGTGGGTATAAACACAAACCACATTTGTAGATATTCAAAATAATGAAGAGAGGCAACGAGATATTAATGAATTAGAGACCCTTTTATTATTATATATTTTTGATCTTGCACACCCCACAGCTTTGGACTCTATTCATTTTCAATCAATCTGGTTATCATTGCATCCTTTTTTTGATCCTCGGCATATCATTTGTAAACAAAGTATGCTGAGAACAAACACCAGCCATATTCTTAAGATTTACATAAAGACGTTAAAAGTGATGTAAGAGTGTTTTTGATTCCTTTAAAAAAGAAACAAACACGTTTAATGTCTTTATTGTGATTTACTAGAGCTGGAGGTACTAGATCATTCTGACAATGACCGTGGACATTATAATGTTAGGCAAAATTCTGCACTTGGATGAAATTATTATTGTGACATGATTAAATTTCAATATGTAACTTTGCTTAGCCACACTTTTGTGCTCCAGCCTCCGTTTGCCATATCGTGTTCATGCATGCATCACTGGCAATGTGGATGAAAGAGCGGCAGGGAGAAAGTTTTCTTTGAGAAAATTAAAACCTTTTTTATTAACAAATGACCAATTTGTTTAAAATTGGAACCAATCGGGGTTTCCACTGAAGCGGTTCCAAGACGTTTGCCTAATTTTCTTTCCACTGCAGTGGCCCGAAAACCGGTGGAACTGAGTATAGCGTGCGTTAAGAAGGTTACATCGGAGGCCATGTCAGCATACGTATACCCAGGTAATGTTCCATATTCTGGGGTCTTAATAATGTACAAATATTTCTTAATAAAAGTATTATTTTGTCGCCAGCTCTACATGTTATTGATTCGTCAGACTGGCTATATGGTGGTTTTGCTAAAATAATACATGTAATACGAGATAAACTTTTCTGCGGTGCAATGGTATTAAACATTGTACATTATGGCAACATCGTAATGGATCTTAGAACAGCAAACTCCCTTGAAATGTTTAAAAGTAAATTAAAAACCGATCTTTTTAAAATCTTTTTTTAATTTGGGTTAACTTTCAATTATCACTGGATTCATCTCAATGTTTTACTGTATTTTTTCTATGTTGCTTTTATTAAACAATTACAATTGTCTTTTTAAATTGTTTTATTTTAACCTATTTTAATTTCTTGTCAGCTTCACTTCAAGGGAATTTCATTAGGATCACTGTTGATGTTTTGGATTGTTCTCTTTTTATTTTAATATTGTTGTTATGTTTTCTTTTTGTCCTGTAAAGCACTTTGGGTTGCTTTGTGCATGAAAGGTGCTATACAAATAAAGTTTATCATAATTATTCAGATTATTTATTATTGAAACAGATAATATATATTCATTCATGCTGAATTATGCATCCGCGGAAGTTGCTTGTGTGACCGTCAGGCAGTGAATTACCATCTTCCTATTAGCAGGTTGGCTAAACGCTGATGGACGAGCGGCCTACCATTCCAGCGGTCGTCAAATCGTTCTTTAATTCAAACTGGCTTCGTAAGAATAACAGCAACATTAATAAAGCTTTGATGCAGTCCGTCATTGTTGTTGTTATATACGCTGCCGTCGCTGAGAAATGCAACCACCTAAATGTCATGACGTGGCTCCATGAGAGCTCTGGTAATTGGAAAAGCAAACAATGACCGTAAAAACTATAATGTTATGCACAATTCTGCACCTGAATTCAATTATTTATGTAACTTTGCTTAGTCACACTTTTGAGCTCCAACTGGTTCGTAGTTGGGTTCAAATTGCAAACAAATTGCAAACCAAAACTAACACCAGTATGGAACTAGAAAAGAACTCCTTTCAGTAGAAAATGGGTAATTGAGATCAGAGTGCCAATACCCAACCCTTCCTGTCAGAGAAAAGCAAAGCTTGTATACCTTATTCCCACCATGAATCTCAGCCTTGTGTTAACCCTCATAAATAAAACAATAGCACAATCACAGACTCCACCTTAACCTCTACCATTGACAATAACACTTGCCAAACTTGTCTCCCAGAGGACCCTCCCTCCTCAGACTCTCATTGGACCCTGGTGTGCATGCCTAAGGTCCAAAAGACAAAAGCCAAAGCAATTACAAAAACATCTCCTCCCACAAAGAACAAGGTTGATCTGGAACACCACGACAGGTCCCTGAGGTGCGCCATTTACAGCTGAAACACGTTGAGCTGTGACACAGTTAGGCCCTGCCATTAAGGCAATCTGTTTTGTAAAAGGACAGCCATCATAATTTATCTGTTTTTAAGCTGCAGTTGAGTACTTTTCCACATCCATCTTGGCGCGCATTAGAATTTCAAAAGCATCTGTGAATCAGAGCTGGAGACTGGCTGAGATGATTGCAGTGGTTTTCTATAGTCTCCTGTGGCGCTCTCCCTGACCCCGAGTCTGTAATCTATATTTTCAGAATAATACAGAGAACCAGAGATGTTCAAGGGCATAACCCTCTAATCTACTCTACTTGCCGTGTACTTGGAATGTCCACAACCAATGTTGAGCTCTGAGATATAAAGCTGCTTGTTAACAGGCTACTTTAACATTTAACGTATCAAATCAAAAAGAACGGCAAAGAAAAAAAGGTGATGGCACAAATGTGTTCCCTGGTTACATCACGCAATTAATACCACACACACGTCTGGGCTAAACACACATGGTCACCTGCACACATTGCGGGTGACAGGAGCAAACACAAGCCCAGAGACAGACAAACACCGAGCATATGCTCCTTCCACAATGATCAGTGACCTCCCAGGCTCGCAACACAGTGCTAAATGAGCAACTTTCCTCTGCGGAGTAGTCAATAACCACATAGCCACAACGATCGTGTCAGCGTCCAGCCTGGCCAACATCCCCCGTAATTAATTAGTTCATGTCTCCTCCGCTCAGAGAGAGTGGGAGACAGCACAAGGCATATGTACTCATCCATTACATGTGCGATCCAGGGGTCAGCGGCCCTGGGAGGAGCAGTCGGCAAGAACGCCTGCAGACATCAACCCAGGTCCATTTTAGAAAATTGCCTTTTGGGTTAAAATAAATTGTGCTGTGTCAGTCAAATACAACTTGATTAATATCAATCAGCATTAGGAGACAGCGGATCTATATGCCCCAGGACAACTTAACCAGAAGTAACACCCGCCAGGCCCGAAAAGGGGTCCCTGTGTGTTTGGAATGAGGCGGTGGGCCAATCCCTTCGGTCTCAGGGAGCGAGTCGGCTTTTCCATCTCTGTCTCACTTTTTCCACTTCTTTTTCAACTCCAATCAGTCCTGCCTATCCCCACATCACCATCCTGTCATCTCCACCAATACCAATCCCACTGCCCCTGCACAATACCCCCCCATCCCTCCACCCCAACGGACCCTCTCTGAAAAGTCTCATATCACCCTATGTGGAAAAACAAGCCCCTATCTCTGGGTGGGGAGAGAATCAATCTCTGCTCGCTCTGTGGAATCCCTGACCGTCAAATAGGGAGGAGGAAAATGAGAGGGTAAGGGTTGGTGGTGGTGGTGGGGGGGACTCGGCACATCAGTCTTCCCCTCCAGTCACATGCTGCCTTTTTGACTTTGCGCTGAGTCAGGATAAACACTAAAGACAAAAGCCGACACACTCCCCCCCGATCACACAGCGTTCCCTTTTATCGATTCTCACCGCAGCCACCCTCTGCGTCCAAACAAGGTGGAGGAGCGCAGCACATCTGTATCAATCTGTGTATTCCTATAAGTCTGCACTTTGAGCATCTGCGTTGTCTGTGTGGGGTAGCATTTTAATCAAGGCCCGCACATCAGATTAATGGAGGAATTTGATAAACGTCTCCTATTCGCGAGCGGAATTTTGCCAACTCAGGACTTTGGCTCGGAGCAATGGGAAATGAAGAATTAGAGCGGAGATGAGAGGAGTGAGATGTTTGAGGTCATCTCTTTTTAAAAAATGACTTTTAATCAGAATTAAAACCGTCCGCAATATCCCAGTGATGATTTCATTACCGGGGAATCAAGATGTCATCCATTTTGCAGGACAGGATGTCAAACGTTTTTGGGGACTGGATCACGAGCAGATTTAGCAGAGTTTAGCGCAGCTGCTGGTTACATTAACCAAGAGACAAAAGACAGGTCTCAAATATTCATGTTTTAAAGTGAGCCTTTGCACACTTTGTTCTTCAATGAGCCTTATATATCCTCAACAAAAAAAAATGACATCCATTTAACTATCAGGGCTAAGATAACGTACAAAAATTGAGTTCAACAACTATGTCTGTACAAACCTGTAAAATAATATGTGCCCCAAACAGTAAAACCTCACCGTGAGCAACAGAGTCATTAATCAAATGTGAGGAAAACACAACAGAGGAGGGGAAATTTACAGCAGAAAACAAAAGCAAAGCAATGAAAATGTCCCACTGTGTGAAAAAAAACAAAAAAACATACCTCCATCTTTCATTATGGTTTAAATGGCTGCACACGACACCGGGAGGATGGCAAAGTTTCATAACAAATATAGATTGGTGGTTTTCGTGCTCTCTTTTGACATTGTCTCAAAGCTGGGATCATATTGATGGTGAAATTATTCTATTTATTAAGTAATCTTTGCGAGGCAGGGTTTCAATCGTACGCCGGTTCCACAGGCAAACCAAAGTGGCACTTTGCGGGCACATTGAACCGTGTCACCGCTAAGCGAGGCTGACACACAGGGAGATGAAAGTCTTGTCATTCATTTGCTCGTGACAACCTGTGTATGCTAATGTCCAAGCATCTTTAGCTCAAGAGAGGACAGTTGTGCCTGTGTCGGCACACAGTTGGGTGCCTGAAGGGAAATCTGAAGGGGCGTACACTGCAGCCGGGGCGTGTGACTCGTAGCAACGGGAGTCACCGATACAGCATGTGGGTCATAATGCCAAGGCTTTAATAGCAGGCCTGGGGAGGAACGGACTACATGTGACGGGATGATGGAATCAGAATACAAAAAAATGGGACTTACAGTTTCCCTTACAGTTACATAAAATAGACGTAATCAGATTACTGTTACATGTCTAAAAATTGTAAAACAAAGAAAATCATGTTAAAAAGAAAAGCATATTTTATTTCTTCGGTTGTAAGCTGTACGCCTACTGCCTGAATCGGCTTCATGGTTTTCAGTTTATTTGGTTCATTTGTTATTTTTTGTATTCAGTTTGTTATGTTTTTATTCTTATGTTCATAAAATAGTGTGCGTGAGCTTAACCGTATGTATTAAACTAAAATACTAGCACTTTCTGTCAGCTCAGATCGTATTTTGTCTTTTTAAACTGTGAATATGATGAATAAAAGGAAGGTTTTCCAATAAATAACATCCTTTATTTTGATACTAAACATCTTGGTTTCTTCTCATCTAAGGTCACATCGTTGTCTGTCTAAATAAATGTTGCATTACTTATTTTTTCTTGTATTTTTGTGTAATGCATTACATGTTGAGGTACAGTTATCCAAAAGTAACCTAAAGTAATCAGGTTACATACATTGTATGTTTTGATACTCACATTAAGTTACTGACTTTTTTTTCAAATGGAATACATTTTTTTAAATAACCCTCCCAGCTTTGTTTACTTACCTTCAGCACTGCACATGTGGTAAACAATGCTCTGTAAGCATGTTATTTCGTCTTCTAGAAATATGTATATGTGTTTTTTACCTTTAGAAGGATCGGAAAAGAGGAAGGTAACAAAAAGTAAGGGTATGTATTTGGTTAAAGCCGTGAATTGTATAAAGGATTTAAAATTGAATATATTTGTTTTAATTTTTCTCATGTAGCAATCCAATCTGACACACTGATTCAACACATTTTCAGTGTTTACATATTTTTAGGATACACTGAGATTTTGCAGCCTTCTACACAGCACAATTGTATCATTTCAAAAGAAAAATGTTGTTGCTGCATTCCTTTTATGATATAAAAAAAACAACGAGACGTATAGAAGCTGTTTGTAACAACTACTAATCTGCATTCATACCAACACAGTTTCTGTTAGGCTGAAAATACAGTAAGCATCAGAAATCCGGGCCTCTTATCAAATTGTGGATTCCTCACTGCTTTACTGTTCTGTGCCCTAAACTGATATTGCTTTTGTATCATAACCTAATAAAGCAATGTTCCGCTGCATACATCCTGGTTTAACGAGCGATGTCGAAGCTGCAGAAGTGGTGTCATTTTTGAATCGTCTAATTGAACTCGCTCTCCAGATGAATGTTGCATGTGATGATTTATTAATGCTCAAATGCAAGACGCGTATGCTGTTATTGTTTGAGATCACAACATTTCACATCATCTTAAAATAAACATGGCAATGCAAATTACTCCAGAAGATGAGAAACATTCAATACAGCTGCCTGCAGCCAAGGTCTAGTGCCCGTCACCTGGCAACCGAGTCAAATACAAAATTCTTCAAATGGCGCACGTCAATAGAATTCACCTTTGAGCGGTATTGACATACAATTAGCTTTTCAAGTATTCACAGGGGCTATTTAGGGGGCAATAATTGCATAGTATGGATCTCTGTTTGTTCAATGAATTCATCGAGTGGATTGATACAATCGTTGGGTAGACGGTGCATTTAGTGATTAATGCAGGATCTGCTTTCCAAAGGTCTGTGGACTTTTCTTTTCACTGAGCAAACATTGTTTTGTATGTTAAGGTTGTTTTAAAGAAGATAGATGATTTACTTTCTTTTTTTTTTGTGCCTCTACTGTGACATGTTTAAGTCAGAAAAAAATAGAGTCCAATAGAGGTGTTTCAGGCAGGGTTTTTGGGAGAGAAACACCCTCTTTGCAGACCATTTACATGCATCAGAAACTAAATAACATACTACAAGAAAGGGAAACCCTGAAAAGGAGCCATGGGCCTCTCTAACATTACATCACATGCAGTTCATTAGAAATCCTCTTATCCAAAAGTCTTTATTTCGAACCGTTTTTTTTTATCATTCATCATGATCAGCAGGCAGAAAGGAAAGAAGAACATTTACAGTCTTTATCATATTGATTGTGTGAATTATAATGAAGGACAGTGATGCTGTGGGGGGGACCTGGATTCTCTGAAGGCGCTGTCAGAGAGGAGGATGCCGTCCAAGCTACGGATCATCGTACGCAATGTCTCCCACCAACTTAGACTCCATGCTGGTCAGGCACAAGAGCAGCTTCAGGGAAAGACACATCCCACCAAGATGCTCAACAGAGCGCCACAGGAAGTCATTTCTGCATGTGGCTAGCAAACAGGAAGTCATTTCTGCATGTGGCCAGCAAACAGGAAGTAATTTCTCAGATTGCAATCAGACTGTTCAACTCTGGCAAGTCCAAATGGTGGCACTTTATTTTATTATTTAATTTCAATTTGATCTTTTATTGGGCATTTTCTTTTTATCTCTTATGTTTGTATAATGTTTTTATTGCACATAATTACTTCTAAAGCCTTTATATTTAGAAGTAATATTGTATTGCATGACATTTTATTTATTTTCAATTTTATTGTCAAAAATAGTCATTTCTGTCCGTGTAATAGATGTATTTCTGATTCTGATAAAAGGCCATTGTGCACATGGCAATGACTTTGCTCATGCTCATTCCTAATTTTGCTTTAAAAAAAACAAAACATGGCCATCAGTGCTTCTTTCATTGCTAACCCAACCAAGTTATACATTCTTATTTTGTTTGCCACCTGTGTGTACTCACAGCTCAAACTAAACTGTATCACTGAGGTGAATGTCTTCCTTTGGACCAAACCGACACCTCATTTCTCTTACTGTAACCGCTCTCCAATTACCAGCTTACATCGACCCAGTTAATAAAACAGTCCATTTGATCCGGGTGAACTCATTCATGTTTTGGCTCTGAGCTACAGTGTGTGTTGACGTCGTGATCAGATGTATCGAGGCAGACACCTGACATGTTGGTGTTACTTTCACAGCAGCTGTCACTGCGGCCTGGCAGTGATTGACTCGCACAAGATCTGCTTTTGGATTAATATTTCATCTTTCACTTAATAGAAAAACAGATGTTCTGCAGCCGTGTACACTGGGAAATAAGCCGATGGTAATGTATGCATTACTTACAGCCAGCTAACTAAATTTAGAATGAAATATGCATCTGACAGATGCCTCACAATCAACTTCCAAAAGCCTATAATGGGATATCGACAGATTTCATTTATGCAGGGCAGACTGACCTCATTGAGGGAACTAATAAAACTTTTGGTACATTCAACCGGAAAGATGCCCAGGCTGTATTTCAGTCTTAGGCAGCTCTCTGGGTGCCCTTTAAAGCATTGACCTCTTCACAGAGTGAGGGCTCCTATGTGATTAATACTGCTAGGCATTTATTGGCACGCAAGGCACTTTTACCAATAGGTCACCTGCTTGACCTCAGCGCGAGCACGGGGATCGAAACCGACTGGACAGGAAGCTATAAGGCTTAGGGTGGGAACAACAGGCAAAAACACTCAAAAGGCAAACTCATAACCATCCCACTCACACACACACACACACACACACACACACACACACACACACACACACACACACACACACACACACACACACACAAACACACACACACACACACACACAGATGCTTAGTCTCTATCACATTCACCAAGACCCACCCACACAACACACACAGCCCTGGGCGTAAAAGGTTTCTGCGGCCAGAACACAAACAAACTCATTTGTAACCTGCCACGACACACTCCCAACACACACACACGCGTGCGCACACACACACACACACACACACACACACACACACACACACACACACACACACACACACACACACACACACACACACACACGCACACATGCACAACTGAAAAGCCAAGTAACATTATCCCTCTGTGCAGCTAGATGGATCAGACTGTTTATCAGAGGTTCTCCACCAGCAAGAAGGATCATAATGTCAGGAATTGACTTCATGGCAATCAATACAGATACCTGTACAGATATGTATCGATGCAAGTTAACAAGGAAATTAGTTCCAACTCAGGGAAATGTCAGGATTTCAGCAAATCACTGTTTCTTTATTGGACTGAAGGAGCTTAAACGACACTGGGCGGTTGCACTAGCTGGCTAAAATGTTTGTGTTATTGTATTATATCAAATTGGAAACTCTTTTTTTACGCGCATCAGGTCAACACGCTTCTTAAAATAGGATATCATTTGTCTTACATAAAAGCAGGATAGATGGGGCATCAGAATGAGAATAACAATCCTGCAATGCAACACAACAACATATGCACACTCTGGTTTATCAGCAGTAAATAGCCAGTGCCATGTTCCCCTGCTCCTTAATCATACTGATGCATGTACACAAACACACAATACTATAGCAGGCACACACTCATACACAGACACACACATACATTCTTCTCCTCTATCTTCCACAAGCAGTGGGAAAGCACGCGCACACGCACTCATTCGCACATTTTTTTTTTTCCGAGACCAAAGGAAGAGCTGACTGCAACATTTTTCTCCACTTCAAAAAAGTAGCCAGTGTCAAAATGATAAATGAGGGATCATGAGGGAGAGCGTGCATACTTACATTAGACTGCACAAGAGCTTGGAGAGCTGCAACAGCACAGACCGACGGCGCTTTCACGTGCGTCGCTCCAAGGCTGTTGTTATTACACACAAGGAGCCCATATGCAAATGGCGTGCCACGACACTGATTAGGTATGTGAAATTACTATCAACGCAACAATAACGTTTTCTACACAACGGGCGCGCAGAGTGTGTGACCTGACATTATGAGCGGCTGGATGGGGGAAATGTTGTGTTCCTTATACAGGTGTTGGCTGCTAAAAGGTTGATTGCTAATTTCCCGGAGGTGAGTGCGGCTCACAGATGTGTGCGCAGAACATCTGATAGGCCCTTCAGACTGCTGATGCAGGGCAGCATGGGGATATCTTCAAACATCATTTATAACATCATTTCGGCATCAATTTACAAAATGGCGGCGGGGAAAGATTGATGGGCAGGCGAGGGCTGGTTAATATGCGTGATTGGAATGATACACAAACGCTGCTGTTTGTTGTTTGGAGAGTGGCTGCCAACATACTGATGCGCAGGATCTACATCCATTCCAATAAAACGCATATCGACATGTAAGCATTTCTGAGTAAAAAATAAATAAATGATGCATATAGCAACATTTGTTTGTTTGTCCATTTTATGACTTCGATAGAAGTCTGATCTTGTCTTTTAAGTGTCTGCCATGCAATCACTATTTTTTTCTTTTATGGGAAGATTTCGGTCACAGCAGGTTGTAAAAAATAAAAAACAAACTCCACAAGTTGTGCCTACAATGATATTGTAGCACTTCTCCAGATAACTAGAGAAAAAGAAAGCCCTTTGCAAAGTTACTGCATGGGCACTGCCCAAGCACACACCCTCGGATCAATTACAATGTAATTACAATAGCAGACAGAAATACAACCTGGGTCTGTGCTCTGTCTGCACTGATAACTGATAGATAAGCACCTGAGGGATGGCTGAGAGAAGCACCTGGCCAGAAACACATCTCAATGCTGTCAATAAATTACTCTGCTGGGACTGTTCTTTGGGTAAGGCTATACACGAGCGGCGGGCACCAGCCACATCCCGTCCTCCTGTGCAGTCCATCTAGCTGTCCGCCGGGAATGACAAGTGTGGGGGGGAGCAGTAGTTTCGGAAACTGCGGTAGAAAAGAAGTCCTGGCTCTCTAACCGTTCCCCTTACCCCACTTTCCCCTTTGGTAACCCCACAAGTAAGTGTTTCAAAACTCAGATCCTTTTTTTTTGGCTTATCTAAAAGCGCTCAGAGCTACAGTGTGTGACACAGATGCAGATGTGCCGGTCAAAAGGAAGAGTGGAAGAGCGAATTTCACTGCAGAGAGTGTACAAAGACAAAGAGATCAGCGATAAGACAGAGAAGTGCACCCATATCGACTGCTGTCACTTAGGAGCATGTTAAGGAGTGTATTAAGGATTAGAGGGGATTAGTCATATCAGATCACTAGAGGGTTATCAGTGGTCGCAGCTCCACAAGGAGGAGCTCGCGGCGGCTCTGAAACAAGCGCCCCGCCGTCCTTGTATAAGTCTTAATATTAACCCATTAAGTCGGACGATTTATGAGTTTGGAGAAACAATTAAGGCCGTGATTTTTATTAGGAGCTTGATTGAGTGCCTCTCTCCCCTCGGTGTCTCAACACTACCAAAGTTTACCCCCTCCAGAGAGCGGGGGAGCCCACTCCAAATATTACCGTGATTTAAGATGCAAAACCAAACACACATTAAAACAGCTCAGAGCTTATTCCATGCGCGCATCCACACAAAACCAATTTAGTTTCCATTGATCGCTTTTCAAGCAATTAGATTTCCATTGATGGAAAAAGTAGAGGCTGCTTGTATGAGATGGGGAGGGTCAGTGGTTGGGCGCTGTGATTTGCGCTTTTATTCAGACCGTTTGACCACCTCTTCTAACCCTTGACAGATCCCTGGCTCCCTCCCTTCCTTCCCCTCTAGCCCCCGCCGCGTCCCCACCTTCCGGACAACAAATAACTCACCCACCATGAAAAAATGCCTGGCGTCAGATTATATATCCGTCTTTATTTCCGATATTGCCTCTTTGTTTCTGCAAACTTGGCTGATTTTCTAAATTGTGGAGTATTGACTGTTTCAGAGCCTGACCAAGCGAGTCTGATGTAACACATTGGAGGTAATGATATCCCAGCGACGGGAGAGGCAGAGGCTGGGGCAGCACTGGACGATGGCCAGGCCCTGTAACCATTAGTCTCCTCAGGAGCCGGAGTATGTTCTGTTCCAGCACGGAAGGGCTTGCCATCAGGAGAAAAATGGTAACCCAACTCAACCAGTGAAACCACCAGAACCCCTCCCATGTGACCAACCACAGACAGATATGCCATCAATAATCACTTCCTTTCATACAGCCAAGGTCATTCCTCGCCTTTCTGGAAAAGTCTGCTTAAACTGTCACATAGCTTACCAACGATCCCATATTCAAAATACATCTCAAAAGGTTAAAGGGTGAAAAGTAGATTCAAGGAGTGAAATAGAAACACTGAATGCCATTAATGTGCAAGCAGGGAATAATTCCCAGCATGCTCCCAGAAGAAATCCACCTTTCTCCAAAGCCCGGGGATTTTGACAAATGCCTTTCTCAACACCAGCAAAGGAGACAAATGTTACATTTAAACAGAAATACTTAATTTCCGCTTTTGGTGACTTGCAGCAGATATCATTAATCAACAGAGGCCTACCACGCTCAGTGAGCCTGCTAAGAACCAGATGATCGCCCTCTTCCACTCAATCCATCAAGTATGATTGGAGAAAGAAAAGGTTCAAAAATTTTGAGTTGCACCCACGCAGGAAGAGTAATTACCCTTGTGCCAGTCGCTGAGGTGTTCCCGTGACACCTCGACCCTCTGTTTATCATGCACCAGATTACTCATGGGGGTGTCAACGCGGCGTGACAGAACCAGCACCTCCACCTATGTTCCCCTCACTCACTGCACCGGAGGAAGACAAATATGACGTACTAGCGTCCTGAACTTTTAACGAGCAAACTTATCTCAGGGATCCGGGAAAAACATAATGCCCTTCACATGTTGAGATAATCTGAGAGCACAGAAGGCCACGTTCTGAATGACGGTATCTGGGCTTCATCTTTTTAAAGACCAATTTGTTGATTTTTATCTTGCATTGTCACATCAACCAATTGTTGTGCCTTGGGGGTATTACTCACTGTCTAATTTATGATAATATGCATTGAAAGGGGTTTTTAAAGGTGCTATGTGCAGCATTTTGAACATTAATACGTCATTGTCACATTAATTGTGATACATTTGTTTACCTCAGTTGTATACAAATGAGTCTATTATAGCCTCTAGCTCATGCCACTGAAGTGGCAGTCATGTGAAAAGTTAGCGCCTTCTTTAGAGAATGTTTTTTTACTTTTTTTTTTCATTAACATGATACATAAGTAAAATGTAAATGAAGTATAAGACACTATTGGAAGGGCTTTTGACTCTCTGCTAGCACTGGCAGAACACTGCACTCTTTCTGCTAATTGTTGTAAAGTAGTTGCTATAAATGTTCAAATGGACAGACAAATGGAAGACAGTCACCAATAGAACCAAGATAGAAATGTAAAGAGGACATACTATGATCATTAGCAAGGTTCACATTTGTATTTTGTGCCTTCTAACACTGCTTCGTCCTACCTTTTCAACCTCTGTCTGAAACCAGAGCCTAGTCTGCTACAGACAAGTGCAGTTTTTAACAATCTAGTATCCTTCAGTTAAACTTTGCAAAACATAACTACAGTATTTGATTTTACAAGGAAGGAATAGTGCCTGAAAAGACATACAAGCTTATTGTTAAAACTTAGAGAGGCTTACCAACTATAAACACATACTGTATATCTGAATGGATGTGTTGGAACAAAATATTAAACCAAAGGGATTTTGTGATAAGTATGAGGTGATTTTTTGCATTGATGGATTTGGTACTACAAAAATGTACTGACAATGGGTAGGGAAAGGAGTTTGCATGAAACATTAAGGAGGGTATTAGCCATAAAGGCTGTAGTAATGTTATGGTAGGCAGTCTTCCCTCCATCATTTACAGATATTACAGTTTCCCTGAAATATACACACAAAAGGGAAACATTGGGTAACACAATTTAATGACCCAAATGGAAGTTGTTTTGTTTCCTGCTGCAAGTTTCTCGTAACACGAGGACAGAAATGGGGACAAAACACTAATGAGCAGAATTTTCCAGTAGAAAACAATACATAGTTAAACTACAAATTTCACCAAAAACTGTAACTTTTTTCTCATTTTTGAAACACAACTTTGACCCATTTTCTAAGATGCCAATGAATTTATTTTTTGGGTGAAAAAAAGGGAAATAATTATGTTTTCTCACGGTGTAAAAGGCAGACCGTATCAGGCCTCCGAATGTTGTTGTGTGTTTCTGGTAATGTCTTTATTTTCTCATACTGTCTCTTTTCACCGTCTCTCTGAAACCAGAGCCTCGTCTGCTCTGATTGGTTAGCTGGACGTCTCTATTGCGATTGGTCAAGATGTCCCGGCCCTTTGCCTGTCACGTACAATGTGTTAGAGCGCTAGCCACTAGAAGCACGATTGTTACAAATGATGTCACTATGTTACAATCAAGGCGTTTTAAGTGCGGGGGGGGCGGATTTTAGCCTTTGCAGACCATTTAAATGCACAACAAGCTGTATAGCACACTACAAGAAAGGGGAAAGCCCAAAAAGCATTATAATAAAATGTATTACAATTAAGAGATGATTGATGTCTTTTAAAGTCTTACTGACCGTTTCAAAAACAACAAAGCAGCGTTTAAAATGTCGGGACAGGGGGAGAGTCAGACGAGGAAGGACGTGCAGAGGCAATAACAGTAAAGCAAACAGGCTGCTGCCTTTGCACCACTGCTTCTTGCCTCCCTAGTGATACATGCCAGAGATAACAGCTTAATTTCAACCTCAGCACTTTTACTGCACTGTCCGAGGCATTCACTGCATCAATGTATCAATGTACCGCCATGCTAGTCACTCTCCACTGCGACAACTAACAATTTTTCTATGATGGAAGCTTTCAGAAAGGTGCCACGATTTAGCTGCACACAAGCCGCCCTCCTCTGATGGCTTTGGTCTTTGGAGACTCTGCTGGCTGTTTGTTTCTCGGAGCACAGGTCACAGGGCACGCTTTTGATTGAATCCCCCACACTGTGGCGAGTGAAGGGGGCGGAATTGTTCTTGATTTTGCTGCAGAGGCTCTTCCCTCTGCAAAACATTTCCTCTTTCACTTTGAAAAGCAGGTGCTGGTGCTACTTCAACTGTCCAGGAAATAAAAAAAGACACAAAAAAACATCTACAAGGAGCCTGAGATTCTTCATCTGAAGGGCTCTAAAGACTCCAGTTAACCTTGCCAGAGGAAGAGCAGAAAGGTTGTTTTTTTCACTTTTAAGAAGAAGGATCAAAGCTACAGAATGATATATTATGTTCTTCAATCCATATAATACAGCATATTATACAAAATTGTGGGATATACTTCAGAACAAATGCATCAATCTCTTTCTTTGAAGGTTTGAATTATAAATGTTAGTCTTTAGCATAATTAAAGGATTTTCTCCCTTTAATTCAAATCTATATTTCCTCAAAATAAAACAGAAGAAGAAACTGCTGAATCTAACTAATACTTCTTCTTATCGGCCACCCCGGTGCTATTCATTTGGAGCTCCTCAAAGCCATAGGAGAGGACTTATAACGAGATACTCACTCAGGTTGGGTCCCCAAACACACATTTCATAAACATATGTGTTTTTGCTCAATTTAATTGCTGAATTGTTTATCTTCCAAGCTTGACATGGTGCTTGAACTGGGAATATTCTCAAAGCAATTAACACTGAAGATTTTTTAAAAGTGCTTGGATCCTCTTGTCGATTCAAATTCATTGTCATGCTCACAGTGTGGCGGGAGACTCTGCACGACGCTGCCTTCCAAAAATCCGGGGTCTGCAGATGCGTTGACCCCGCATTGCACTGAAGCTGCGGTGAACACGCCGGACTGTTATTAACACTGACGCGACAGAGGCCGGAGCGCGGCCACCCGGGGAGCTGAGGCCACTGAGGGGGACCTGGGAACCAGAGGAGAGCAACCTTGTTGGGGCGTCATGGTGAGAAACCGGCCACATCACACATCGCCTCCAGCTGTAGGAGGTCGCGTAGGGCAGCGTTTAAAAGGGCAAACATGAGTTGAATAAAGGAATATGCTTCGAAGCAAATTCCTCTGTCCTCTTTCCTCTCTGCTGGCTCTGTTGTTGAGACGCCATTCCGCAGGGTTTTGTTTCAATCACAGGAATGCTTTTTTTTTTTCACGGAACATATAACTGGCAGCGACGCGCTGTTTTGCAGCGTTCCCAGTGCTCGTCGTCCTCTGTTATGACAGCAGATCCTCTATCTTAGCTCATGCATCTTACACATGAGTAATGATCTCACAACTTAAAAATAACACCGCTACCCAACGCTTTCACATAGGGGAGAGCTGTGGCAGCCGTACTGCAGGCATGTCTCATGTTATCCATAGGGAAGTCAAAATGAAATGTGCTTTTTATCATGTCATGAAGGCTCTTCATGCCCCCCCCCCCCCCCACACACACACACACACACGCACACACACGCACCCTTTTCACTCATATCTACATTGAACCTCCCGTCAAAAGAATATTGGCAAATGTTGTAATTACGTGCACTCTATCTGCGGCTCACATGGCTCGAGGCGTACAGCGATCCCGGGCCTGATACTTCAGCTTTATCATATTTTAGTTTTATTTGAGAACGATGGCAGCACCGTGCCTCCAGTCAGCCATAATTGAAATGAGGGAGGAACATGTAGAGGCTGTGTGCCCCACTCCTTGTAATCAAGCCCTTAGTCCTGTGTGCTTTGCCATTTTTCAAAGTGAAATATCTTCGCAATCTTTACAGTAATATGCGGCGAGTCCTCTTCATGCTTTAGCCCGTGGGTAATTAGGCATGAGAGAGTGTATTTTTTTTTACATGCAGAAGAGCCATGCAGTAAGAACGTCGAGGCCCAAAAAAAAGAAGTGGGCCTCAGATGCTGCTAGTCCACTGGAAGCGTTCCATTAAATTCATGATCACATTCATAACAACATAAGGCTGGTTTGTAACTAATTTGTTATTCTTTCTGTAGCAGGCGTGACATCAGTATTCAAGCGGCGAATGCCATTTCTTCCACTGTATGTGTTGTATGTGCGAGCAGTGTGTTGGGAGGCGGGTGGCGAGAGAAAGTGAAGCCGGGGGACTGATGGAGAAGTTGATGTATGATCCCTGGTGGCTGAGCTTGTTTGAAGCGTGGAGCTGGGCAGGTGATTCGGAGGCGCCGGCTCTTTAAACAGCGTAATGAGCCGGAGAGGACGCTGCCCCCCCCACTCTTCCCCCCCAGCTCCAACCCCCCTCCCCTCCTCTTTATATCATTTCATGTTGGAAAACAGATTTTGTTGCAGAATTTTATTTTTGTTTTCCAAATGAGTGATTCAAGGCTAAACGTCATTAGAAGCTAACAGTTACAGCATTTAAAGCGCTGCTAATCACTAATGGTACATTGCCCAGGATTGAAATGAGACCGCGTGCAGAGAATACGTCGCTCCCAGGGATGAACCCGAAGAAAATGGTCACCACCTCTGCAGATTTTCTAGCCTTCTTAGCAAGGTTTTTATCTGCCCAGCGATTAATGACAAACAGAAAGTGAAACATGTACCTGCAAGCCAGGAGTTGGTGGACATCACGTCAGGGTAAAAAACCTAGTAAAATGTGTCCCTACCTTAAAAGCAGTCTGGCACAACCTCAGTGTAATAAATCCTGCGCTCCTACTTAATCACAGTGTGTATCAGACATATTTTATGTCTTGACTCAGGATCGTCATAGGTGTTTTGGATTTGGAATCTGATGTGCAATTATGTTTTTGCATTTAGCATAAGGGGCCCTATTATGCACATTTCCGTGTTTCATGAGTATTTTCTGCCTCTACTGTGACATGTTCTCATACTGCATGTGCTGCAGCACTTCTTTTCACCTTCTATTTGAAACCAGAACCCAGTCTACTCTGATTGGTTAGCTTGCTGGCTCTGTTGTGATTTGTCAATGTCCTAGACAAGTCCCAGCCCCTTAGCATATCAGACACAATGTGTTTGAGCGCTATCCAATGGAAGCTTGAGTGTTACATCCTGAGGTCATTATGTTATGGAATCAAACAATGGAGGCGTTTGAGTGCATGGGAGAGACGCTTTGAGAGCTTAGCCTTTGCAGAACATTTACATGCACACATTCCTATAACTAACTACAGGTACAGAAGAAAAAAAAACAACAGCATGATATGGCCCCTTTAACATGCATTTCCCTTTCACTATATATTAGATGCATTGCAGGTTTTACACAGGGTGGATGTTCTCAGCCCGGCCTTGGAGCCTTTTGAACACAGCACTGTCAACTCACACTCCATCATGAAGTCAGCGATGTCAAAGTGATGGTGTGAAGTGTGACAAACACAAAGGCAGTACAGATACTAAATGTGTTTACATGGAAAGAGTATGACCGCCTGCAACCGGTCCTCATGCACAATTTATCGTGTGTCTGTTTGCAGACATATTTTTTTGCGATGCCGAACATAACACGGTGGCGTAGCGGTTCGAAGAGGAAACAAAGACGCGGGGGCACACAGGGGGTAGAGACAGGCTACAGGCTTCCCATGCAGCGTTTCATTGCTGCTGATAATATATAAATGCATGCACACATGGATGCTGCTCGTAAATGAATAAACACATACATCAATTTCAAAATCCAACACATTTGA
The DNA here is from genome assembly GCF_036324505.1 of Eleginops maclovinus. NCBI lineage: Eukaryota > Metazoa > Chordata > Actinopteri > Perciformes > Eleginopidae > Eleginops > Eleginops maclovinus. Next base: position 5,975,811 of record NC_086364.1, read on the forward strand.
AATTCAAATGCAGCTGCGCCTTTTTTTTTTCTTCCTCTTTTTACGATATGTCTCGTTTCTCGTGCTGGGATATAAAAGTAGGGGGGGGGGGGGATTAGAGGGGTGGGAAAGAACAACTGCTGTATGGAGTTTGAGATCATGTATTTGGTTTGTGTATTTCCCTCCTGTTTTAATCAAACGCGTGGGGGCCGCGTAGCCCTTGGCTTGTTGCTGGTGACAGTTTCAGTGTTTCTAGACTTCTCTCCTCCCCGTTTTTTCTTTTTTTTTCAACGACGGTCCTGAATTGAGAAGTGGGGTGGAACGGGGTGTGGGCCTCTGGCGGAGGGTGAATTAAATAGTCACTCTCTCTCCTTCTCTCTCTCGTGCACTTTCTCTTTTTTCAGTGGCGTTTAAAATCAATTCATTCAGTGGACTGCTGACACAGCCCGGCCCAGAGAGCCCAGGATTTATGGCTCCCTCTAATGGGCATGCTCTGAACCAAAGCCCTGCCGTCAGCACAATCCTGCCAGCCACCCGTCCGCCCCACTCCCTCACTCCATCTCGCTTTTAAAGACGCATGCACCCCTCCTCTTCCTCCCTCTGCTCCTCCTCCCTTTCCCCCTCATCACCCCCTCCCGAGCTGCTACGGATGGGTTTAAAAGCCTTAAATAATGTAGATATCACAATTCACCACAACACAACAAAAAGAGGACTGTATGCCATCTTTAATCGTTACCGTTGCGGTGTTAAACGCTTTCTTGTAGCGCTGTGACTGATATCTGGGGAATTTCTCTGGCCTTGTCCACAGGAAGCTTTTCAAACAAGTGGTGCTTCAAAGAGCAGTGACTAATATCTCTCCATCTGTTCTAATATCTATTAATATCTGCACTATTTACCATAATAGTATGGGGTTTATTTTAAGGATGAACAGACACTATATAACACTGTCAATTTCATTTGCAATTTAACGCATTTAGTGTTAAATTGTTTCTAGATTTTCTTACAGTGTTGCTTAACTGAGCAATATATAATATCTCTTTGTGATCATTTACAACAGCAGTTTTTTTTAACAGGAATAATTGGAACTGTACGTCAAGATCAAACTCCACATTGAAAATATTTTTCAGCGCTGTGGGGAGACATTCTGTGCTAAATGTTTTCTTATGATTATTAAAATCGGGGCTAACAAGTGGTGCTTCCAAGAGCAGTATATAATATCTCTATCCATTACCTTGTCTGGCTAGTGGAGCTTCCTAAGGTCTTCGGAGTGTATATATATATATATATATATATATAAATATATTCATATATTCATAACTGAGTCTAGTGTCACAGGATCTGAAACAATTTATGGCGCAAGAAAAAAAAAAAAAAATGTGATTGAAAACACTCGCCGGTGTAAAGATATATAAAAAGGATCATGGACTGAATTGCGATGACAACAGGAAGTCACTCCTGTGCGGCACTTTGAGCGAGTTAGCCAGTCTCTCAGTGTGACTGAGTGTGTTTCTGGATTGTATTTATGTCTGTGCACACTCTGCCGCTGTTGTCCCTGTTGTACCCTCAGGCAACCCGCCAATTTGCAGACAAATACAGACCTTTACTTCAGCCCCAGAGCCTCTAACGCACATCCTTATCCATATTCCTGCTCCGCTCCGCAGCTTGTCAAGGCGTTATGGGCCCCCGAATTAGCCTCCCATTACAGCAAGGCTCCAGCTCCCCCCTAAAGTTAACCATAACTGACCATTTGGCGTGGCTTCATTATAAAGCCATGCATGTAAAATCAAGTCATGGTCCCCGGCCGTCACATCCAATTTCAAAATACAAACCCCCCCCAACCCCCACAGTATCTCCATCTTTCTCTCTTACTTAAGTTCAACCTTCTCCTTGTTTCATAAAATATGATCTGATTAAAATAGATTACACACCTTGTTAGCAGAGCGTTTCATATTTGATACAGCGGTGCTTTAGGATGGGCAACCTTCCTGGTGATTCAAAGCGATTGTGGCCTTGTTCTCTGGCCTATTTGTTTAATAAGCTCTGCTACATCAGTGTTCCTTTTAAGTGAACATACTCCCCTGCAGCAAAGGCTAAGATCAATACCTATACCAGTATTAAAAGAAAAGGAAAAAAAAAAAGAATTACTGCCAAGGATTTTCTGTTTCTAAGGAAAAATAGGCGAGATAATCAGCAACATTATGAGAGGAGATCCTAAACAGGAAGCAGCGTTTATGTGCTGACCTGTGGGGAGAGCTACAGGTCAGCTTTGAAAAAATTCAGCACCGATTAGAAGCTCAAAGTAAAGCTTTCCCAATGTCTCCAACACTGCGTTATGCAAATAGGATATTATAAACAGAGAAGAAAGGCAGAGTCTTTGAAGGTAAATTAATTCATTATACTCCTCACCTCATCAGCTGACTGATGGAAGTATTCTCATGTAATCGCTGATGAGGCGGAGGGGGGGAACCTTCTACTGTACTGCTCAGATGTGGGAATAATACCGGGTCATATCGCCTTAAAATGAAAATAATACTCCCCCATTTGCCGTGCATATAAGAGGGTAAAATGTAATACTTGAGGAATGTAATTATCATTTAGCGAGTCCGTGAGCTGTGTTTGACAGGGCCTGAACTGCGGGAAAAACTCATTTTCATTTTTCTTATTATATCATGATTATATAAACATTCTTAACCAGTGGCCACAGCAGCAGCGAATTATTGCAAATTATCCCCATATTGCCACTTTTTAGCGGAGGCAAATGAACAAGCACTAGAACTCCAGTGTTTATTCCATAAATCAGCCGAATGCTGCACCTGTTGAGAATGTAAATAGCTGCAGCTATTTGATTAAACTCTTACATCAAAACATTTGAAGAGCCATTTCTCTTTTTTGGGTTGTTTATTATTCGGTTTTCTTCCCAAGCATTAAGTTCTCTCCTCCTACACCCGCTGCAAGTGTAGTTTCAATGGGTGGTGACGGGGGAGACATAACACCCACCAGCTATACGTGGGGGCACGGGAGGTCCATCATTACCAAGCCACAGTGGTGATCACGGCAATAATATAGAACTATAACTGAGCAATTAGACTAATGGAAAACGTCCCTATTTCTCCCGGTGTGCAGCAGCTAGATGCGGCGCTTGCCCCGCGGGCCACCCCTGGAGATAGGGCTGGAGATCTGAAGTGGAGAGGAGGTAATGGCAGGGGCCCATTGATCCTCACTGCCACCTGCTATATGGCTCCACGGAGGATGGGCAGGGAAGCAGAGGACTTCATCTGGGGAGAGATCAGGCCAGCTCCTGGGCTCTCAGGCATATGGATAAGAGTCTTTCTCTAGTCTTCCGCTACTTAACCAGCACACATTAGCACAATATGGCCGAATAGGGGGAGAGAAAGGCGTGCATACATACAGGCTTTATTACAGAGAGGGTGCATCTGCAGCGAGAGGGTGTGAAGCCGTTTCCTAAAACTTGTGAGTGCTTGGCTTCTCGTGCGTAGCCAGGTGAGATGAGGAGCGCTCAGACAGCCAAACTGTCTCACTTCCAAATGTGTGGGAGTGGAGATGGAATTGAAAACATCTAGAAAAAGACAAAACAGAATGTCCTTCCAAGAAAAACAACAGCATCAGTGGTTTATATGCCCATAAACAACTTAGTGTTATATTTAACTGACAAAGGCCTCTTGCACCTGAGTGAATGATGACCTTTGGCTGTCAGGAGCAAAGGCTGAAGAAGAAAGTGGGTGTTGGATTGTTGGATGAACGGGTCGTTGAAGGAGTGAAAAGCTGCTATAAAGACTAACTGAAGTGTGTTGCACACAACATAACTGCTGGTTTGCAGCTGAAATCACCAACAAAAGTGATCACTGTGTACTGACACACCCTGAGGTACGACGTGACCTCACTCCAGTGTAGCGGGAAGTCACTGGAGATCAGCAAGAGTTGACTCCAACGTGGGTTTCTTTTGTTATCTTATTTAAAAATAAAAAAAACTATGAATTTCCTTGACCGTTAATAAGTTAAATATATGCCTAATGCTAACCAAACCTTACTAATTGTGGTTTATATTCAGAATAAACCAATATGAGTTGTGAAAGGTCACACAAACAATCTGATGATTAGGGCTTTAGATTAGATACAATTTACAATTGAAGTCATTTTTTAACCCTAACCCTTAACCCTGAACCTAGCCATAACCCTAACTAATGACTAAGTTTCCAATGTCCTTGATGTCCAAAACTAATTTGAACCGCTTTGACGATCAAATTCTGGAGAAAACAGGCCATGCAGTTGCAGGTCTGCATGAATGGGATGAAGAAGTTTCAAGAAGCAGGAATTCGCAAAAAAATATAACATTGATTGGATTGTTGACCGGATATTTTTCTGATCCTCATGGATAATTTAACATTTCAAGCTCGGTTTCGATGAGGTGTGGACCAAACCACCAAGGAAACTTTTCCACCAGTCCAAATAAAACAAAGTAGGTGTGGGTGAAACTTCTGACACAAACAGAGAGGACCTACAGAGCACAACGCAAGGACAAGAGGGTTTGAAAGGGGTTTCTGAGAGACTGACCTGCCCAGCTGGGGGTCTCCATGTACAGGTAAAGCCGGTCGGGCTGAAGCTGGGTCACTCAACTCGCTGCTGCTGCCACAGGTGCTGACAAACCCTGCAGGAAGACAAAGAAATACATTGTGTCTTAAAACACGGACTAGAGTAGAAAGAGGTGAAGTGCGAGGTCAAGAAGAACCCACAGTAACAGAGAGGAACAGCTTTGTGGTGTCCAATGCACCTTGCCTGTTCAACCACAGAGCAGTTAAGTTGATGGTGTGCACACACACTCTGAGAGACCAGAACACCCCAACCCTCAAAAACTGCATCAATAAATACCAATTGATCAGCTTTTTTATCATGTATTTATGTAAATGGTGTACCTTTACCTGCAATTAACTCTCTGTTTTTGTATCTCTCTGCTGCTTTTACTGTTTAAATGATAGTTTTTTATCCCTTCTTTTATTTATTTGTTTCTATTGTAAAAAAGAACAGAGAGAAACAAAAAATCATTTGTACACAAGCATGATGACAACAGAAATATCTGATTCTCGTTTGTTTGACATATTTTTTATGATTAGCTTTTTAGATGGACATTTCAACAAAAACAAAAATGCCTCTAAAAGAAATAAGACGCCATGCAAACTATTACTACTATTTGACTATTGTAACATCATGAGATCACAATTACAGATACAAAACTTTTACTTTTGGTTAAAGTACATCTCACTGATAATACTGGGAATGCCATAATCGGCCTGTTTTTATTAGTTCAACTTTTTTCAACTTTTATTTGCTTTCCTTCTTATAATTAGAGAACAACAACAGGTGTAATATTTTGTGGCAAAGTACAGAGCTGAAATCAAGATTCCATTATCCTAGTTTAGCATCAAGGATAGTAACAAGTACAAACGGTCAGTCCAGCTCCGTAAAATGTTAAAAAAAAATACACTGTCGAAAAACACCTCGAACATTTACTAATAAAAGTGATTCAACCCCTCTGTCACACAACAGACATACTCACAAAACCATTTCTTGAATCACAATAGTTAGACATTCATGGAACACTTGGACTGTAATTAGCATAGGTTGCTGGCTGCTAACCCAGATACAGTTGGTGAGTGCTGGTTTGTTTTGGTCTCTGTTTAGGCATAAAGTTATCAAACCTGTCAACCACCCTATACCTTTGCTTAGAAACATGTATAGCAAAATATTATTATATTAAATATGTGTAAAAATGAATCTCTGAGTGTAGCAATGTGAAAGGTTATAATGGGCTTTTTTTTTCTAATTACGTTAGGTACACCAGGTTTTATTACACACATTTAGACAGGTGTTATTGCATTTAAGTAATAACATTATCTGCCGGTGATGTTATTATTTTGGTCAGAGTGACTAATTGTGTGGCTGATTGTGTCTGAATGTGCATTTGCATCAACGTCTGCAAACATTTAATCTTGTGAGCGAGCATTACGGCCCACATATACGTCTGTCGGGCGGCACATACAGCAGCATGCCTTCGCCTTGGTGTGCGGCGGCTGCTTTTTCTGCTGACTTGTGTATCCTCGCAGGCCTCGGGTTGGCTGTTGCCCAGAAGCCCAGCCGGTGAACCGCAGAGAAAGCGCATTGATTTCATCCCAGCAGAAATCCCTTCTCCCGGTGCACGCCTTCCAACCCCGCCCCGCACCTGATTAAGCATTTGCAGGGAGCCATGCCAACACAATTTGTCATTTATCAAAAGTAATTAAAAGCAATTTCTTTTCTCTTGTTGATTGGGAATTGACTAATTGTTAAGTCTGTGAAAACGGGGGAATAAATAAAACAGGGAAGGATGCATTTTACATAAACTCAGAGGAAAACATAAATGTTGTACAATGAGCGCCAGACATCTGGCTCTGTGATTTCTCTCTACATGATTATGACTGCAAACCGAAACAGTTGTTTAGCACATTCTGATATAGCTACTACCCATAGGCAGTAAATAATATATTAGAAACAGCGTATTGACTAGCTGACTTAAAAGGCTGTTTTCACTTCATGTTGTGTGAACACAAGAGTGGAGGAAAATACAAACACTGGTTGGTTACTTGTTAACACAAAATGAAAAACGCTGCCCCCACTTGTGCCAAAGGAGATATTTGAGCCAGTAAACACCGCAGTTTTCAGCATGAGAGGAAAAACAATAAGAAGGAAGGCAAAGAAAAGAGAGTCAGAGGAGCTGAAGCCATCCTCCTACAGAGGTTACAGTACGTCTCTCCAATGAAACCGAGCAATGCCGTTTCAACATTATCGGTAACAACCTCTGAATGCACCATTACCTTCTATAAGGGCAGAATGAAATGTCAGAATTGATTCGAGAGGGGAGGGTTGAGATATAAGTGGGCAGCTAAGGTGGCCATTTTGTTTCAGTGGCCCTTTATTTGGAGTCCCTGGATCATTAGCAGACAGCAAAAAGCGAGCTGGAAGAACATGAAGGAGGAGTGGGCGGCCATCACGCGTGTCTCCAGTGACAGCGAGTGAAATGGAAACAGAAAAAGACACCACACACGTGCACAAAAAGCCAGAAATCAAAGAAAAAAAAAAACAGAAAAGGAGGCACGGGGAAATGCCAGAGGAGTGGTTTAAATTTCCCACCACTTTGTAAATAACTCTAGCTGCACAAATACCTGGCTATGCTCTCAGCGGATGAAAAAAACATCCGAGCCAACACTTTATTCTCTGCCAACAAATGGAGCCGTTGCTTCAATGAGACGATTTGAATATCCCTTTGAAGGCTGCAGATGGACAAGCAATACTATCATTGCCTGGGAACATATAAAATAATTGGGCAACAGTGGGAGAATCCTACACTCTCTGCTGAGACACGGCCCAGCTTTGGAATATCTAATTGAACCCCTCACTCCCCCTGCCTTTCGTTTACATTCCCATTTGTCATAAAAAAACTCAATTACTTATGTTCCCTAACATGTATGGTTATTAATGCTCTAATTATGCTCCTCTCCGCTAATCTTTCACCTTGCAATTTGGAACAACAACCCCTGCAAATGAATGCTGAATTAGGAATCCATGTGCAATAACACACCTTCTCCTGGGAGCCATCTGACGAAGAGAGAAAGCTTGTCATGGTTTGTCTATACATGGGGATTTATTCCAGCTCAGTGAGCATGTGTTATTATATTGTGTCTTTGTTCGACATGCATTTCCAAGCAGAAAGTTGACTAATCAGTGCCTCGCTAGCGAAAAGAACAGATGTAGCCGGGGAAAGCTGACAAGAACAACGGAGGAAAAATGGCCAAAAAAACAAGGCAAAGTACCTCTGGCCGGCTCTTCTTATTCTTCTTGTGAAAGGCTGTAGGTATGACAGCTTTAGAGGTATGAAATAATGTCGGTGTGAGCCTTGAGGAGCCCCTGCAGAGAGGCTGAGAGGGTCCTGTACTGCCTCAAGCAATGAGTGTTCTTCAAGGCTTTTCCTCAGAGCACTTTTACAAGAGCACAAATTAGGTGTAAGGAATGCCTGTGTCGGCGGGCGCACCCAGCCAGCACACAGAGAAAAAGAGAGGTAAAAAAAAAGGGGGCAGAAACTTGGATGACAGTGAAAAAACGGAGGGCGTCGTAAAGTGCGGAAAATAAGCTCTCACTTTCAAACGTTTACGGCGGCTCAAATATCTGATGATACCTCTCATAGCTTTTAATCTTTAATGTGAAAAATTAATCATCCCATTCATTAATTTAATAGCTGTCATTTTTCTCTCCCCAAAGTGATGATTTATAACCATTAAGCCCTGCGTAGGCTTGTGTGAGAGGGATTTATCGTAATGTTTGCACCAGGTAGCCTCCAACCATATTTCATTACTCTGACAAGCCATTAAAATGCCCTGATGATTAAACAACAGCTCTGAGGTCAGTGTGTATGGCTGTTTCTTTACCCAAGCCAGAGTGAGAGGCGCAGCCATGCAGGCGGGGACCCATAGCCCAACAAAGCCCTTTCCCCCCACCCGGTTCCCTCCAGACTTGAGACGGTAGTTATAGATCTTTATCTGTTGTGCTGTGCGAGAGCGACGGGGGCGGATGAGAATAATGTACATGCACAGAAGCTACAATGGAATAAAGTTAAGAATGGGGCTATTATGCCTTTTTATCCTCAGAGGTTTGACACCGTGATAACTGTGCTCTTAACGGAAAAAAACTCTACCCTAAGATTCCGTTCAGAGGACCAATCCATCTGCCGCGCTCGCTGTGCTCCAAGAGTTATTTCATGACCATGTATTGCCATCTATCCCTCTGCTCTACACACTTGTCTTCTATACTTCTATTTCAGTTATTGATTTCCTGCTGATTCCAACAGGGGCGCGTTGAGCACATCTTGGGTTCGAGGGGCAGAACCTTCACAGAGTGCCCTGGAGAGACCTTTGGTGAAATACTGGGCAAAAACCTGTTGCTGTAACCTGCTCCTTCACATTTCAATTACATTATTTCATCAAATTTTAATCAGTTGGATCTTTGTAGGGTCTTAATGTTTTTTAAATGGCAGCCAAACAAACAGTTTTGGAAAGCTGAAAGGCTCTGTAATAACAGGTGTGAATGTGTATACTCTCGTTATTCAATGTAAAGAAATGTATGGATAGACAGTAATTTATTTACATTTAGGCCCCATTATATTTCCCTTTCCTGTAGTGTTTAATATAGATTTGTGTGAATGTAAATGGTCTGTAAAGACTACAATCCCAAAGTTCCATTCTGAGAGAACGGACATTTCTGACACATCTCTAAGTGGTTGACCAATCACAAAAGGAGAAAAGAACCAATCAGACTCGGCTGGGAGGTGCTTCGTCAAAAAATAATGCACTTTTTGAACATTAAACCATAAATAATACCACAATGGAGGCACAAAATACAAATTAGCATACTAAGTTGTCTAAAGGCTTTGAATATGTAGTGCATTCATTGTAAAAGTGAGTAATTTCCCTAATCAAAGGTGCCAGAAAAGGGAGCCAGAAATCCTTGAACTCAGGGTTAGGCGTTTCAAGTAAAATAGCGGATGAGAGGATAGACATTTCCTTTACCAACACATTGATACTATTTGTTGATTTTAATAGCCAGCGACATTCCAATGTCAAAGTATGATTGACATATGTCTTTGCACACATTTTTTCAAGTGCTGTGGATTAAAAGAAAGTTGCAGCACATGGGATTTTCGGGAACTAAAAATAGATCAAAGTATGCAGTATGCTACAATTGTGATATAAAATTTGGACATTGCTACTTTGTTTGCTGCTGCGATGCATTCTGGTAGCATTGGTGTTCAACCTCAGTCTAACATGGCAGTTAATGAAAGAAGGCATTACTTTGCCATTCTGAGGGACTAACACCAAAACCTGACATTCCCTTTGGTGTTTTTGGATAGGTTGAGGGAAAAATGTTTATTTCATCAAAACCATTGACTTTACCCCATTTGGCCAGTTATCTAACGGAATGAGGATAACACAGGAAACAAACGAAAAGAATGGCTGAAAAACACAAAACACATTGTCAAACACTGTTTTAAAATGTCGGATGTTTTTATGCATAAAGGGGACTCGTTTTAGAATGTTGTGGGTTGAAATGGACAGATGTTTCCTGAGCTGTAGCAGGATAAACAGCAGCGTGCGACACAAAATGGATTCCCATTGGATCCCAGTGGAGGAAGCTGATTGAACAGCAGGCCGGGGGAGCTCGGGGAGGATTTAACTCCCCTGCATGTATGTTCATGTCTAATGTCCTGAGTCCAATGGGCTGGATTGATCACCGATGCCACATCTGACAGTGACTGACAGCGCCTGTAATTGCTATGTTTGCTTTGGGACAAATGCAAACTGCCATGGTGGGACCATGAGGAGGAAACAAGTCCAGCTCGGGTTATTACATCATGGTCTGTGTGTTGTGAGCCGCTTGATGAATTAATGTGATCAGCGCCATTTGGGCCATGATGGCATCGTGAAAAAAACACCTGCTGTGATTCCCAATAGTAGTCGACTGTTATTCAACATTTATTCTAACGTTGTTTTCCTCACTCAATAGTGTTCAAGTTTATTTATCTATATAGAATCGTGCAGGAATCATTCCTAACCCAGAAATGATTAGCATTGTACCACTTCTGGTTTCTTAACACAAGCTTAAGAGACTTTCTAAATGTTGTTATTTTACATGAAATATGTCAGTAAATGCCCCCCTGCTGAATGGCTGGAGCTTCAAGGTGTCTTAAAAATGGCAGTTGGTAACAAATGACTAAATGAGACTTCTGAAAGCATCACAACTTTAGCTGGTGTTAGCTTAGCGGTGGTGACAAAAAGTAATTTGACTGTGTTGTAGTTCCTAACACAAGGTTTTTACTTCTGGCGATTTTATTTAAGCTTAAACAACCCTAAAAGTGGAGTTAATATGTGGAGATTATCCTGCTGAATAAAAAAATGCAAGTATCATAAACTTTTGCTTGACCAAGATCTTATTTTCGGCAATATTCCGAAATCCAATGCTAAAACCCCAATGCTACTTGTTGTTATGCTAATTTCCAGGTAGGCCTACAAAAAAACGTCATGACTTCACAACTCTAATGCACATTATCTCACATCTCAGTGGGTCTAAAGAAAATGCAACAACATAATAAATACGTTTTTAAAAAAAACGTTAATTTAGATAAAAAAGAAGTGCAGCAAATGGATGCATAAATATGTATGTAAGACATTGTATTGCTGAAGCATGCATGTTATTCCAAATGTGAAACATTACATACAACTATACATTTTATTTTATAAATGACATATTTGGTATGCAAAATCCTCCTTTCTGAAGTCATTAGTAACAACATCTTTCAGATGAAAGTGGTAGATAAAAAAATATCTAATGTGATGAGTAGTATAAATATACATTAAAATGGAAATACCTTAAGTTTGTGCTTAAATAAATGCACCAAGTTACTTTCCATCAGTGCCCGTGACGAAGGGTCAAGACATATTAAACAGCAGGGAGATATATTGGCAAGGAGATGGGATTTCAGCCTGTGCCAGATTCTAAAAACTCTGTGTTGTTAACATTTACAGCTCCTGTTCCTGAGGGAGAGGAGTGATCATCAGTAAAATCACTCTCATAGATTTGAAAGCCTCGACTGAAAAAGTGGGACATACACTGTAGGCCATGATTCCTACGATTTTTTATCCCTTCTCGCCGTTGATGCGCGGGTCTGCTGTGGATAAATGTCAGAACATCCTGTTTGGCTACTTCTTCTTGCTACAGCGATCCAACAGTTGTTACTGCGACAGAACAAAAGCTGCAGGGGGAAATTTGCATCCTAATGTGTCTAACGTCTCCTGTTTGTTGTGTCCCCGAAGAGAAGCGCCAAAAAAATAGTGCTAATTTGTAATAGATATCAAAATTCCCAGCATTAAAAAGTTAATTACCGCAGCAAATACAGCAGTGATAAATGGCGGATCATGCCAGTTCTGCAGATGACTGTCGTTTACGCCAACCAGAGAGATGGTATTTAGTATCCAGCTGTACTTCTGGATGCTAGAGGAGGAGGAACAGGAGGAAGGGGGGGAAAGGTACTTGCAATTCAGAATATTTTTTTTCTGCAATTTAGCAAGTTTTTCATCTATCAGCTAGGCACGTTAAATCCCAGCTGGTCAGATGCTAGATTCCTGATGCTCGGCGTTAGACATGAAACAAACTAGTGCTGAAATGAAAGCAGTTCTCAGAGCCGTGGAAAACTCGACTCCTACAAGAGTCTATTAAAAATACATGTTCAAATGAATCTTGGTGGTGATGACAAGTTTTAGCACATTCTTCTTGAACTTTTAATGTACTCAGCTGCGACTTCAAAGGGGGGGAAATTAAATATTAAGGCTATTATCTAAGCTGTTCTCAATATTATCCAATCTTAGGTTATTTATATAGTACAGTAATAATTATGTTATATAAGCCACTTTTCATTTTGGAGCCAACATAATGATCAGGAAGATGGCTGGTTTGTAGTTTTGCAACCTAAAATGAGTAACCTAATTCATATATTTGCTGCAGTAAAACCCAACAAGATTATGTAGATTTATTGTAGGCAGTCCCAGGTGGATATTGTAAATGTACATATATTTATAATTTATGACTGCGGGGATATAGATCATCTTTAATGCCGCGGATGTGAGAAGCGGTACAACTTTTTGGCAGAGGCCGGTGCCTGCTCGACATAATTTTGTGCATCTGTACAAAAACCACAAGTGTAAACAAACAGTGAATTATTATCTGCTCTGATTGAGAAGAATCACAGTAAATCTGCTGCTAGCTAACCCGGATCACCACTGTTTACCCACCGGTGAGACGGTAAATACTCTGGCTGACATTTGAGGGAGGTTAGTGTGCTCAGAGAGCAGAGTGGAAGTGGAGGCTCAGATGAATTTGTCTGACAAATGCTCCTGGAGTATGTGTTGTCGACTGTGCTTCGGCGAGGCCCTGGACTGGGATTTGAGTCTGACTGAAGCCAAGCAAAGCATGCCAGATCACTAATTGCACAATTTAAAACCAAAGTCCCTGGCAGCTTGTCATTTGAAATGGAGAGAAGAGCCATTGCTTAATCAGTGAGCTCAACATAGATCTGCGAGGCTCTCCACTGAGGAACCCCAGACGTGCTTGGAGGAAGCCGAGTGTCAATAGTCAAAGCAAAGACAAAGTGATTGGTTGGCTGCTGCCAGCGCCGCTGTAAATGAAGTGTTTTTATGATGTGACGCGTGAACGTGATTGGCTGATTGAATCGCTGCACATCAAATGTTGGTGCGCTGACAATCATTTCATTTCCATTTAATTGTTCATGAGCAGGAAACTGTTACTCTCAGTTGGTGGTGATGAAGTTCACAGCAGCTATTTGATGTCTCTTATAGGCGTCAGACAACTGTCGAGCCATAATGCAATTTCAATAGTATGTTTTTTTGCATTCATTTAGCACTTAACTTTGTTATACACTGGGTTCCTATAGTTTAAGGAAAGTTAAACAACACTTAATGCCAATTGGAATGCAAGACCAACCTTATTTTAACACTTTTTTCCTGCATTTTGATTTTTGTGACGTTTAATGCGAGAGGTATTTGGTAACTTTGAGCAAATATACATACATTTACCTAGATTTTAGAGGGCAGTGTCATAAAAAAACTAGGAGTAAAACATGTTTATGTCACTTCTACGTTCATATTTCTATGTTGTGTCTGTACTGTGACATGTCTCCATGCTTTAATGTTCAAAAAGCTCTTTATTTTTCTCATACTGCCTGTGCTGCAGCACCTCTTTTCACCCTCTGTCTGAAACCAGAGTCCAATCTGCTCTGATTAGTTATCTGGCTGGCCCCATTATGAATGGTTGACCCGCTTAGAGTCGTCCCGCCCCTTAGTCTATCACGTACAAGGTTTTCAAGCGCTAGCCGATAGAAGGGCGAGTGTCACATAGTGATGTCATTATGTTCCATAATACAACAAATATAGTCCAATGGAGGCATTTCAGGAAAGGGGGGAGATAAACCCCCTCTTGAGGGCCTTTGCGAACCATTAATACACACAAAAACTTATATAACACACACCACAAAAGCATAATAGGGCCTCTCTAAGGTTCCTACCCACATTCATTCCAGATCTCAGTTTTCCTCGTTAATAGTCGTTTATGTTTCCTTATGAAATACTTACACAGTTTAATGTAATGAAAACATAACCCATGAGAGAATTCAGACTACATTTCTGTCTTAGATTATATTTCAGAAATCCCAGGACCAGGGAGAACATATTTTCATTAAACGTGCAAAACAAAATATCTTAATCCTCTAAGCCCGGGAGCAACAATAAGAAAGACACATTCTTGAGTCTCCACGATATATAATGAAATATATGTTTTACTGCTAGTGCGATGTAACTCTACGGTGCATTAAATTCTCTATTTCCTGTTATAGCTATGTTACAGGTTCAGGCAATTCTCCACTGGCTATTGGGATGAGCTATAAACATTATTACTATTGAGGCCGGGTTGTATTTTGGTGAGAACATTAGCAAAGAGGCAACTTACTCATCGCCCCAGCGACATGAAACTGAAGTGGACTTTTTTTTTTTTTACTTCTTGGCTCGGGCCTAACGAGAGAATACACACACACACACACACACACGCATCATCTGGGAGACAGAGAGAGAAAGAAAAGGGTGAGACCAGCAGATACACACACAAACAGAAAGTAAGGAGAAAAAAAGAAGAAAAGAAAAAACACTGCCCTGAAGTCAATTCCACACTCGAGCAACATCCGTCTCTGATCTGGGAGCGTTCTTGCAGCGGAGGCACAACAAGAGTGATGCGCCACTGAGGGCCATGAATTAAAAAGTCAATATGTAAAACCATAGAGGGATGCCATTTTGAAAAAGCGTTCCATCAATGGAAATCATATTAACATGATAAAGGGCAGATTGGGAGGCGAAGGCATTGATTCAGAAGCCGCTCTGTGGCCCGCCATGTCCACCTCAAACATGTTAATGGATCGCACCGCAAAAACAAAAAGATGGGGCGGGTTTTGACAGGGGGTCACACGAGGGGAGCTTTAAAGGCAAACAGGATCGAGGAGGTCCGGCTGAGTTAGACCTATGGGTGTCACATCAGTCAGTCTGCTCTGGCCATCACTCCTGGATTGTTTTCTGAAATTGGAGGATAGGTGGCTGACTTGCAGGGATTTTTTTTTTTTTTTTTTGCTAGTTGGGAGTGGATCCAATTAGAATGAAGCCTGGGAGAGAAAGATGAAGTAATATAATGCCACCCAGAGATGGAGAGTGTGAGAGCAGAGAGAGCAGAGGATTCACCCCCTGTTGACCATGACTACAGACACATAGCCTGAGGGAGAGAGCATCCAAGGCTTCACACACACATACAGACACAGACACACACATACACACACACACACACGAGAGAGAGAGAGAGAGAGAGAGAGAGAGAGAGAGAGAGAGAGAGAGAGAGAGAGAGAGAGAGAGAGAGAGAGAGAGAGAGAGAGAGAGAGAGAGACATGAAAGAAACAAGGCAGTGCTGCGAGGCCAAACAGATGAATTACTTATCAAAGACGCGCACAGCAGACCGGCTATGAGGCTGGAACACACAGACAGCTGGGGCATTATCAATTCACCTTCAATTAGCTGTCCTTGGCACTGCCTGCCGACGGGACCTGGAGTATCAGTACATTCACAAAGCATAAGCTCATTCAAAAAAAAATGTAGAGGATCAGGTGGTTGCTTTTGAAGAATTCAATTAAAACAGTGTGGAAATAAATTTAAAAAAAGGAGAAAACACATAGACACAATTTGCGGATGAAAGGCAAAAGGATTACTTTCAATGCCATTGGAGAAGACGACAACACAGAGGGAGGAAGGGGGAGGGAAGAAAAAAAAGAGTCCTTCCTCGGAGTCTGATGGCACAGCACCTTAGTTAAATATGAAGTAATTAACTGGAAAAATGAAAGTGTTTCATCTTCATTAGTATCAGACAATAGGACTATGAAACATAATTGAGAGTAGTTCCAGTTTAATAGAATGAACAGAAGTCATTTGGTATTGAAATGTGCAGGGTGATTTAGCCAAAAGAAAGTGTATTATTAGATTTAATAGAATACCTACACATGATCAATGCTCTGAGCACAGGTGGTAGTTTGTCTCGGGTTCTTCAAATGATTAGGCCAACAGAATAATGGCCGGCCCGATTCACGTTGCTCCGGCATTGATTACAAGCAGCAGCCCATTTTTCACGGAGTGGAGCTACACACACCATGTATTAAGCCTTTACACATGTGACATAACAACTGGCTGCGCATAATGCACACTGGATTGGGTGGAATCAGGACGCAGTGGTTAGACCTGTTGATGGCGGTGATGGATTACACTAAGTGATGCACACCCCATGGCCAAAAGTGAGCGGGAATGTGAGTGTTTCATTGTATGGGTTTGCTAAACTCACCATGTAAGGTCCTGTTGGAATATAACGGCCTGAAATATTGTGGTTTCTGGCTTTTAAGCAGGTTTTTAGAACTTGGGTAAAGTGATAGTATTTACCGAAGTTCGGTCCCAGACCTAAAACCCAACTGATGGACCAAAAAAGTTAATTAAATCTCACTCATGTACTGTACGTGCTTCATTATTGAAAGCTAGTGTACTCAAATATATATATATATATATATATATATATACATACAGTATATATATATATATATATATATATATATCTATATATATTATATATATATATATATATATATATATATATATATATATATATATATATATATATATATATTATATAAATATATATATATACATACAGTATATATATGTATATAATATATATATATATATATACAGTATATACATTTTTAGTTTGTAATGTTAGAGTGTCACTTTTGGTGAGTCGCTTTGGATAAAAGCGTCTCAATTCAAAATAATTAATTTTAATCTGTCTTTCTAACCATGATTGTAAAAGTTGCTTCTTTCAAAATCAACTGTTAGGACACAAATCAACCATTACGCAAAGAAAATTGCATATTCAGTTTAAAGGAATTAGAGTGATGGTTGGTGTTGGAGACGAGTAAGTTAGGGCCCAAATAAAAGCTGAACAGCAGATTCTGACCCCGGGGCCCTCTAGCAGGTAATCCAGCTGTAGTTAGATTGGGCTGTTCCTGGGCCAGTGAAGTTATTCGAGACAAAACTTGGAAAAAATTTCCAAAAATCTCATGGTTTTGCAACATACCAAAGTAAAAGGGAAAGGGCGTCCACTCAACCTGTGCGACAACATTGGAATAACTCTATTGTCTAATACATTATTGCATGCTATCGCATCAAGATTCCCCTTCATAGGAACAAAGGGGCATATACAAAACCATGAGAAGAGCCCAGAACACACCAGGGCGTCCACACACTTATAGGCCATAAAGTGTACACCACAAGAAGGCTAGAACCAAAATCTCCTGACTTTAAAGAAAATGTAAAGAACTTAAGTCACACAGCATATGACCCCCCCAAGAAAGTCCTGGTGCGCCATAGCAACACGGACATTTTTTAAAAAACATGAGCGCATCACAGAACTCGGCCATATGAGAAGGCTGTCTTGAGAAACAGTGGGTCTTTATCACTTCAAAGGCTGACATCCCTCCGGCGTCTCGGGGAAGCCGTGACTGGCACTCGTACAGCCCTCTTTCTGCTGCATTTGTCCAATCTTAGAAAGCCCAGAGTCAGGAAACACAAGGTCTTTTCAAAGTTAGTCAACAGGCCTTTGAAGCGCAGCCAACGGAGTCAGCAACCCAGCGACAAGGTGCCGAGCCATTATCATTCAATAGACAGCCGGGATTTTGCATATTTAACAGGAAATTTCACTTTGCTTTTTTGACACGGGGCATTATGCATCCTCTGTACATAAAATCCATCAGCACCTCGCCAATTTTGTTTGTGCTTTTCCCATTTCGCTGGAGAAAAGTGTTTCTCTTGCAATGCACACTACATTCAAAAACATGCGCTGGAATTAAATTATATGTCTAAACAAATTGGACCACAGGTTCAAGGTAAACAGTTTTTCTTGTTCATTCATTTATTTGGTTTGCTTGTTGGTTTAAGAGGCGATATAACC
This sequence comes from Eleginops maclovinus, assembly GCF_036324505.1. Taxonomy (NCBI): domain Eukaryota; kingdom Metazoa; phylum Chordata; class Actinopteri; order Perciformes; family Eleginopidae; genus Eleginops; species Eleginops maclovinus. Next base: position 5,993,982 of record NC_086364.1, read on the forward strand.
TCGTGACTTGAAATTCCTTAAATTGTGACATTTGTTATTTTTGTCTTGCTTGTGAAAGAGTGAGGAATGTAAGTTAAGACAAACAATTCCAACCTAAAAAGTCTCATTTTACATTAATGTTTGGTTTATTCATGAATAGCACATTTCATAAACCATCCAGATGCTGATGATTACAGTATGCGTCTTGACAAACAATAATCTGTTTCTTAGGTTTGATAGGCTATTGTTTTTTGTATTCAATTCCAAAACATGTATGACCATGTTGCAGCTTGTTAATTATATTGTTTTAAGTAAAATCTCATTTATATCTAAGTCAATTTAGCAATGGAGTACAAAAACCTTGGTTACATCAATAAACACAGCCCTGGAAAATGTCCTTAATACAGAAACCACTAGTCCTTTTGAATCAAAAAGCAGAGGACTGCTTCTATAATAACCAAGTTTGCTCTGATGTATGATAGTAATAAGAAAAAAAGTCAATTTTAGAAAACACTGAACATACAACGGTTCAGAATTCTACCCATTGTTTTGATGGAAATCTATTTTGTACTCGCTTCAGCTCGTGCACTATGAGTTGGTTGGCTATGAAGCTACAAGCCATGAGACTATTTTGTATTGAAAGCAAGAAGTTGGTGCCTCTCCTCTGGGATGTACTATGTATGAAATCATTATGAAAGCACTGAACACAACAGACTGATGCAACTAACAGCAGCTGTTTAAGAGTGAACAAATCTCCCTTTAAAAGCAATTCATTATTTTAAACTCTTCAGTATAAACCCAACAGCGAAATCCATCCACACGACACGCTGTTTGGCATTTCTGTTTGGATTGTGGGGCACATTCTTCCCTCTCTGGTGTCTTCATGAGCTTTGGCGTCCCTCGGCAGGCTAACCGTACAGTTACAGTAATAGCCGCATTCTGGCCTGCTGGGATTTGCTCTGACGACCCAACTCGAGCGCAACCAGTTCTTAATGAGCGGCAGCCAGCGCCCATCTCCTCCTGTGGGCTGTCAGCTGTCTGTCCCCTGGTAAGAGGAAGCCGGAAGAGGACCCAGAAACCACCCTCAGCCCCCTCGGAAGGGCAACTTCATAGGATGCGGTCCCACGGCGAGCTACTAATGATCCATATGATGGCCTTGGCCAGCCATTGTTTGGGCTACATTACCCGGAGAGGGACAAACAATCGTTCGCAGTGTCACTTGATAATGGCCCAAAAAGCAAATCTCACAGACCTTCATTCTTCACAAGGGTAATTAATTTGCCGCTGTGCAGGGATGCTTCGCCTCTTCCAGCTCCTCTCGCGCTGCCCCCACTATACTCTCCCAAAGATTTCCAATTGTTTTGCAGACAATGGTTTCAGAAGGCTGTAAAAGACCATTGATCTGAGGGCTATTTGCAAATACCCGTCTCCGTACAGAGAAATGCATCTTACTGTGTTGCGTTAAGCAATTCCACATTTTAATGGGCAGACTATTGATGGTTGATGCCAAAAGAGTATGGTATCGATGCGCTCAAACACATCCACAATGAGGTCTGGAGGGGATAGCACCAGCTCAGCACAATAAATAAAGGAAGGGGGCATCAAACTGAGGAGGAGCGATTGCATAATGTTGCAGAGCCCTCATAAAAAAGTTACTATAATGTGTGTCATGATTGAGTTTTAGGATCAATGCTGCTGTACGTCCAAAAGTGCGCTGCAGCAGCAGCAGAGTCAGATCCATACTTCTCAGGCCGCACTACGTAGTAATTACAATTGCCAATTAGCTACATGTGCATTATTGGGTGTAATTAGGTGTTGATTAAAATTGGAACATTACTTGCAACAGCTCCAGCTCCAGTGATAATAGCAAGGCCAGAGATTGGCTCTATATCTGCATTCATAATTTAAAGAAATGCGGGGCACATAACCAAAAATGCTGTTTCTGTTTCGCCAATAAATCCCAGAGAAATGAATGATCTTTCGACGAAACAGAGACAGCGCCAGACAAGACAAATGTCTGTGCTTACATCAGATGTTCCCAGATACGAAACAATCCAACCACACCAATAAAGCAATCAATGCTAACCTAATCTCCGCAGCCTCAGCGGCACTTGCTTGCCATTTCTTAGCCCCAAAATGAAGAGGAAAAGAGAGCCCGAAAGGCATAAATAAATAAACCTCAAACCACTCATGTTCTATTGCTGCCACTGAGGACCAGGGCGAGCACAAACAGCCATCACACTTCTGCAGTTTATAAAGCTCATTTCGGATAGGAGCGCAGCTTTATTCAGGCGCAGAGTAGAATTACAAACACAGTCGCTTCTCAAATTTGGTTAAGGGAGAGAGAGAGAACTCGGCTGAGGATGAGTCATCCCTGTCGGTCTGGTTGCCCACACTCCTCGTGCAAGGTCCGACAGGGTGGGGTGAACACTTTTTTCTTCTCCTAAGCGGGAGCGGAATGAAGCTGGCCTAGTCAAAAGGTGCTTTTAGGGGGGGATAAGCTGGGCACTATGTTTCAAATGGGGACACTCGAATGGGTAAAGCCTGCCTTAAGGAGAGCTGTGCCTTTTTTTTTTCTTTCCCCCCCACTGTGACTCTTCATACCTCCACCCATGCAGAACTAAGGGCGCTGCTCGGCGAGATACAAAAGGGACAAAATCAGTCTTTCACACTTCCACACTCCCATCTCTGCATAGTACAGCACAGACAGAGGCTCAAAAACACACACCAACAACTCACACACACTCCCAGGCACAAGACTGCTCCCTTCTGGTTGCAGCGTGTGGCTACAATCCCCCCCCCCCCCAACCCCCTTTTGCCCATCGGGAGCAAAACGTGGCTGGATATTGTCCAGATGCAGTTATAATTTCACTAATGCTCACTCAAATGTCAATGGGGTCCGGTGACAAAGGATTCTTAATCCCTCATAAGAATGTAGCGCCCACAGGCAGCAGAGACGCGTTGTGTGGCAAATATGAGGGGCTGCATGAGGGGGCATACATTACACACGACTGGTCTTTGGCCTGAATGGGAGAGATCAGTGAAACATCTATCTCCCCAGAAAGAGGGGAAGCAACTGTGAGAATAAAGAGCAGGTCCAACTGTTATTTTTTACAGTATGTGCGCTTGCTTGGACACATCGTCTTTAAACAGTGGTGTAAAGTAACTCAAGTACTGTGCTGAAGTACAATCTAGAGGTATGTGCTTTACCTGAGTATTCCAATTTTAGCTTTTCCTCCACTACGTTCGTGTAATACCAGGATTTAGTCTAAACCGAGTAACAGGGGCACTGAGTCCTCTTACTGGCAGCGTGCGCCCTCATACCAAAATACAGATTTTTCCCGTAAAATGTTAAGGTGATGCCAGAAAGCCAAATTTCTGTTGGTCAAAACTGCATTATTACAAAAAAAAATAGCATCAAATACAGCGTAAGAGGGCAGAGACTGCTTTGTTTTTACAGAGAATAAATAGGGGATGGATGTCCGGTGGGTCTGCCGGTGGACAGGGGGCAGGCAAGCAGGCTTACACTGAAACTGAGATTTCTGAATTACTCTTTTACTCTCCTTTGTTCTCGAGAGGAAGTGAAGAAACCGTAACTCGGGATTTTTTGTTGTTGTTTGAGGTGCAATATATGACTCAGCGTCTTTAAGACATGAAGAAACTATTATTTTCCGCTTCGCTCTCGTCCATTTTGTTTTGGGCCAGGCCGTTATTTTGTCCGATAGTGATGTTAGCGCCCTCATACTGTATTTTTCTCAAAAAAGCTCCTCCATATACTGTCCAATAGAGTGATACAGTAGTGAGTCCTTCGATCCGGAAGAGCATATTACCACTTCCAGTTCCCTAGTATAAAAGTCAATGGTTTTCTCAACGTGTTTCTGGTGAAGAGTCTGATCTTTGATTTGATTCTACAACAAACAGCAGCTTTGCAGACATGAAGAAACTATTTGTTTCTGCTTCGTTCTAATGCATTATTTTCGCTGGAAAGTGGGAATGGCCGTCATTTTGGCCAGAAGTGATGCTAGCACCCTCATACTTTATTTTTTCGAGAAAGAAACTCTGTCACACAGGGTTACTTTGCCTATTTGGATTAATGATATGAAATACAATCAAATATTTAGACTAGTTCCACCTGGAGTAAATTCACCAGCTACCCTGCAGTATACAAAGGAATTAAAACTAGCTGCACCTTTCAGATTTATATTGTAATGCTAATTTATTTCTATTGCGATGTTTACATTTTTAATTGTTTATTTCTAGTCTTTTAATTTCTCTAATGTGCAATGCTTTGTCTTTTTATGATGCTGCTATGCAAAAAAAATCCCAAATTGGGATCAATAAAGTAGTTCTGATCTTATCTTACCAGCTTTGATAACACTTTATTGCATCAACAATTAGATTCAAAACACATCATATATATTATTCTGAAATGGACCAATCCGCCCAATGACTACTTTTACTTTTGGTACTTTAAGTGTATTCTGATGCTAATACTTGCATACTTTTACTTGAGTAACATTTTGAATGCAGGTCTTTTACTTGTAACAAAGTATTCCTACACACAGGTACTTCTACTTTTACTTGAGTACACAATCTGAGTACTTCTCCTCCCTCTGCCAACTTTTATTGTTTACTGTGCCTGATGTTTTGAGCCAAAAAGCCACACCACACACACACACACACACACACACACACACACACACACACACACACACACACACACACACACACACACACACACACACACACACACACACACACACACACACACACACACGCCCCATCAGCCTAAATCACTTAAGTGGGGCAGAAACGGAGAAGAGCGTCCCCAAAGTGAGATGCTGTAGTTTCACTCTATTTGCCCAAATTATGCTCTGCTGTCGGTGGGGTCGCCTCGTCCTCAGGAAGTGATGAATCAAAAGCGAAAGGCTAAAACTGCTGCAATTTGCCTTTTTTTTTTCTTTTCTCCCCCCCTCTTACAGCCGCTAAAAGCGGGGAAAAAGTGGAAACCTGACGATGTATTTCAGAAACTGCACCACAGTCTGCTGGGCTGCAGGTTTGCGCCTGTGCCCATTGCTCTCAGAAAGCCATTAAAAAACAGCTTGCAGAGCCATACTGCTGCCTTCACAAATGCAATATACATCGGGCTGAGCAGCACTGTAGTTTTGTTGTTTTATGTCTATTTGTAATGCAGTTTTTTTTTTTTTTTACAAACACAACTTTATCTCGCAGATGATGAGCCGTCTAATGGGGAGCACTTTCCGCCATTCTTCACTTCTCACTCTTCAGCATCTGGTGGCAGTAAGTTAAATCTGCCTTTATGTGGATTTTTGGTGTCACATTTCTGGAAATTGTTGTTCAAATTGTTTCCCTTTTTCCTGTCTTTTGAAGCTGAGAGTGCATAGAATGTTAACATATTTTCTTCTGAAGGATCACAAAATGCCTTAAAGGTGCCCAATTATGCTTTTGGAGGTCTTGTAGTGTGTAATATAGGTATTAGATATCACTTGGGTCTCTATTGGCTAGTGCTCCAAAACATTATACGAGATTGGCTAAGGGGCGGGACATCTATAAGCGGTTGACCAATCCTATCAGAGCCCGCAAGCTAACCAATCAGAGCACACTGGGCTCTGGTTTCAGACAGAGGGTGAAAAAAGAGGTGCTGCAGCACAGGCAATATGAGAAAAGAGAGCTTTTTGAACATTAAAGCAGGAAACATGTCACAGTAGAACAACATACAAATATGAAGCTCAACATTAGCAAAATAGGACTCCAATAAGATTTAAGGACTATTTAAATTACCTTTTAGTGATTTTTTAAAGTTTCTTCTAGGCCTAAATTACCTTCATGCTTACTCTTGTCACATTCCCTACACACACTAGCAGTGGCTCTCATCAGAAGGGACGGCTCCTGCAGTTTGGGCACAAATAATGACTTGACTTCATGTCATAATCAAATCCCTTTAATAATGGGAACAATTCAGCGATTGCCTGGCGTAATCAAATTAGCCAGAGTCTTTTTTGGATTTTCAATTATCTCCAGTCGGCGGAGCACTTTATCCGGCGCTGGCTCCGACTCTGACTCGGAGCTCTGTGCTGCACCGCGGCTGACTGCAGCAGCCTCACAATTACTATGAGGCCGGGCTAATGTGATGACAAGATCGCCTGCCCGCCCTACTTAGCCTTTCATTTGAGCTGGGGCTCCTCGGCGGCCCCCGGTCTTATCACAGTGTCCGTGTACCTGCTGTACACTGTCCAAAAACACCTGTTCTATTTACTGACTCCTTATATAGAGCGCAAGCAGCATTAAAAGGGTTCCCTCCTTTAGCGTTAGCAAAGAAAGGGTTTGTTCAACATGTTTGCTACTTATTTATACTCTATCTTCACGAATGCACAATTGGAAGCTGTGCAGTATGAATACAGCTATCTTTTTGTTGCCATAGCTTTGAAGAAATGTCTGTGGCAGTCAGGAGGGAAAAGACCACCATTGACAGAAATGGAAACTTAGCATGTGGCGCTAGCAGCTATATGGCAGCCAAGTTCAGCGTCGTTGGAAGAGCAAAAGAGAAACAAATCGAATTTGTTGGGCTTTAAAATATATTTGTGCCTTTGGAGGAGCTGCATATAGCAGTGTTATTATGGGTGCTCCCCCAATGATTAAGTCATACGATCTGCAATAATAAGGCTATTATTTTAGGGCTGTGTTCTCCTTTTCCCTTTGTTGAAGTAAAGTGAGGTATTTGGGGGGTAGTGACAATTAAAATAAAAGTAGTTAGGAAATGTTTTCCACACAAATGCAATTATAAGTTTGGCTGGTCTAATAGGTCTACTATTATAATCTACCATGGTGTATTAATAACACATATACCGAAAAAAAGTGCAATAAACACTTGCTAACTTGCCACCCCGGTTGCTTATATATGAACATTTTTTAATGTTACTATCATTTCTTGTTGAAGGACTCTGGAAAACAACTGAAAAGATTAAAAATGACAGCTGTTATTTGTTCAAACAAATCTTAACAAACATTTTTGAAAAGCAATCAGCTGAGGTGAAGCTATAAACAAACTACATCACGGTTGCATGGCTAAATCTCCACCGCTAAGCTAAAGGCTTGGGTTGGCGTGCTGTCTGGTTTAGTCACTTAGTAGCAACCATCATCTTTATGACAAAAGTTTCAGACAGTCATGAGTGGGTTATTAACTGAACTATTTTATGTTGTAGAATCAAACATGCATATCTCATCAGCTTGTGTTAACCGCAGACCTTATTTTCTACAAACTACAAACACGGTGAGAACACCATTGACTTGTAGACCAGGGAACTGGAAGTGGTAATATGCTCTTCCAGATTGACGGACTCACTACTGCATTACCCTTTTAGACAGTATATGGAGGAATTCTTCCTAGAAATATACAGTATGAGGGCGCTAACATCATTTCCGGACAAAATTACGGCCCAGCCCACTTATGGCGAAAATAATGCATTAGAACGAAGATGAAAACAATAGTTTCTTCATGTCTTTAAGCTGCTGAGTCATATATTGCACCTCAAACAACAAACAAATCCAGAGGTATGGTTCTTCCTCTGCAGGAAAAAGGAGTGTAAAAGAAACTAATTCAGAAATCACAGTTTCAGCGTCAGCCTGCTTTAAAATTGTACGGGAAAAATATGCATGTTGTTATGAGGGCGCACGTCAACAAGTAGGAGACAAAACCCTGGTGTACGGGTTCAGGGTATATAAAAAGGAAATCAATAGATAAATACTGACATACAACAAAAAGAAGCACTGTAAAACAGGAGGCAAAGCAACTTAGAAAATTATGATTGTGCACCTCATATGTATGCGTATTTATCAGACAGTCCATCTGATTTATCCAATCTGGCTCTTATCTGGTATTAGTATATACGATAAAGACACTTTTACACTGCCTATGCAGACATCAACTTCATTACCTCCTGTTGATGATGACTCTGACCCCTTCACTGATTTGTCATTAACTGTTGGACTAAAGTGTTAAAGGGGCTAAACAAAAATCTGCTAGCTCTCAGACTGTGTGTGTTCCTGTGGTTCCTCTCATTACCGCTGCCACCGGGGAGGCTGACACCGCTGCACTTCCTGTTGCTTTCAAATGAATACAGACGCTGACACTGAAACTTTCTGTGGACCAAAAACTCCTGTACGTTCAATACTTCCCACCTTAAATGATGAACTGATAGAGAAGCCCCTTGAAAACAGCATATTGATGCAGATAAATAAAAGTTTAGGCTGACATTCAAGTTGATCCAAGTTTCACTTTTGCAGATAACAAACGCGTGTCACCGCAGCGAGGGGAATCGAGGAGTTTATTTCCGGTGAATATTATTCTGACTAATTATAATTTTCAAAGTTAATGTGGACTATAAAATACTGCAATAACTTTATAGTAGCAAACCGGAGGTGTTGTCAGGACAGGTGACGTCTCTCTATGAAATGTGTGTTAAAAAGCAAAGAATCTACATTTCTGAAGCAATAAGCTCAACATCAAAAGCTCATTTAGTTTACTGTGAAGCTTTTCAAACAAGATCTGAAAATTGAGCAACATGTTATGAATTTCCGTTGATGGTAGGATAGATTTTCTTTAAGGAAAAAGACAAAAGACTGTACCAGAAGCACATCAGGCAGTAGGCCGAGTGGATTTGTTAAGGACTATTTTCAGCGGCGGATTAGTCCACATTGGGTGCACTGGAGAGTATTTATGACAGCATATGGTGTATGTGGGACCGAGCCCACATGTAATATACCAGTGCAGGGTTTTTCAAGAGTTTTTGCTGCAGTGGAGTTCTATGGCGCATAGGAATACATGGTATTAAACATGTTAGGATATATTCATTGTGTTATTTTGACAGTAAACACATAAATAAATCCTTTAAACTTCACTCTCTTGTCACCCCTTTTCCAAGGAGCCTGAGTGACGTCTTTCTAATGTAAAGTGCCTTGCCTTAAGGCATGTCGAAAGCAGCATTCCAATACCTGCCTGTCTTCAGTCACAGAACAATGCGCCATCAAACATTCCCATCATTTAAACATTACATTTTAATCATGAGTACAGTCATCGCAGTATTTACTGTAAATGTTCCTCCTCTCTTTTTACTTATGACATATTCAGCTGAAGTGATTATTCTCCCCCCTTTTTTTTCCACATGAATGTGTTCTATTTGAATATTATTCATAATCAACACAACCTGTTGCTGCTTGTCTGTGTTTACATCACTGATTTGCATTCAAATCATATTTTCCTCTTTTCTCTCCCAGCATGCTCAAGTGCAGATGCTCCAGAGGTAACCGGGAAAAAAGGTTGTTGTGTGCCAAACATACTGTAGGAATAAATAAACACTTTATCAGGACACGGAAGAGAGGGAAACCTATGTACGGGGGAGGAGCAGGACCAAAAAAAGGAGGGAAAAAGACTCCATTGTCCTCTTTCCGAACGAGCAGTGTGAGAAATGATAATTAACCGGTAATTAATTTGGTGGTCTTTATCTCAGAGCAATGTGTGCTCTGCGAAAGATTAGGAGAGCTTTTTAATAAGCGCCATAGAGTTTGATTCTTCCTATTTCCGCCCGCAACAAATAAGCCTGTGTTTGTTTATTCCAGACAGGCAGCTGGCAGAGAGCGGCTGATACGTTCACAGGAAGGCTTTCCCACTTTATTCTCCGTCTGCTGCTGCTGGTGGAGGCCCGGATCCCTGCGTGTGTTGTGCACATGACATCAGAACGCCACTGATAATTACACATGAATGGGTTTTTCTCCTTTTCTCACACAGCAGCACAACACTGGCAGTTATTTTTGGGGTTTACAAAACCAAAGGGTTGTTAATGAAATAGGCACTGTAGAGCCAACTGACAGAAAATGAATGTGCAACAGTGTTGATAATTCAATATTAAGGTAAACAAGAATAAACACCAGCATCTCAAATTTTAAATTAGCTGGTTTCCTTCATTTTTTACTTTATTATATTGAATAGTAGGGTCTTAGACAGCACAACCAATTGGAAATATTCCTCTGCAACATAATTCTTTCCTGGGTTTAGCAAATTTTATCGAAAATATAATGGATGATGAAAATAACTTATAATTACCTCCCTTTGGCACCTAAGGATATTTTATACAGATACTCAGATCCTGTTGGTAAAGATAAAGGTGAACAGCTGAAAGAGATGAAGTAATGTGTATATTTCTGATGAATAAGCCACATCTTTGTATATTTTTTACGTCCAAACAGTGCAATAAAATATGTTTATGACAAACCTAAAACAAAGCAGCTCTTACTCATTTCCTGCTCTGCATTTAAAGGGACATGAGTACGGGAGGAGATGAGATAATCTCAATAAGAGCATTGATTTCCTTTGCAACATGAAAATCACACAAAGTGTTATTTAGTTCAATTGTGTTTTAGAAAAAAAAACATCACACACAAGCATGTAAGTTAGAAATGAGATGGATGAATAATTCCTTCTCATACTGAGGGTGCTTACTTGGTTTGGTAAAGCAAACCCAGAGCACTGCTGCCATCTACTGGCCGATTCTGACACCAGAACAGATCAGTCACACACAGCAACAATTAGACCTAAAACTACAAGTATATAAGATACATTGTGCTAAATAGAAACATTTGAACATTGCATTGTTGGGGGGAAAAAAACAAACCTATCTGGCATGTTTTAAAAAAAAATGAAGTTTAGATTTCAATATATTACTCTTTATTATTATCCAGCCCTTTCGGTTCATAACTCTTTAAACTGCAAACACCTGGTGTAAAAACTCTAGCTGACTGAATATTCATACAGAAACAATACATACAAATAAATATCTGTTGCAGTATCACACTGCAGTCCCACCTGTGTCCACCAGATGTCCCTGTGCAGACAGCAATGGCAGAGGCCACTCCTCTGTCCTCAGCCGACCCTTTCCAAAAACTGCAGCAACCAACCAGCATGCCCCCTCCAAATCCCCACCACCACCACCACCACACAATGCCGCCACCAGCCTGCCTCTACCCATCATCCCCTGCTTCCTCAGTGGAGGAGAGTGATCATGTCACCTCCCTGAAACCTGCAGATGGAACAGCTTTGGCCGGTTAAACAGGAGTTAAATCCTCCTGAGAAGCAAACCGCCTCCTGGTTTATATTTAGCGTGCGCGCTCTGCGATACGCCATGTCTGAAATGTCACACAAACCCTCCGCCCTTCCTACTGTACACGTCCTTCACCGGATGACCTAAATCAATTGTCAGCCTGACGCGACGGGGTGAGTGCCCCCTACTGGAGCGTGACCTTAACACTCCTGTCTGCGGCTCAGAAAGGCCTGGAAACAGGAACCAAAAACAGATTAAATTAGCGTGCTCGCAAACACAGTCGGCCAGTGAATAATGAATAGCAGATGAGCACCGTTCGAACCAATAGAGGCCCCCGATCTGCAGCTGGTACGATGGCTCCCAGCATGCACTTCACTCCCGGGCAGTTTGTGCCTTTATACCCTCTAATACAGTCGCACACACAGGGCCACACCTGCTGTCCCTGTGGCGGCCCCGGGCCCTAACACAGCATCGCAACATAGCCAATAAAAGAAATATGAGCAGGATGTAGCGGGAGGGCAAACACACACATCCACACACACACACACACACACACACACGGTGCTCCCACTCTCTCTATGAAGAATGACGATATACGAGCACACAAAATCCAACTCTATTTGTCTCGACTCCCCCCCCCCCCCCCATCTCTATCCTTTCCCTCTGCACTCTCTCTTCATCTCCCCACGGCAGAACTGACTAAAAGTAATTATACATGTTTAATAACTTCAAGGACTATAAAAACTGCTGTCGGGGGCGAGGAGGTCCAGTTTAACGACGGTGATAAAACTGAGGGTAAGGAAGAGGGGACAGAAGAGGGGGGGGAGCGGTGACAGCGAGAGAATGAGCGTGTGAGAAGAATCCAGGCCTCGGGAAAATATCCAGGGACGCTGCATGGAAAGTAGTTCAGGTCTATTTCAATAACGCTCTATTGGCATTACAGAAGCTCTCAAATCAGAGGTCGGTGTTTACAGTGTTACCCACATTCCTCCTTCTCTCCTACCAGCAAAGCCTGGAATATGCCATGACCACATTCCTCGGGAGAATCGTCTATAAAAGTCAAACAGACACCGACGATGAGGGAAAACCTGTTCCAAAGGCGCTGGAGTGAAGCAAATCTCTTGTAGCTGGCATCCTGATGGAGAGAGACACTCGGGGGGCCGGGCTTGTATTAGTTTGAATTCTGGGCGCGTGGGATTGACGAGACAAAGCCACGCCGTTCTGTCTGCTGTATGAGAACATGGGACGTCGAAGATCTGGCTCCTTTTCTTTTTTTTTCACTTTCGAAACAGAAGTGATCCCGGGGTTAGTTCTGAATTTCTGCTCTGACTGACTGTGGATCTGCCTATTTGGTGTGCAGCTCAGCATGAAAATCCCCAGAATAAGCCCCCTCCCCCCCATCCGTTTCATTCATTCCCACAGCAGCCTGAACACAGCCAAGACTTCTCCATGTTTTGGTGGAACAGGTACTGGAACACGTAGCTCATCTACTTTTACTGACCTTGGCTGAGTTACATTTTTATTACTTTGGTTTTGTTTTCACTTTAACCTCCTGATCATTGAATTATTGGAAAAACTCGAGATTTTCTCTCAGCCTGGTGGAGCTGTATGGTGGAGTTCCACTTCATTATGAAAAGGAACAGAAGGTCTGCTGGGTTCATGCTGCCTCTGCTCTTCCTTGCCCCGGGCCTGAGCATTTTGCGGTTATGTATTCTTTCCCAACTTCCTGACCTTGTCCAGGTCCAGGTGAGAGTAGACGGGTTCAGTCGACCCAAATGCCCGGCAGGCCTGCTTGGCCCGGGCCGAGCGGAGGCGCCCGCTGTCCCGCTGAGGGCGTGGGCGAGGAGTGCGAGGGGACGCTGCGAGGAGGAGGAGGAAGAAGAGAGGACATTCCTTGGCCTCAGGTGAAGCCGGGCACAGTGCCGCAGTGCCGGACGCACACTGAGAGCAGGAATATATAAACACACTGAGCTGCAAGCTGCACCCGCTGGCACACACACACACACACACACACTCACACACTCACAGTGTTAGGAAAAACATGCACCGGCATGCATATGCAAAGACTCGGAGGCTTGGATATACAAATCATATTCATAACAAGGCTGGATGTAAACAAACAAAATGAGTAACGTGCTTTCTTCTGGCATAAAAATACACAACCCGTATGTGAGTACACAGGAATGCATCCTCTGTATTTATATCACAAACAACACCAACACACTGCTGGGAATAAGAGCACTCTGCCATCCTTCTGCTGCTACTTCCGGTAACCACGGCCAAGACCCGAGCTTTAAAGAAAGAGTGAAAGCCATGGATCAGGCCTACGTGCCTTGCCAACACAAGGCCCCCACCCACACCCATTCCCTACAGGACTATACTGCCCCTCACATAAACCCACTCAGCTCCATCAAGCAGAGCACAAAAGGATGTGGGAAGACCGTGGCAAGTGTCCCAAAACGGAGAGGACGCACATGCACGACAACATATTTTGCTGATCCAAAGAAAAGGAAGAGAGAAGATGTCGGTGCACGCCTGCATATCAACATCCAATATTCAGGTTTTTGTCAGGATGGAGAAACCTCTAAAAGCAGAAGATGGATCATATCTGGACAAGGAAAAATTCCTCTCAATGATATCCAAACTAACATTGGGGCTCCATAACCAACGGTTTCGTATAAAATTTCTATGGACCCTAGCACTACTTGTGGGCTCTTTGAAGGCCAATCCGAACAGAGAATCACCACCAACTCTGGAGCTCTACTCAGTTTTCTGCCTCGATCGTAGTTTGGATTTTATAGCACATTTGCCGTCTGGCTCAGTCTCACAGCTCTCATCCATCCCATTCGTAGTAAAGGCAGACAGCTGTTCTCAACAAATAAACTCTGATGAACCCCATGAACTGGACCCTACCTGCTCAGTACTGAACAACAGAGGTTAGCAACTAGCAGCTGAACATGGAATGCAGATGGTGGAGACCAAAAATGGAGTGATTAGTGGATTTACAGACCACACGTGGAGACGGTTATGCCTTTAAATCTATGACAATGTTGCGTTGTGTCTCTTGGGTTTTAATTTTAGATGTGTTGGCACCATAGATGTATAATAAGAACTGGATACAGCATTGGAGGCGACCCTCGTTCATTCCTATGAGAGCAGCTCATTGGCACGTGAAATAAAATGGCCTGAGATTCTCGAGTGCAAAAAGTCACAAATTACCCATCATGCCTGGCTGTCGAGAGTATAGCGCATGCGCAGTTGAGTTTCCCCTTAAGCCCCGCCCTCAATTTCCCGCTCTCGGCTCAGTAGAATAAATGGAGAGAGAAAATACATCTGGATTCCGCTTTTAGCGCATTTTACAACTTTTAAAACCTAATGTTTTTAGTAAGAGCTATACAAGTTTTAATACGTGGTAGTTTATTTTGTTTAAAAAAAATATCCACCAATTTACAGACATCTCTTTCCCAATGTAAGTCAATGGGAAAAAGTCTTTCTGGGCCGGGTGACTGATACAGAAGTTGTACTACCGCCGTTTGGCCACTACCAATATTCTTCACTTCAAATATTCTTCACTTCCTGGGGGCTTGGTTGGCACCTGGTCGCCATGTTTTTTTTTTAGAGGTTGACGCCCAGAAAGTTCCAGAACACAGCCAAACACACAGGGTCAAAAAGGATAGAATTTGTTGTATTAAGCCTACAAATTAGAAATACTCTATACATATCAGTTGACAAGTACATTTTTAATCTATATAATCTTCATACAAAATAAAAGTAAGAGAGAAAAAATGTGTATATAATGTTTTGGTGGAAAAAACCAATCAAACAACTGTTTATTTCCGTATCATATTAGTTGTGGACCAAACTGACTTGTATCCGATCTGACTTTTTAATAAAAGGCTAGCATTGAGGCAACAGAGACACAGAGGAAGACAAACACACTCTGACACAAACGCCCCTGCGCCTACAGAGTGACAGAGGACAGTGATCTTTGGAGGCGACGTCGCCTTGGCCCCAGAAGATGGCTTCCCCTCCAGAGCCACGGGAGACAGGAGACTCAGCGCTGGCTGGCCTCGGTATAGTTCCATTTGGCAACCGGCAGGCCGAGCTGGCCCCGGCGTGGTCACAAATGAGCGTGGAAGGGAAAGGTGATGATGTGTGCGCAGCGGCGAAGCCAGTGGAGTCGTTATGAGGAGCAATCAGGACTTATTATCACCATAACTGATCATATTGTACGTTGCATGGTCGTACTGTTCTTGGATGACAGCCTCTTATTTTCTCAGTACTGATAGAAATGAGAGGCATGTTGTTGCCGCCGCCCCCGCAGCACCCAACCCGGCCCGATCATGCGATATATGCCGTAAAACTGCAAGCCTGATCGTCTGATGACAATGACCTCCCTGACTCTGCCGCCTATTTTTTCTGGGAGCTTTCAGGAAGTGTCTTTTTGACAGGCCGACACGGCGCTGTGCCTCTTCCTGAAAGACAATTCCAATCAGAGCTTCATTCAGATAGCGCCATTCAGAAAACAGGAACAATGGAATAACTGAAGTCTATCATGTTCTGCCATGTAAAACAACCTTTGAGCTAATTGTTCCCAATTAGGTGGCTGACACAAAGGAAGCCTGACAAGCACACAGGTGCCTGTCTGGCTTTCTCAGAGGGGTACATCCTAGCTACTTTAGCTGTGTTAGCCTCACACGGCTCTCTGTGCATCTCTGCACTTCAAACCAAAGGAAAAAAAAATAGAGGTGTGATTTATAATGAAACAAAAAGAGAGGCGGAGGAAGAGAGGCAGTAGGGACTTTTTTCTTGCATTCCATTTTTTTCCAAAACATGTTGGTAGAGCACAGAGAATTATTCAGAGTGTCAGCCAGACTCTCTCTGGGGTTGGGCTATAATGTGCTGTTGCTTCAGGGCTCAGTAAAGGAACGGACAGGAGGTGTAGAGGTAACTCATCTTCATACAGAATATTATGTAGAACTTACACAAAACATTGTTTACTGGGGTGTAAAGAATCATCAGACTTGTATTTTATATGTTTTTATATACGATGATCTGGAAAACATTTTTTAATTTTTTTCATGCACGTTTTATTGATCAATAGATGAATATTCTCATCTCAGTTCTTGGTTAATGACAAAATGTATTAAACACGTTCCTGGGCTGGTTTGATGCCACTAGAACCCTTGAAAAGAGGGTCACGAGAAAAGCTCCGGTCGGAAATCATATTGTCTTTAAAACTATTCAATTCCAAAAAGTCTTCAAACATGATATCAGTTTGTGCCTCTTATATGACACACAGGAGCATAAGCTAACAGTTGAAGTTCTAGCGTAGCAGTCGCACATTTAAAAGACTGCATTAATAACAGATGCAACCAAAAATATCATGGTTTGAGTTAAAACAGTCTGTCTGGTGACCTTACTCACGTAACAGATGGAAGCACATAATGTAACGGAAGTACGCAACATCATGTTGAAATAAATAATTCAAAGAAAGTCAACATTGACTTTTGGTATCACCTCTAGGTATAAGTTGGTTTGACCCATCCATCCTCTGCCGCCACCCACCTTACGCCTGAATTAACATCATTTGAGATTGTTGTTTTTTCAGTACAGGCTGATGAACAAATCCTTGCAAATTATAAAATTGGTGTTTGGGACCCCAAAGCAGCTGTCAACTTTTGGCAGGTAGGTAATGAAGCTTTGTCTGAAGACCGTCAAATAGTTGCATAAAGAGCAGCTATTTCACCTAAACGCCCTCGAGGTTTGAATGAATTAGATAAGTTAAGCTGTTATTTTCTATTCTTGCTGTTTCCGCCCATACAGCAGCAAGTCATCCTTTTGTGCCTTATTATGTTTGTCTTTGATGAAACGATAGTAGACTGAGGGATATTGAAAGCTGCTGCTGCTGCTTAGATGACTTTAAAAACTCACATTGGAGGAACTCTTCCCCTTCCCTCAAAAGATTTCCATCTCCAGCCTCTCCAAATTTGAATATTGACTTGACATGATGAGACCTTCCCTTGAATCTGCTCAGTAGACACAAACTGGTGCCATCCATCACTAAAGTGAAGATAGAAAATGAAGGCTGACATCTAAATGATTCCTGCCCGATCCCCCATATTTCAAGGGAGGCCTGCTAATATGAGTGTTGACATTTAAATGAACATTCTCATCTATGGGAAAGTCTAATTTGATCAATGCAAAAATCCTAAAAGAGGTCCTCCTCTATGCACACACACACACACACACACACACACACACACACTCACACACACTAACACACACACACACACACACACACACACACACACACACACACACACACACACACACACACACACACACACACACACACACACACACACACACACTAACACACACACACGCCAACACACAGTGATGTGCATCTCCCTGTACATCTGTCACCTTCATGAAAGGAGACCTCCTGGTGACCTGGCCCCCATAAAGACAAGTCGCTGCTCACTGATTCACTGCGTGCTGCCAGCATCTGAGCCTCATCCGCTACCAGTGCCGCTTTCATTTAGCATGGCTGCAGGCAGCGGGGAACAAACAATACAGAGGCTTCACATAGACATGTGACGGCAGACCGAGACAAGTACACAGATACGAACAAAATGCTTTCCGCCGCAGCCACGGCAGCATAAACTCAGATAAAGATCCAGCCATTCCGCAATAAATCTCCCCCCAAACCTGCAACAAAATCTCAGTTTATCCCAAAAGGTGTTAAGTTTGATTTAACGAGAGCAATGCGGTGCATTACTTCCCCTTTGCTTTGTGACAACGTTTCATTTATTCTCCCAAATGAGCTACTACACAGGAAATGATGAAATCTCTTGTCAATGTTATTTGACGATACACAGAGAAGAAGAAAAAATGAGCAACTTGAGGCAACCAGGAAGAGAAGATTGACCAGCACACATGTACATTTCATATCCAGATGATCAACTTCTATTTAGGATTACAATGAAACCTTTCTGTGTCTTCTTCTATTTCTAATTTTGTATGTAAATTAGAAATTAACCAATCATAATTAGTGAGGATGTCATGTAAAATCTTCATAATAATAGCAACATACACTTTCTGAAAGGTTTTAGTCAATTGTCCAGAGGATTATATGTGCATAGTGTCCATAAAGCAGCCTGTATGTGTTGGGTGATCAATATCTACAACAATAGTAAAACGAATAGTTCTAGGAACAGGCAATGAATATCTTAGGTCCTGAACTCCTTCAACAATGCAACACATTATAAAAGGACACAAGACAAAATAATAAAATGCAAATAAAAATAGTGCAAATTGAAACAGAGTAGGATAAATTAGAATAAAATAAAATGCAGGTTATGTTGTTGGACCAGTCTATAAGTAGTGCAGACAAAGTATATACATGACAGGGGAATGTATAAACACAGTGATCTAAATGATGCAGAGTATGTTGAAAGTGACCAAGTATATTCAGGATTGTATGTACATGTAAATAAAATATACCACAACAGAACAGATTCAGAAAAATGATCAGCTGTATATTGATGGGCAAAGAGAATAAATTCACGCTTTTTATGAATTATATAGCTTAGAGGTAATGTTTAAGAATTTATACTGTATGTATTCCAGAGGCTTGTGGGTTTAAGCGTGGTTTCTTTTATATGATTATATGCAGAGGTTAATTGGTTGATAAATTGCTATCATTCAATTTTAAACCATGACTGTTCTGTTCACAGAGGTCTGAAAATGAAAGTGCATCATGAAATAAAAACAATTTACAAACTGTAAATGCCCGAATGTTTGTGCTGCAAAATCTCTTTAAAATTATATATATGTTCACTTCCCCATCCACATTTTCCTTTAAACTCAATATGCCCCTTGTTTTAATGACCACTCTACATTCAGCAACTCATGAAATATCTGCGAGCACTCTCAATAGCATACGTATCTGTTGAATTATACATCTAACAAAATAACATCATCTACCCAGAATGCATTCCTTACTCTTGCTTTCCATGCATGAAATAATAAAAAGGTAAATGCTGCTGTTTCCTTACACTAGATTCAGAGCTAACTGCAGACACAGCTCACCCAGCCTAACCCCCCCCCCACAGCAACCATACAACAAGAGGAATTTCTGAGGCGCGTCGCACACCCACTCGGACACACACATCAATCCACGGAATATCAACACCCACTGTGGCCTCCTGCCTGCTTATGAGAATGTGTCACCTCTCGTGGCACCTGGAGCAGATAGCAGGAGGCCGAACCTGAGTGTTTAACTTGGGCTGCAGTGAATGGCTGTAGGTCACCACTGTATCATCTCCCCCCACCGCACACACACAGGGGTTGCCAGGTGGCTTTTATTTGACTTTAATGTGGAGAAATATTAGATTTTTCCTGGGCAGGCTAAATCCTTCCCCTGGGCTCCCAGATAGCTCGGCGAAAGCGTACACCAAAGACGGGTCAATAAGAGCCCTTATGCCAAATCTTCTTAAAAGTGGCTCTTTATTCATGAATATGTGCTGAAACAATCTTTCCGAGGTATTAGGGAGTTTGTGAGCAGAGTACTGGCCTCTCTAATCCACTTTAGTTAACATTTTGGACAGAATTGTAAACGTGCTGCACTTTAAGCCCATAAGGAGGATAAATGCTGTGCCACCTTTTGTTGCTTTGGCTGTAGAGGCAACATTTATACTTTTTTAATCATTAGTGTGTTAATGTTGAAGTAATTTGGTTACCTACTGTAGGTACGATGCCACAAATATCTTGTAAAGAAAACTGCTATTAAACGGTTATTCTCACAGTTTTGATTTTAAAGGTCCCCTATTATGCAAAATGCACTTGTTGCTGTCTTGTATACATAAACATGTGTCCCCGGTGTGTAAGGAGACTCACAAAGTGTCAGAAAATGCAACCCTCTCTCTTTTCTTCCTTACCCACATCTCTAAAAACGGGGGTACAAACGAACTGATCCAGATTTTGTTCAGTTATGACGTCATATTGGAAATGTGGTCTGGCTTTACATCGAGAGAAAAATGGGACCCCCCGAAAATGTCGGCATAGTTCGAACACTGGGGGGATCTGTTTGGTATTTTCAGAAAAACACTTCACAGATGTATGCATTGTCTAGATATTGCCCTACAAGCATAATAGGAGACCTTTAATGTAAAAAAATAAGTAAACGTTATATCTCCTGCTTTCTTTTTTACTTCTCTCACTATATCCACTCTAGAGAATCTGAACTCTGAGCTCTTTCATTTCAAGTCTATTTTAAAACACAGCACTGCTCGTTTTCGCAATTTTCTCCCCCCCAAAAAAGAAAAAAAAATGTCTCCGTGGTTCACAGTCAGTTTCCAGCTGTTGGGCTTAAATTGATTCTCAGTTGGTGTTTCTTGAACTAAAACCTTGGATGGAAAACTTAGCTTGAATGATTGGGTCTCTTTACTCTTACACTAACACAATGGAGAATGTGGAGGAGGCTGCCAATCCTCTCTGCAATTTGCCTGTTTTTTTTGCCATTGTTTAATTACACCAGTTTGTCAAAATGCACGTAGTAATGAGTATTGATGTCAAAATAATACATTTGTCACCGTTTTAGTATAATTTTTTGGGATCAAATTGACAGGCTTGGACGCAGGTTTTGTTTCATTATCAACACCATTGTTCCTGTAACATCAAATATGGAATCTTCTGTTTTTCCTTTACTAATACGCCTAGGAAACGTAAAGATATAATGTAAGGAATAGCTAAGGAAGTAACATATACATGAATGTTGAAATGCCCTCTTTATGTATTTAAATCATACGACTGCTTCTGTTTATCACACAGATCGATGTCACTGTGAGCAGATCATGAAGGCAGCTATGTTATGTGCCACACAGGAAATGTCACATTTGTCTTTCGACTGGTTAGTTAGCAGGAAAACTAACAAGCGTAGCTGAGGAAACAATCAGCCTTCATTAAGAGAAAGTACAAGGAGAAATCGGTCACGGCACTGGATACACTGATTAACTGACAAGTTATCTTGGGAACCCACAACAACAAGAATGACAGAAATTGGCTCCCCTTGTGCATTGCTTTTTGCCTTACTTCTGGTAAATGACTGCCACTGAAGGTGTGCAGGAGGTTCCTGCTGATGTATTCAATGTCTTAGAACAAAATGTGATCCCTCTCTTACATTTGTGTCAACCACAGACCTTACTTCCAGCTATTTTCCAAAATCCTATGGAGAAATCCCATTGACTCTGAGACGTGGGAACCGGGAGTGGTAAAATGCTAACTTACTTCTGGGTTTTAGGACTCGTTCCTGCACCACCCTATTCAGGAACCTCCCTTCTATGTCATTGCCCTGCCTTTCTTTGGGGTAAAAAATCGGCTTTAAACAGAGATAGCAAAAGTACACACATCCTTTACTCAAGTAAAAGTACAGATACTCGTGTTTAAATATACTCTGGTAAAAGTAGATATACTGACTCAACTTCTTTACTCAAGTAAAAGTAAACAATTATTGGCTTCGAAATGTACTCCAGTAAAAAGTACCGATAACTGCCAACTATTTTATAGAGTAACTGGTACAGGGGACAGGGATAAAAGCCAAAAGTTCATGGGTTTTGGGTCGACAAGACTCGCATGATACCAGAAATGCACTTAAGTACAGTAACAAAGTATTTGTACTCCACTACTTCCCACCTTTGGCGGTAAATACAGATTCAGAGAAAGAACTACAAAGAATCAATACACGATAGTTAGCCAAGCAAACAATTACACAATGTCATTAGAGATCAACGATGGGCGTCAATATAAGGTGAACTTAAAAGCAATAGGGGGTCAATGTCTTTTCAGGCTGCTATAGGATCATAACTCCGCTGTGATGAAGTGTTTTCCACATGTAACGACTGACAGGGTCCCATTGATTACGATATCCGTCCTCTCTGTGGAAACTGAAGCCATACATTTTCTGTTTTACTAAGCAAAGTAAGTCACTTTTTTTAGTTACTACAGTACAATACATGACACAGTAGCTTTAAGCCATGATAAAACTAGTGTTTCTGCTTGGAACCAATCTGTCTTGAGCGGAAAGGAAATCTATAGCGCTTTTCGCCTTTTTATACAAAGGCTCTAGGAGTCACCTGATTAAGGAAACCAACATCCACACACCATCATAATACAAAGAGTCACAATTGACCTTGTTGGCAGTTTATGGAGTCATGTCTGTTTAAGTTATTCAAACTTTAACATTCACTTTCTTGCTGTTTCTGATCTTGTGCCATTCATTTTTGGTAGTTGTTTGTGATTTTAGTTGGGAAGGGAACCATATGGCACCGGGGGAATTGCTATGTTGGTAGACAGGTGGAGTGATGACTGGGAAAAGTCATATGAATTTTTATCAGGGGAGGAGAGGACGTAAAATACACATTGTTCTTTGTATTGTTTGACTGCAACCCATGAAAACAAACTAAACAAAACAAAAACTGGTAGTTTTGATTTTTAGATAGTTTTGAGTTAGTTCTGTTTTTGGTTCCTGGGAATATAACGATATTTTGCGATAATGGTTTTATTGGGGAAAAAAACCTGGAAGAAAGTATGAATGAGGATTTTCATCTGTGGTGATATCCTGAGAATCTAATTGCTTAAAACAGTAGCATACGACAAGTTACTAATGGTTAACCCAACATACTTTATAAACAGATCATAGACCAGCACAGTACGGAACATTAATTAAGCTTAAGCATATGCACCGCATGACTTTCCTAATGTAAATACGCAGTATGTGTGAGGTTTGTGGGGGAGTGGCTGCTTATTTTGGTGTGCGTCTGTGGGTGGGGTGAACATATGGTGGTGGGTTTTACTGGCTCACCTCTCAGAATGACCCATGAAATACAAACACACATACGTGCTTTCATCGCCACACGCGGCAAAATCTTGACGCCTAATGATTGGACTCGGTGACCTTCCAGACTTCCTTGCACCGCCCCGTTCTCTCCGTCTCAGTATCAGCCAGCTCGGCGCATCTTTGCCCATGTTTTACACTCATAATAAAATGCTTCATCCCGCTCCTACACACTCCTCCTCCCCCTCCACACGTTCCCCTAATGAGATAAATTAGCGCCTTGCAACAGATGCATGGAATATACACTAATGGCCACCATCTGTCACTCATCTCTGGGAGATGGAGTGAGAACGCGGTGCTAAATCTGATCACAAGCCCCTGGCAGAGGCCCACCATGGTGAGGAGGAGGGAGGAAGACACACACAGAGAGAGGAGGAAGACAAAGAGAGAGAGAGAGTACAGAGCCAGGAGGGGGTGGCAGTGTGGAGGTTTAGGTGCAGACTGGACTGAGGTACAGTACACTAAGTGGTGGAGAGGCGTCAGAGCCGCAGTACAGCGGGTTAGACCTGGTAGTGATTCAGCTAGCATAACAAGATTTTATAAAATGTCGAAGGGGGTTTGAACAATCCCTCTGGCCACTGAAAAAACAGTTTGCTATTTGTATCTTGCTTTTGAACTGACTTACTTTCAGATTTTATGTAAGTAAACACAGGAAGACCCTGGTGGTTGAGCCGTTGTTCATAAAGACCTTCTTTATGCAGTTCCGCAGCCTTTGTGTTAATTCAGGAGATATTAACAGGTGGGTTCGAGACCTGAGGGTTGTGGGGGTGGATTACCCTTTCTTTTCTGATTTGTTGTTGATGTTTCTCAGTGTTTTTTTACTCCAGCATGTGTTATTCTGCATATCTGGTTTTGGAGTGGGGCTGCACAATTTCGAGAAAAATGTAGATTATTTTGACTGCAATTACAATATGATTCCCAATGTTGGAGGAATAAATCATTTTTGCGTTTGTTTTCTCATTAACACTGAAAAATACATTCAAATGATCATGGTGTTATTTATAAGAGGATCTGTACCAAACCAATATGTTTTGCTACGACTGTAGAATAGTATTTCTAGGCCAGAATATATTCTATTACATTTTGGTTCATAGAGCAGCTGTATTTTGGAGAGCAATTTCTTATGTTTATGCTTTTGCTCTTGCATGTGTTTTGACCTTAAGGGTAGGCTTCAGTTTGGATATTGATACTTCATGTCAATGAGACTTAATGAATAAGTAAAGCTTAAAGAACAAAGCAATCCATAATTCCTTGAGGTAAAGTGTCAGTTGGACATATCTTATATTAGTAATATTACAATATTCAATCAATTATGTTGCTACTTTAAATTTATGTCAGAAGAATACTGGTCGGGACACTATTAGACTTCATAGGAACCTTTTAAAAAATGCAAATGATCAATCTGAGTATGCAACTTGCTGGGAGCAGCAGGGCTTTACACTTCTGTTCAATGTCAGAATAAGCAGCGAGTAAATTGTGTGCGAGGGAAGACTTAAGCACCTCTGCGAAGGGCTTAAATAGCAGTCTGAATTGCACCATTTATGCATAAGATACCTAAAAGAAATCACTCGAAGAAAAAAAAACTCAACGTCAACTCCCACTCTGGGATCCATCAAAGATATTCTAATGGAGCTTCCCCTTGACGGCCGGTAAATCCCCCAGCAGCGTTCACCCGTCAGAAACGAGGACCTGCTGCAGAGCAGACGGACGTTCTGACAACCTGCTGCGGCTGTACCTGCGCAGGAAACTCAGCTTTTTATATCTAATGTCGCTGTGATACGTCCTCTGTGCAAAAAGCCACAGATCCATTTATAGAATGTAATCAGACTAAGATACATTCCAGCCTCTAGCCTGTACATTAGCATGCAGCTTATGATGAAAGTGAAGGGAAACAATGGGGAAACAAAAAGGGCGATGAAAAGGCGGACGAGCCACGTATCTCTGGAACCAGAATAAAATGAATCACCCGGGGAGCTGCCCTGTACAGCTTCCATGAGAACAAATGGACTCAAGACAACTACAATTAATCACTATTTGCATTGAGCTGGACAGACTTCTTTTTTGTAACTGGTTTAACTAATGATAACAAGTGGAAATTAATTACTTATAGCAAGAAAAGAAATAGAAAGTTGCCATTGGAGGGAAAACAAGCTTTTCAGGAGCCCTTTAGAGAACCATAAGGAGTGCTAAAAGGACAATATAATGAAAATGTACAACACAGTGGAAGTTTAATTC
Source organism: Eleginops maclovinus (assembly GCF_036324505.1). Classification (NCBI taxonomy): domain Eukaryota; kingdom Metazoa; phylum Chordata; class Actinopteri; order Perciformes; family Eleginopidae; genus Eleginops; species Eleginops maclovinus. Next base: position 6,019,209 of record NC_086364.1, read on the forward strand.
TTAACAAATGGCATTATATATTCATATTGTAAGTTAAAGATAAAATGATGAGCTCAGAACAACTAGCTACTGGATGGTTTTGTGTGTTAAACACAGGCGGTGTGTATTGGACGGAACCACTGATCCCTATAAACTTCACAATCCAGCAATCATACCGCATCAACATTTCCACTGAAGGCTTCACATAAAAAGAAACTGGCCCCATAAAAGCGTGTCAAATACGGCCAACCTCTCATAAAAGCTCTGATGAAATTCTCAGACAAAACTATAAATGGCATCTGTAGAGAAAAATAAAATACTGCACTTTATAGAGCGGAGCTGGACTGCTTTAGTGCATTTTTTAAAGTCAGATAGGTAGACCCAGTGACACGCCGTTAATAGCTGCAACACAAATCTTCCGAAGCCTTCAAACTTCACAATGCATGCACAACATCCAATCCATTCATCCTGTCTTTATCTTAATAGTCTATACACTTCTGACATTTTCTAAAACTTTTTCAAGAATGCACCTTATTAACACCTGACTAGGGATGTGCTGTTATTCATACATGTCTTAGGAAGTTTGTGTCCTTCCTGAAGTCTTCGAAACATCTAGATAGTTTTTCATTTTTTCATATTGATTTATTGAACAATAATGTGAACTTAAAGATGCCCTTCACTCAAAAATCTGTGTTTTTTTTCATATTTTTATGTCTCCAAAAATGCCTCACCTTGACTTCACTGACTTGTATCCGTGAAATTTTGCCAGAGAGGTGTTTTCACATTCCTCTTCGGAAGGGTGGGATGTCATCCTTTAAAATATGAGATTAAAACTAGATTTTCACAAATTTCAAAGCAATGTGCTGTCTAATACAGGATTGCCAACACACATGACACTTCCAATTCAGCTTGGACAGACTTTTGTTTTGACAGCAAACATGAGAGAGTATGCAGTTTTGGGAATTAAAACCCTGAATCTTCCTTTCACTATCCACCCAAAACAACCCATAGTGTTGTATTTTTCTCTACCAACTGTCAACATGCTACTACAAAAAACTACATTAGCCCAAAATATACTAACTGCACTCACCATTTGGAACCGCCTCCTAGTGTTCGGTTTTGGTGCACACCTGACTCCACACCTGAGTCAGTTATGTAAAGATGACTCTCTTCCATGTTTTAAACGGAGAACGTAGACAGAAAACCGAACTGACATTAGCGCGCGCTGATTAACCTACATCCATGGTCCATGAGATCGACTCGCGAGCAGCGGGGGGGGGGGCGTGGCTAAACGAACATCTGTCAAATAGAGGATGTGTGTTTGTTTTTGTACTTTCAATGTTGTAGAACCACGTTGAACAAAATATGAACAGAGTAAAGAGAATATTTATCTCTGCTTCACTCATAATGATGAAATCTGATTCACCTGTTTAATCTACATATATATAGTACTAGCAATATTCTGCACAATAATGAATAAATCTCCTATATAAATTATGTTGTTTTTCTTTGTTTGTTAATTTACAGGGTAAATAAAATAGGATGGGCCAGGTGGTGTTTTAGTTGATTTTCTTATTGTTTGTGTTAAAAAGAAAATTTAAAATATATACTAAAACAAGAATATATTGCAAATGAATATCGATGTCAAAAAAAGCTACTTGATATAAATAGAAATGTATAAATATTAGCCAATCAAGTTGTTTTTAATGCATGCAATGGCTACAAATAGCTCAATAAACAACACTACAAGCAGTTGTATTGTAGTAGTATGCAATACATTTAAAGCTAACTGCAAATTCCATCATGATATTCTCACATACTAAATACACACTAACCCCACCACCTTTATGTGTGTTTCAGAAACAACTGCTCAGATATGTCCCGCCCCTTAGCCATCACATACGGTCTTGGAGAGCTAGCCAATGGAAGCACCAGTGTTTGTTAGAAGTAAACCATTTTAGCCTTTGCAGATCATTTACATGCACAAAAAACTATATAATACATTTCAGGAAAGGGAAAACCCCAAAAAGCAAAATAGAGCCCCTTTAAACTTAGTAATGGGTATATCTCCACCCAAGGAATAGTTTAGTTATAACAAGGCTAAGTTTGAGCTCACTAAATAAAAGGTAATCATCACTCACTGTTGAGTAATGATATACTGGCCCTGCAGAAAAGAATGGAGCTCTTTTATTGAGCAGACATCATTGTGCCTTTTTTTTCTCGTACTGATTAGAAGGTTTGGTACGCAGCCACATACTCTTTCATTTTCCTTTGTGATTGGTTACTGATTAGTAGGACGTAATTGTTTCTGGGTTTTTGTGTTGCTCCTGTCTCTCTTTTCTTTGTCTGTCCCTTTAAAGTCCTTTGAGACTTGCCGCGTGATAAAGGGCGAAGGAGATAAATGACCTTGAACTTCAACTTGAACTTTATCTGCCTCTCCGTCTCCTCTCAGTCTTCTTTTTCTCCGCCTTTCACTCCATCTTGCTCTACCTCATTTACATCGCCGGGGCTGCAGAGCTCTAACAATCCATTAGCTCTGCGAGGATGTTGGGGAGATCCATGCAAATAAGTGTGAAATTACACTCTAATCAGTCATGTAAATCGCTCCGGTTCTCAATCTGGGCATCATCATATCTTTGTACTTGTTTAGAAAATGGGGTGCGGAGGAGTGGGTGAGGTTTGGGGAGAGATACAGAGAGAGCAATAAATGGGAAAAAAGACAGTATAAAGAAAGTTTGATAAGGACGATATATGAAAAAACTAATGAAGCTTTGATTCGTCATTCAGAACTGAACTCAATTTTCCTGTTGGATTCAGATTTATAAATTCAAGCCATGATCAATATTGTGCAGCAATGCGAGACTTCCAGCGCGAAGGCTTTCAGCCTCTTGTTTGATGATGATTAAAGAGAGGATGGAGAGAAGCAGTCTGATGAGACGGAGGGACAAACATGCAGTTCGTGTGAGCTTTGTTCACAGCAGAGCAGCTACGGCAAAGGAGTAATGTACAGGAAAAATATTTGAAGATGTTTTCTGTGTGGCACCTAAAGAGCCATGAGAGACACGTGTTTGACTAAAACAAAATGATTAAATGTTATTTATTTTGTATTTACATATAAAATCAAGCTCTAACCAACATCATCAATAGTAATGTAACAACAAATGAGTAATAATGATAATAAAAATAATACTATGCGAGAAATACAAAAAATAATAGTTTACAAAATCCACAGATAGCCCATGTAGTAAAAGTAAGAAAGACATAAGACAACATTATTTAATAAAATATAAAAATATATTAAATAATGAATTAATAAATAAAACCCAAATAAAAAGTTACAACTCAAAATATGAATAATGTTTAAAAGTCAAATTTAAAGGAAGTTGCTGCTAATTAAAAGCAAATCTAAACAAATAAATGTTAAGCTGTCGTTTAAAAATGTTGAATGATTGAGTAGTTTACACAATTCTCTCTTAACTTGACTATTTCCTTAAAAAACAAAAATGTAGTTCTGAAGGAACAATAGGAACATCAAGTCTGATCCAAGAAAGATGTTTGAAAGTTGACAGGATTGTACAATTAGGTGTTAAATGATAACTGTTCTTATTTTTATTTTTTATTTATTAAAAATCAACAATTCATTGTTTTTGCATCCACACTGTGGCATGTCACAAAAAATGTTTACCTTAAAAAAAGGACCTTTTTCCGGGAAAGCAATGTCATCCTCCAACGGACGCCATTGGCTAATTAAATAGATGTAAGCATGCAACGTAAAAGGCTAAAATGACGCTCCCCGTGTTAATCAAAATGGCAGATACACATATTGTCACTGTGATATATTCTCAGAGATGTCTCATAGCGGTGCGGTGTTGTGACATCTATTAATCCTTCAATCTTATGGATGTGTTAAATGGCTTTGCTAGCACGTCATGAGACACCTGTAGCACACACATCGTAAAGACAGAAATAGTCAAAGTAACTTGGACGCAGAGTGTGTTATTAAATTAAAACCAGGAAGTGAATAAAAACAAATGTATTATTATTATTTTTAAAAGCAAAAAACTTGACACCTTATTTATTAAACAAACACACTGTGTTTGCTTTTGATTAATGTGTTGAACACACTTTTTTTCCAGCTAGTAATTGTAACGTAATACATTTCAGGGTTTTGTCTACACCGGGTAACAGGGACACTGTGCTCTCCTACTGTCGGTGTGCGCCCTGATGCCAAAATGCAGATTTTCCAAGTAACATTTCAAAGTGATGCTATAAAACAATATAATATCAAAAACTGTATAATTACTCCAAGCTGTGGTTTCTGAATTAGAAATTGAAATCAGGTTTTCTTTTACTGTCCTTTTTCTGTAGAGGAAGTAAAGAAAGTGGTAACCCTGGATATATTTGTTGTTTGAGGTGCAATATATGACTCAGCAGCTTTAAGGCATGAGGAAACTATTATTTCCACTTCGCTCTAATGCATGCATTGTGCCAGAAAGTGGGCGGGCCGTAATGGTGTGCAGAAGTGACGTTAGCGCATTCATACTATATTTTAGAAAAAACCCTGCATTTTAAAAGTAACCCTCAAAGCCCTGACTGTAACAATATTTCCCCTGATGAAGGATTTTTTAATGAACTAAATATATTTTCCTAAAACCTTTTCAATGCAGTTTTGTAGAATGGGAACTTCATTTTAAGGAGAACAGGCTTGCCATACCGAAGAATCAGCACCGGAATATAACATCATGGTTCGAAAAAGAGGTCAATAATCTCTATAAAAAGTATCAGGCCATTGAGCCACTTGAAGTAAGATTAAGCCCAGAAAAAGGTATTTGCCAAAAAGCAATAAGATTGACAGGTAGTATTTTGGTTTGTTGGGATAAACTGCTGCCATTAAAGCTGTAGATGTGGAGCTGAATGGCTGATAGCAGCGAACAGACACTATTAGACTCAGTTTCTCGCCTGAGTCTCCTGTTGAACACCACAATCTGTTACACAACACGCTGTCCCGTGAGTTAGCAGTGTTAGTATTTACTGTACATGCGCGAGAGTGTCAGCATACAGTTTGCGTGTCGACAAGCCGGTGGAGGAGTAAGAAAGCAAAAGCGAGAGGAGCAGAGAGACAAGGGATCAGTATTTTGGCTCAAATACAATCTGTAGAGGAGTCACTCAATGAGCTGACAGCCGTCACTGAATCCTGCTGGGGAGCGGGCTGAGCCACTGTGGTCAAACACACACACACTGACACACATACGGCGCACACACACACACACACACACACACAAACCCAAACACAAACAGAGATACTCCATCAGCACTGGGAGCTCAAACAGACAGATGGGCTAATTCGTGACTGACTGTGTGTTATGAAACATTATCTCTGTGTCAGTGAAATCAAAATAACATTTTGGGTGTAAACACCGCGCTTGTAGCTGCCAACAGAACACCACATGGCCGTGATGGATACATATGGGCCGTGATGCATGGCCTTGGAAAAATGTTTTGTTGCTAAACTGCTGCAAATGCTGTTTATCGAGTCATTCGGGGTGAACTGCATGCGGCCGTATATATGTTTGCCAATCGCATCCCACCTGCCAGCGCCCCAAATTAAGCCATCGAATCAATTTCAAGAGTCTGGAGGAAAATGAAGGCCATTATAGGCATTGAATTTTATTTGCTCTCTATTCAAAATTAAAGGCTATTGACAGACGGCTTTGTTTTGTTCTCCTTCAACCACTCCACGGCTGGAGTGGGGATAGGTGTTTGCGGCTGCATTTTAATGGCCTGCCCCCTTTAACGGCCGGCTACTTTATAATCCCCCTCGATGGGTGTTTGTGTATGCGGGGAGTGTACTGTAGCTAACTCAACCTGGCTCACTGCTCTCCGCGGATGTTTTGTTGTCAAATAATGGGAGAGTGATGGGGTCCTACCCTGCTGCGAGCCACCACAAAGATTAGACAGATCTTCACACTGGACGATTGGTGAAATTTATCACTGTCACTGGATGCCAATCAGGCCTTTTTCTAAAAGGGACTGCCCCCCCACCCTGTTTGTGGTGGTTTTCGCATTTGGAACATACAAACCAGTTGTCATGTGTACTTTCCACTCAGACAGTGATAGCTTTAAGCAGCGCCTCAAAAATCACCCTCTGCTTCATGGTCTCTGCACAAATGCTCATCGCGCTCTCTGTCTGGCGTGCATGGGACATTTTTTTTAGAGGGTGGCGGTGATTTGTGTCCATGTCGATGTGTGTGCAATGACATCATAGAGCAGTTAATAAATCTGGAGGAGTAAACTTAAATATGGTTGACAGCAAGACACGTTTTCCTTTTTTTTTTCTTTCTCATCAAATCATTTGTGATTAATTCATCCAAAACCAGATGGATTTAAAGAGACCTGAATGTGCTTTTGGGGGGTTTTCCCTTTCCTGTAGTGTGTTATAGGTCTTTGTGCATGTAAATGGTTGGCAATGGCTAAAATCCCAAAGTTGCCTGCCTGAAAAACCTTGATGGTAGTTGTTTGTTTGTTTACTTCTACAACATTGTGACATCACTACCTTACAACACTTGCACTTGTATTGGCTAGTGCTCCAACATATTGTACGTGATAAGCTATGACATCTCTAAGTGGTTGACCAATTACAACACATAAAGCATGTACAAATATCACAGTAAAGGCACAACATACAAAAATTGAACCAGAACATAAGCATAATAGGGCCACTTTACCAACTATGTCACACTGATCTTGAAAATCCATCAACTTAAATTTATTCTGTGCACCTTTCCTTCCTTAAAAGATGTGTTTTGCCAGCAGAAGATATGTGCAATCATCAATGTAAGACCACAAAAGGATACCATCCAATTTCCATTCACATTTATCGAGGGTCCTTATCAGCCGGCTGATGCAACAGACAAAGAATACCTGCCTTGTGCTCTAAAACATTCATTTAAACACTGTGGGCAGCTGTGTGTTGATAAGCATATGTATGCAAACTGCTTGCTTGCTTGTCAAAGCATCAGGCAGGAAGCAGGGTTTTTTTCCCCTTCCTTTAGTAAGAGGAGAGGCCACGTTTCTCAGCCAACAGATTTTGATCCCTTTCGAAGCACTGCAGGAATTAGCATGCAGAGGAGAGCGCTGAAAGGTGCTCTGGCCCCTAACTCAATCTCTCCCTCACTCCGCCTCCCCTCTTCCTCAGGTAAAAGTAATGGATTGTAGCTGGCTCTGGCCCCCGTCCTGTCGCGTCACGCCTGCTAGCCAGCCAGCCAGCCGGCCGGGCGGAGGGCAGCGCTGCGGGCTCTGTTATTTAGCGTCCATTCCTCCACAGTCACACTCGCTAACTCTGAGGCCAGCTGTCCAAGCACACCAGGCCTCGAGGATGGCAGCGCCGCCCTAACTGAGAGGTGACACCCCCCTCCACGTTCTTTAACAGATTGCCACCTCGGGCCAGCATATCTGAATACCAATGAATAGAAGAAAAAAAAACCTCACAGCAGTAACGGACAGGAGGTAAAGTAACATACATGCGTTATAGCAAACAGTGAAGTAGTCAAACTTTCTTATGGCAAAATGTTATGTTTTTTTTGTGGAAGCTTATGTTATAAATTGTAAAGGAATAAAATAGAGCTGCAAACATCATTTGTTGACATTATTATTTTTGGTGTATTATCTTTTAAATGACGTTATGTCTGCTGCCTCACTGTGCTATTGTTTAATCGTGTGGTTTGTTAAATGGTCAAACTAATTGACCTTTATAGAAATTATTATTATTGTGATTTCTAACCTATGTAATAACTGCAGTGACACTTGACAGTGTGAGTTTTAATTATAAAAACATCTTTAAAAATCTAAATTGTGTTTTATCTTTCTTTGTTGTGATTACTATAAAAAGAGTTTATATCCTGAGCAAAGTCTATCTGTTAATGTAATAGGCTATTAAATACAATAATTATTATTTTTTAAATTTAATTTAATCCCATAAAAAATGTATTTATCCATTTAATATTTTTTTAAGTCTACAATATACAAAAACGTAGGTATAAATGCATTTTTAGACATCTCATTTTGTCTGGCCAACAGTCCAAACCCCACATTTCTCCAGTTTAAAATGTTATAATACAAAGAATAGCAGCAGATCTTTACGTTTGCTATGTGCATCATGAAAGTGGTTGCTGGCAGTGATAATCTTTTCTCACCATCTCTTTTTAGCCTCTCTGAGTTCAGAGTTGGACTTTATGGGTCAGTCTCAGGGCTCTCCCTACCCTGCTCCTGCAAACAAGCTCCCATAAACCTACTGTGCGGCAGAACAGGATCCAAACAGGAGGCAGTCCAACCCAGAGCTAATACTGAATTTTGGATGTAGCATTCATTTCATAGATACCAAAACGTATTGAATGGGATGCATGCTAACTGTTTGCTAACACGCAATTACTATATCAACAGGCTGGGTTTACATGTAATGGGATTACATAATCAGGATATTAAGAAAGGTAACTGTATTCCCTTAGAGTGACATAAAACAATCTGATTGGAGTTCCACAATTGGGGATTACTGGCAAGATTACAGAATACTACAAAAGAGCATATCAGGTTGTATAAGGACCACATTGTATTTCTTCCTTGTAAATTGTACAGTTCTGTAGGCTAACACTTTAGTGTGAATCTACACGCCTACTGTCTGAATCTGCGTTATGGTGTTCACTTTCTTTGGCTCATTTGTTCTTTTTTAAACTCAGTAGATGAACCCATTTGTTCATAAAATAGTGTATGTGAGCTTAACTGGTGTATTAAACCAAAACAGAGCATTTTCTGTCATTTTCTTTTTTAAATTGTAGTATGTACTCATGTGTTTCATTGTTGGTGTATAGGCTCATGAAAGTTAGGTTTTTCTATAAATAAAATCTCTGAGCAGAGGACACATTTTTATTCTAACTATTTCTGTTTCTTCTTTTATATGGTTACATTATTGTCTTAAATAATACACTTTAGTAAAAAAAAAAAAAACATCTCATCAATATTTTCTCTTGTGTTCACTTGCATGGCATTTGATATTGAGGAAACAAAAAAGTAACAGGAAGTTATGAGGATCCACATTCATGTAAACCTGAGCATTCGGACACACACGGTAGCAAAGACGGTGCCTGTGTTATCAGTGCTGACAGTCGCCCAGCACTCACACTGCAGCGGCTCCGTGTTGATGGCTATGCAAATGTCGCAGTTAGTGGATGTGCGGTGAAATGGGCAAGTCAGAGTGAATGTTGACGCACAATCGGTGCAGGAGTCCCTCACTGAACTGGCAGCTGTCTGTAAACCCTGGTGGGGAGAAGCCTGGGACACTGGGCTTAATGAATGCCATCAGCTCAGAATGTCAAGCAAAACAGGCTCACACACACAGCAGCGTTAAGTGTATTGCACCATTAGCAAGACTCTTAACAAAGACCTAATGGAAAAAACAGTTATTGGGAGTCACTTAATCACATTGCAAACGCTGAGCTGAGTCATATTAGGTTGATGCCAACGAGCAGCATTGTGAGATATAAAAGACAAGCAGCACTTATGTGACTTTTCAAAGTAACTTTTCAAAACATCTGGGCCCACATTATACGACATTAGTTAGAAAAAAAATTAGCAAAATGATTTACTATCTCAAGGGAAAAAGTCGGGAATATTTGCATACCATCTGAAAGACCAAAGCCATGACAACAGGGGATTTGAAAATGGCATATAGTGTGCAGCTGTATGTATTCAAATCTTCTTAGTTCCATAAGACGATTGATTCCCCTACACAACACAGCTCAAAGAAGACATACGTAGATTAAAGGGGCCCTATTATGTTGACTTTCAGGTTCATATATTAATTTTGTGTCTCTACTGTGACATGTCTCCATGCTTTAATGTTCAAAAAGCTCTTTATTTTTCTCATACTGCCCTTGCTGCACTCTTGTCACCCTCTGTCTGAAAACAGAGCCCAGTCTGCTTTGATCAGATATGTGAGTTTAGCAATTCACAGCTGTAAATAAACAGCCTGCATTGTAGTTGTCCTATGGAATGTTTCTTTAACAGTGTGTGTGTCCAATAATATCTGCTTAATATCATGAGTGTCAGAGCGGACAGTTTACATTTCTTTATATTTTTAGGGTTTATTTTATTTTTTAGGTTTAAACAGCCTTTGAATCACCACCTCAAGTTCAAAAGCAACACTTAAATAAATAAATAACAACTGTTTTTAAATGCATCCAGAGCCCAAATTAGTTTTACTATTATAATAATACATAATTGTATCTCAAAAGAGCCGGCCAGCTAACCAATCAGAGCAGACTGGGCTCTGGTTTCAAACAGAGGGTGAAAAGAGGTGCCACAGCACAGGCAGCATGAGAAAAATAAGGACCTTTTTGAACATTAAAGCATGGAGACACGTCACAGTAGAGGCACAAAAATCAAATTTGAACCTGAAAATGAGCATACTAGAGCCTCTTTTAAACTGATCACAATACCTTCTTCCTGCCTTTTTGCTTGATGGAGGTCTAGTACCAAAACTCTGCTTATATACATTTCTTTTTTGCAGGTTAGACAGGGTGCATGAGCTTATTTTCAACTTTTCTGCTACTCGTCTCTCCTACGCAACTGTCTAATTAAAAAGACATGTGAAGTGTTTTTCTCCTCTGCACTAGATATATCTAAAATCACAAACTCCGACCCACATAACATTTCACCCCAAGTACAACACACTCGATTTATTCAGTTTTTCCTGAATTCAACTCCAGTGTAGCGAAGTGAAACAGCAGACATCTCCGCTCACTTAAGGTGACAAACAAAGCGCAGTCCATTAGAAACAGCATGCAGAGCCACACTGCCGCATTAACAAATGTAATCGTGTTGAGCAGCACATGTATTTTTCATTTCTCCTTCCATTGCTTCATAAGACCACAGTCACGCAGTGGCAATCATATCACAAGACAAAATGAATTTGAGGAGCTCGCTGTGTGTATCTGCCCTCCACGCTGCCTTAACTTCTGCTCTGCCTCCTCACTGCCGGGAGAATTAAACCACAGTGTGCAGTAATGGCTAAAGTAAAAAAAAAACAGTCTCCATTAAATGTGATAATAAGCTGTGTGATAAAAACCATGTTGGGAAAAATTGCAATACACGTGTCGTTCAACAAGATGTATTAGTTCAGGTAGCAATTTGTCTCCGCAAGCTGTTTTTAATGGATTTTTAGAGGCGAGGACTTCCGGAAAGGGAGGCGAATATGCATTAGAACAGACAGGATGGGCTTTGAACTGGGACATTAGTGGGTTTTAGATGTTTTCTGGGTATAAATGGAAATGAAAAACAAAATGCATCATCTTACAAACAACAGGAAGTGAATTCTACAGTACGTCTATAGAACAAGTCTTAGTCCTTGCCAACATGAGCTGTTTTTGGCAGCCTTAAAGGGGCCTTTTTATGCTTTTTGTGTTTTGCCTTTCCTGTAGTGTTCATGTAAATGGTCTGCAAAGGCTAACACTCCCCTTCCTTCCTGAAAAGCTCCCATTGGACTCCTTTGGTTAATACTGTAACATAGTGACATGGACATGTTACACTCGTGCTTCTATTGGCTATCGGTCCAATATGTTGTATGTGATAGGCTTAAGGACGGGATATCTCTGAGCTGTTGACAAATCACCACAGAGCCAACCAGCTAACCAATCAGAGCTCTGAATCTGGGCTCTGGTTTCAGACATAGCGTGAAAAGAGGTGCTGCAGCACAGGCAGTATGAGAAAAATAAAGAGCTTTTTGAACATTAAAGGATGGAGACATGTCACAGTAGAGGAACAAAATACAAATATGAACCTGAACATGAGCCCCTTTTAACATGTGTTTTTAGGACTGTTAATAAAGTAAAAAAAGAAGGAAAAAAACTAAATAGTTCTGAGAAGCAAAGGGAATTTGTAACTGCTGTTTCAGAGGCAGATGAGAGGGGTTAAAGAACCAGTAAATAGGCCTTCATGCAATGAACCCTTCCATCTGGTAGCTGTAACTTTTCCGTCGACAAAAATCTGTCACACAGTCATTCTTCTGTAATTTCTTTCTCTTTCAATTGCCCGATACGCAGGCAGCAATGACAGTCATCTCGGAATGTCATCTAAGCGAACAATTAACAGAGCAGCAAAAATGTGAGGTCAGATATAATTAACATATGTGCTGCTCAGCTATAATTGCTCAAGTCGAAAAGCAAGTAATTAAATCAATCCGAGTGAGCCACGCAGACAATGACTGGCTGAGTTTCGTGCACGAGGGGGGGGGGGGGACGAGCTTGCTACGCCCCTGCTCCTCTCCATCGAACCACCCCTGGGACCGCCACCGTCTCTCCACTACACACACATGAACGCAGCTTCCTCTCCTGAGCCAGGAAGAGATCCTTCATCTCCTCCTTTATTCTCAGGAATCACAGAAGTTCACTGGCACGCTTAAGGTGTTCCTAATTGACGATGTAGAGATTCGCTCATTGTGATACATGCACAGGGCCGGCCTGTCAGACAGAAGGAGGTGGAAGGGAGCGGCAATAAGCGAGTGGCAGCAGCATTATCAGTCTATATTTCACAGGTGTCAGCAGGGACTTGTCCCTGTTTCGTCCTCTGGGTGTCATTTATTAAATGAAGGAATGAAAGGGATGTTTAAGGTAGAAATCCAGGTCTGCTTGGACAAGGGATTATACATTGTTACAGGAAGGGAAATTGCATTAGAACCTCGGATACAAAATCCAGTCTCCTGGGTGTTTCATTCATTTATTTTCCTAACAGCTATTCATGGTCACATATACACAGCATTAGCTGCAAGTTACTGATTAAACCCGGACAGGTTTCCATACAAAACCACTGAGGGATTGACCACACCAGTATGTAGTGAATGTTGGATTTAATTGTTTGCTTTGCTTTCAAACTACTTTATAAATAAGAGATGCAAACCATTTGACACTTCTGACCTTCTAGGGAAGGGAGATAACAGATGGTCCAAAGTCGAGGCGTATACTATTTAAAGCTAATTTTATCATAAGTCCTTCAAATTAAAAGACAAAATATGTTGTTTGTAACTGCTCTCAATAACAACACATCTGTGTTTTCTAATCTGAAAACAGATATGGTAGATTTATTGATTTATGGATCAAACACTTGGGACGTAATCAAGTAGTCCTCTTACAGTTTTAATTTTGAGTCCAGTCATACTTGAAACTATTTTGAAAACTATAAAAAGAAGCATTACTAAATGCTTTTACCTGTTTTATTAACTCTACTTCAATGATACTTTACCTTGTAATACCAAATTCAGGCTTGGGGAGTAATGGATTACATGTACAGTAACAGGATTACATAATCAGGATTCAAAGAAAAAGGTAACTGTGTTGCAAAGGGATTTATATGTTCATAAAAAAGGGTTTGTTTGAGCTTAACTATGTATTAAACAAAATAATACAATTTTCTGTTATCTCAGGTTTTGCTTTGTTAAACTTTAGTATGTGCTCATGAGTTTCATGGTTGATTTATCCTTTTCTAAAGTTGCTTTGTTGTCTTACATTAAACACTTAATTCAAAAAAAGTCTCATAGGTTTTTCTTGTATTTATTTGCATTGCATTTGATATTGAGGTAATTAAAAACAAGTACTTCCATTTGTGTGAAACTCAGAATAGGTTTTGACCGTTTTTACAGATAACTAGTTGTTGTAAAGGAATACATGTTTAAAGTAACCCTCCCAACCCTGTCCAAATGCCTTCTGGCAGGCGACCTGAGGTGCACATTTAAATTATGGTGCAATAAAAAAAACTGATGGTGCGTTTTCGTTGTGAGGACTGACTTAAATCAGGCTGTTGAACGATCATGAACAAGGTAGATCATCCAAAATGAAATCAATCCCTTTAAACAAATGCTATTTTGTAGTATCTATGTACAGAACAGGACAGGAACAACTAACAGCATCGACTACTCCACCTGTATGTCTCTCCACCACAGCACTATTTCCAAGAGGACGCACAAATGAATTCTGCTGTGTCACTTGCTAGTGTGACCTTCTATAAAATATATATTTCCGCTCATACATTTGGGGGACTGGCAGTCTCCGGTCCACCTAACTTGTATATCTTTGGAGCATGAGGGTGTACTGTGGAGCACCCAGGGGAAACCCACACAGGCATGAAGAGAGAGAGAGGGAGGGGGAGGGTGGGGGGCACTGAGTCCTTCCTGAGGATTTGTTTCTGTCAAATGAAGAAAGGCGCTGGCAACTTTTGACACTATGTTCTCAGCGGACCATGGATGAGGTCAAAAGCAGTATATCATCTTTTTCTTTCTTCTTTTCAAATGGCAAAACGGTTACAGTACGTCTTCCTTTTCATAATAAACCAATATGCTTTCAACCTTTCCGACCTGCAGACTGAGGCCTTCCAGGCGCAAATTCAAAACACTTTGCGTGTGCTCTGTTCTTGACATTTAAAACCATAGGAAAATGAAAATGGATCCCAATTAGAGCCGCAGGAGGCATACAGCCCTCTTGGTTCTCTTGGTAACTAGCTGGTTTAAACAGTTCCCCCCCACGAAATGCCTTAAAGATTGACCTTCTCATTTTGCGCGGGGCGATAAAAGCAGCATTGAGTGGCCTCTGATCAAGCTATTTTGATATTGCGAGGAGTAAAATGGACGAGTAAAAATAAGGCGAACATAATCACACAGCGCATAAGTGCAGAAGTAGAGCCTTGCACTTAAATGTTCCACATACTCCCGGTACAGAAACATGACATTAACCACCAGTTATTAATGTAATTCACAGGAACGAAAGATGCTAATAGCCACTTTGGGACAGGTGATCATTATTGAGGCGATTGACATTGTGTACTGAGTAGAAGTCTAAAAATATATGAAGTAATGTGAGTATATGATACAGAGCTACTGACATAAACACACAGCAGGGGCTGTAACAGGCTAATGTGAAGGGAGGTTGACAAAAAAAAAAAAAGAGAAGCGGTTTATGTTTAAATCACCTGTTGAGGAGCATTCATTTCATCAAGGGAACAAGGGTCAGCATCTGTGATTGGCAGGAGGGGGAGATATCCCGCCCCTACATTTATTTTGTGTGTATGTGTTGGAGCGCTAGCCAAAAGAAGCATGAGTGTTATGTATTGACGTAACTATTTTAGCAGGTAAACAAAGGGATGCAGACCATTTACGACCTTCAGAAACACCTTTAAATTATGTTTCTATCAAAAAAAACTGAGTCTTCTCGTAGACTATGACAAACCTCCTTTAAGTGTACATGATATGGATTTGGTTGAAACGACTGATGGTGCCATTGCTCTTGAGGACCGACTTCTGCTAACAACCATGCTGTCGAACAATCATGAAAAGAAACTGGAACTCACTCTCCAAAAACATCCGTGACTGCCCCTACCTCACCATGTTTAAATCTCAAATCAAAACTCACCTTTTCAAAACTGCTTTTAATCTGTAAATTAATGGCATGTTTTTATATTATTATTATTATTATTATTATTATTATTATTATTATTATTATTATTATTATTATTATTATTATTATTATTATTATTATTATTATTATATATCAACTAATGTGAGTACATGCTACAGAGCTGGGGCTGTAACAGGCTAATGTGAAGTGAGGTGGAGAAAATAACTAAAAGGAGAAAAGAGGAGCGGGCTATATTTAAACTTGAGGGTGGCGAGGCAGGGATCACCTGTTGAAGAGCATTCATTTCAGCAGGGGAACAAAGGTCAGCATCCTTGCTGGAGCTTTGATTGGCAGGCGGGGGAGCTTGATGCCCAGAGCAGCGGCCCAGCGGAGCAGCCAACGGTGGCGTGTGGCTTGGCTGGGCCACATTTCTGACTCAATGCTGACTAACTGAGTGTGTCTGCTGACAGTGTGTCTGACTGATAGGATCACCCCGGGAGGCTCTTCCAGGGCCTTTACAAAGTGTCTCTGATAGGCTAGGCCCGTAGCACTGCCGCGAGGGCCCGCCAACAAATTAAATTGAAGCCCTGCTAATGCATAGCGTAATCATAGAGTGAGGTGGCGATACATTTTTCAGCGGGGTTACTGTGGGCGCAGCAGAGGAAGAGCAATGTGCAGAATCCGAGGTGGCAGAGAGAGGTGAAGCGGCGGCAGCGCGGGGAAAAATAGCCGAGTGTGACCCCAGCTCCGACGCTGGAAAGTCCTCCACTAAAGGAGCCGAGGACTCGTATGAAAGAACAACAATAACACGCCATTATGAGATGTAACATTTTGCAACGACCTGCGTTTCCAGGGGGAAATTTGAAAGAAAAGCAATTTCACATTAAACTATCTGACACAATGCAGGTCTGGTGGAGTAGCAGAGAGGGGGTGGGGGAAGGCAGATAGCGAGGAGTGTATGTGTGTGAATGGTTGGAGGGGTAACAGTGGTGGTGGGGGGTTACAGGAGCTTCCTAACAGCCATTGGCCAACTGGAGTGAGACACACATCCCCTCCGCAGAGTTAAAAGGGATGGAGTGGATGAAATTTCAAAGCCTCCCCTGCAGACACACGATCTGCTTTGCACACATCAGCACTGAGATGTTCAAATATTCGACTCCGGCCTGGTTTCATCTCCTGTACGCTAGTATCAGACATGGTTCTGCTGTGATTAATGAGAAAACCAAGCCCAAGAAAATGTCTCCACACTCACGTGTGTGTCTGTGTGTGTGTGCGTGTGAGTGTGTGCGAAAGAAACTCTCTCTCCACACGTTCAAACGTCCTTTTTTATTCTCTCCATGATGCTAAAAATCCCCCTAATTAAAAACGATGTCTCTGAGTCGTATATTTCCCATGATTACTTGCTGCAGGCAGTACAAGAAAGTGAAAGTCAGTGTGAGATAAGAAGGGAAGTGGAAAGACATTCACCTATTAAACTCCATTCACTTATTATGACCAACAATGGCGCTCTGATTAACTCGCACGTTGTTATAGGACACATTCCAGCAGCGCAACACAAAGAGTAACTCTGTTGCCCTTGTACTGACAATAAGGATCCTTCAAAGCTGCAGCATGTTTAGCTCTCCCTCCTCCGCTTTTTATTTCCCTGACTTGACAGCCTTGATTTGACCACTCGCCTCCTTTTCTTTACGAGCATCTCGCACACTGAACATCTGTCCGGCAGACGCCGCAGAGGTCCGCGCCATAAAACAAATGCGGCAGAATTGCATCCCGACACACTAAATCAACTGAACAATTCCTAAATCTCGTTTTTTGTTGTTGTTTTTTTTCTTTGTTTGCTTTGTCTTTTCTTTTTTTTATGGTGGCAACATCTTTGTTGCTAAGCAGTCGTTGCTGTGGTGATTTTGCACTGCACTTCCCAGAGATCACAAGTCAGTCAAAGAGTGTGGCCAGTACTCTGACGTCTTCCATGGTGAAACTGAAGTGAACTTTGACTCTTCTTTTTTTATGTAACTTGATTGCGTCAGTTAACCCTTACATGGGCAATCACATATATATAAATATTCATTGATTGCTATTTTCTACATAACACCCGTATAACACTGTTATTACACCCATATTACACCCATGTTACACTGTTATTACACACATATTCCACTCTTATTAGACCCAAATTACACATTTATACACCCATATTATACCCATGTAACACAACTGTTATTAGACCCATATAACAGTGTTACAAGACCCATTTAACACCAAACAAATGACTGTATCCCCCAGTATACAAAAACCATTGAAGGGTTAATCATACCCTAAGGGTTTGATATGTGAAAAACACAAAATTGGACTGAACATCATTTGTTAAAGCTGTGTTATTTTCAGCTCCGATTATACCTTTTTCACAGTATCACACACAATATCATACCTCATGAGATGGACATGAGGAAATTGCCTGACTTGCTGAGACATCTTAAAGCATTTATTTTCTTCCTGACCGGAGACAGATCTCTAACATTAGAAAGAGTCAGGTTCACCTATCGACTGGTTTACCAGAACCCACCCCCAGTCCTTTACTGGTATATAGTGTGAGACGCACCACCAGAATGACTGTCACCCTCATTGAGTAATTACGGCGATTAATGCACGGACGGCGCTCGCCTCTGGGTCTGGATACTCTATCAGGATGCGTGCGGTAATGGATGAAAGTACATTCTTAATAGAGAATCCATAGTGTCTAAACCCGGGGAAAGAAAAAAACAAACAAGAGCGACTTTACCCACAATCCTCTTGGGCGAGATCATTTACGAGGCTTGAAACAAGAGAGAAAGCGGTCAGATTATTTTGCCCTTGTTGTTTCGCTCGCGCTGACCTCTAAGAAAGGACAACAAAGATCATATCACGACACCAATACGAGCGCCATCAGCCTTTGCACAAATTGATTTAGCCACCCAGAACTCACTCCCATCTCAATGAGGTGGCAGGATGCTCACAGCATATATCACTGTCACACAAGCACCCTCTAGTGAAATGTGATTTTTATCTTTATGAGCTTTCCCCCCCCCTTTTCGGTATAGCATGTAGCGGGTTGCGATAAGTGATGAGAAATAAATGCTTGGCGCATTACGCTAATACAGGTGCTCTCGACACATATGGGTGCTATCACACGGGGGGATGACATTGTTGTGGTCCTGTGTGTTGGAAAGCGGCTGGCGAGGCAGCAGGGGGCCGGTGGTACATGGCTCATAGATCACTAATGTGTGGGTGAGAGTTGTCACCAGCAAGCGCCTGGCTGCGAAGCACAACATAGTTTATGGCACACAACCACTAGACGTAAGCATGAATCGTGGCCCAGCAACAACAATGAGGAAAAGCACACTAAAAATAGATGATAAGCTTCTTTTTTTTTGCGCTCGCCCTAGAAACAATTGCTCCTTTAGATTTTTTCATGTGTTTAAACGGTGGTGGTAAGGATAAAGGAAGTATAATGTCTGACTGGGCCTGTAAAAGATCTGGATGAATGCAGCGGAGAGGGTAACCTGAAACTCTCCCCCCGAGAAAGCTGGGAAGACACGATAAATGTTGCACTTTTAAGTGTGTTAAATGCACTAAGATAAGTCTGGGCTTTCTCCCTTTCCAACTGACAACCTCTGTTACACAGTTAATTACAGCCAAGTGCAACACAGCGCTGTGTCAATTATCATGTGCTTTAGCTCTCTCCCACCGGATATTTTTACTGCCTGGGTTTCATTGCAAAAGTTTCTACCTTTCTTTTATTGCTATTCTGCCCAGGTCTCGCGGCTGAATTACATTCGGCAGACAGAGCTGTAAAAACAGAAGGGATTTAAGGATTCAGATTGGTGGAGGGTAACCTAATCTTCCGTAATTGGGGGAATGGTTCTCATTTATATCAGCCTACTTTAGAAAGCAAGCTCATCGGCAGGCTGCTATCATCCTGAGCATTTTACTCTGACGATTCATTTTCATAAAGGCCGGGGAAGGCGAAGCCGGGTCGCCACGGCTGCGAACACACATATTAAACTTAATCGTCATTAATCAAAGCACTACTCTTACGTCGCAGGTCATGAAATCAACATACACAACATAAACGCCGCACGAAGATCCCTCATGTGCCGCGTCCGCCTGTGCTGCTGGAGTGCTGTGAAATAACACATTCTGGGCTGTGCGTCTCAAAATGGAACTAAAATGGTAATCCTCTGCCAGGCGAAGCGTTCTCGCCTCGCCAGATGCTTAGTTCTGAAATTTGCGTAATTGCCATGCTCAGATCAATCCCTTTTACTCTGCCAAATGAATCTGCCAAAGTGTGTTGCGAGCGATTTGTTGGCCCAATATGATTTTTCTCTTACAAAGATTTGTGTTTCCGTGACTCCTGATGAAGGCCGGTGAGAGGTTTTTGGTCTCCGTGACATAACCCAGCCCAGTCGGATGCGTGTCCATCCCCGCTGACCCGTGTGCCCATTAGCCATGGTGTTTTCAGTGAGGGGCACAGGGCCTATCCATCTCAGCCTACACACACACACACACACACACACACACACACACACACACACACACACACACACACACACACACACACACACACACACACACACACACACACACACACACACACACACACACACACACATACACTCTTCATATGGCTCAGACACATGCCGTGGGCGGACTGAATGTGGCCCTTTGATCAAAGGGCAGCGTGTGGGAAAGGACACTGACTTACTGACCTGCATGCACACACGTGCACACACGCGCACACACACACACACACACACACACACACACACACACACACACACACACACACACACACACACACACACACACACACACACACACACACACACACACACACACACACACACACAAACTTACACTCAGTAAATCACTAACTGTAAGGTAATGTATGAAAATGCAGTATATCCATATTTGACTTGTCAGAAAAGCTTGAAATGAAACAAAACCATGTCAAGTTACCATGGCATAAGAACAGCTCAACATCAATGTTATACAAAAACAAACACACACACGCAAACACACACACACACACACACACACACACACACACACACACACACACACACACACACACACACACACACACACACACACACACACACACATGAACACACGTGTGCAAGCACGCGCATACACACACACACATTAAATATATACATAAGTGTATTCAATACTGAGAACGCATCCACATTCAAGTCGGATGCAAATACACACAAGCTGAAACCCACAGTTATTGACACACACACACACACTCACACACACACACACACACACACACACACACACACACACACACACACACACACACACACACACACACACACACACACACACACACACACATGGGCGCAAATGTTGAATGAAAAACGCTCATTAGTGCGGCTGCTACTGTTGTCATTATAACTAAGTGCATAAGATATATGGCAAACACATATGCTCCGTACATCTTGATAATAATCCATCTCCCATCTGCACATGATACAGCGCCATGATGAATGACTGCATGCCATAAAAGTCCCAAATAATAGAAAATGAGAGTACAACAAAAAAAAGGAGAAGGAGAAGCCATCGGGGAGGTGTCTCTTCGTGTGTAAATATAAAAAGTGATGGATGAATCAGAAGTTTAGTCAACAGAGAAAACCTCGGTTCCATCTGCCCGGCTGTCTGATGAGCCACTCTATGCTTGTCAACAACATCCCCTATCATCCCCGCACAACTATCTACTCACAAAACCAAGACCCGCCCCCTACATCCCACCAGCAATTCCACCATCCTCCAGGAGAAACACCTCCGAAAGCAGAACGGGAAGCACGCAGCGGTGGCGGCAGGCAATCTCTTTCCCCCCTTGTCTCCCTTTCCCCCTCCCCTGTTCCTCTCCTCTCTTTATTTCTGAACATTCCTTTTTGTCGTCCACTTCTTTTCCTCCCTTTCCCGCGCAGCAGTTGGCGCGGCGGATGAAAACATAAAGGAAGGCAAGGAAATGAAAGCAGAAAAGAAAGAGACAAACCGACGTGAGGGGAAGGCTGGAGAAAGCCAAATTAGCATGAGAATACTCACAGTGTTGTTGAAGGAGCGCAGGGATGGGAGCGCGGCACCGGTCCCTCCGTCAGATACAACCTGCACGCACAAGATTGAAGAGGAGAAAAAAAAGAAAACTAGGCTGTGAGAGCGGCAAAGAGGGAGGAGGAGGAGGAGGAGGAGGAGGAGGAGGAGGAGGAGGAGGAGAGAAGAGCAGGAAAAGGAGGAGGAGGAGGAGGAGGAGAAGAAGAAGAAGAAGAAGAAGAAGGAGGAGGAGGAGGAGGAGGAGGAGGGAGCAGAGCATCCAATGCACGCACCATCAGGAGCCCAAATAAAGAAATAAAGGATTCCTCGAGGAATGTGTGTGTGTTTGGGTAGTGTTTGTGTGTGTTGTAATGAGTGGAGGGGGGGTTGTCTTTGGGAAATATAAAAACACACACACACACTCGCATGCAGGGTTGCACTTGGGCACGCAATCACATCTGACAGGTCTGATCTGCGGTCCACCTACCTCCTTATCGCTACCTCACTCTCCCACAGCTCTCTCTCTCACACCCCCCCCCTCGCTTCCACTATCTCTCACCCGCTTGCTCTCTCACTCTTTCTCTCCACTGCTCACACTGATGCCAGCGATTCAGCCGCTACAGGGGAGCTATCGCCCCTCATCGCTGCATGTTACCGAAAGAGGGAGGGCACGGTCGGATCTCCCACCCGCCCACGCCACCGGCCCACCCCTCCCCTACAAACCTTCCAATGTACAGAGAAAGAGAGCGCTTCAATTCAACGAAAGCAATCCCAGTGGCATTGAGGCAATTATATCGGCTGCTGGCACTGTGTTCTGTTTTTTTTCTCCCCGTCCTCCCCTCGTCTTTCCCCAGTCCCTCCATCCCTCTCTCCCTGGGCCGGTGGAGGGTCTGTTTTCTCTCCCTTTCAGTTTATCCACGCTCCAGACATATGCCACTATTAATGTAGCTTCTGTCACTTCAGCTGCTTTTGGTCGGATCGGTTCTGCCACCACCTCGAGAGTCTGCCTCCTGCCCTACCTGTCTACAACTCCACCAAACTCCACATTGCACAACCTGCTCCAGGAGCTACTGAGATGCAGTGTTGGGGGTAACAAGCTATAAAGTAACGCATTACTGTAATTAGATTATATTTGTCTGTATTGCAGTTATGTAACATGTTGCTAAGCAATAAATGATCTTGTTACTTACGTTACTTTCCAACTATTTGCATAACGGTAGGACAACAAATGTATCAAACGTTTTGCCTGGGTCTCAAAGCAGAGATAAACAGGCTTGTCGCAGCATACATCTTGCACAAAATATTGTCCGTTTCAACGGTGTTATAGCCATCTTTCCGAAACATATTGAGTGAGATGCAGGTGATGGGAGGGTGGCCGCTATCAGACAGGAAGACTTCCGCGAACTACCTGGACCAGTGATGTAAACGGAGCTAAAGAAAAGATGGCTGATGTTCAGACAAAAAGCAGAAAACCATGGTCTTGTGCACTGCATTGTCCTTATTAGATTAAGGATCTGTGCTTATCTGGGAAAAAATGTGGTTTAACTGTATGTTTGTATTTGTCATTTGCTATATAGTGCATCTCAGGTGATGTTACAGAGTAGTCCAAAAGCAATGTAACTAATAATTACTTTCAGCAGTGATTTATTTATTAAAGGCATTACTTTTTTAAACAGTAACTAGTCATGGGTAAAGCATTTTTTTTTTTTTGTGTAACTACCCCAACACTTCTGAGTTGTAAAATATATTAATATCCCCGGCCGTATCGGGTCTTTCTAGGTTAGCTCGCCAAACAACACTAACGATTCAGGAGAAACTTTAATAACTGTCTTCTGGGTCTGGGTGTTTTGATGCATGCTGCTTCTGTGTTTTCCTCCTACCCCTTTTTGAAAATCCAGCAGCACATATATCACCCAAAAACGAGCTGTAAGTCAAACACCTCGGCCTCTAATCAGGTAGCCCTCCCTCCTTCCCCTCCGCCCCCGCACATTGCATCCCTCCAGCCACTACTGCACTTTATCTCCCCTCAATTAACATCTTCTGAGCGAGCCGCTATTATCTTAACCACACAGAGCAGAGAGGTCCTCCGAGGAGACGCCGTGGAAGACGGCTGAGCTGTGGACAGAGGGCTCCCAGCCCCGCTGCCGCTGCTTCAATTCGCAGGCCTAATTAAAGCCCGAGTCAGACATGACAAACTGCGAGCCGAGGTGCTACAGAAACAAACAGAGACAGCGGCGTTGCCTGTGCGGCTGCGTGTAGCCCGGAGGATTCTCTTTGTGAGGATTATCTGCCAAAAAACAGGCACGTTCACGTCAACGTCATGACAACATCATCTAAATCTCTTTTGACTGTTTGCTCGGTTTGATCGTGTTTATTTTCAACCCCTCTGTACAGGCATCCCCACTGTGTCATGGCACCCGCTATAAATCATCTGCCATATGAAGGAGAGACAGGGGGAGACGATACCACTTCGCTAAAGCTCAAGGATTCACACAAAATATATAATTGATACGGTTGTTTGACGTCACGTTTATATATGGCTAATTTCTGTTGCCCCCCCCGTCCTGTTTCATCAGCGTTGTTGCCCTCACCATTTAAATTTCACCCCATGAAGCCATCAAATCTCCCATTAAACCATCAAAATGCCCTCTTTGTCCTTGCTCCCCTGTGTGACAACAACAGCGAGAGCTGGTGTCTGGTCCTCCTGCACTCTCACCACCGACGTGGCCCCGCAATTTGGCGGACCCTGCCACAGTCTTAGGCTCAAGCCAGACTATTAAGGGTATTCTATTACTGTTGGGTTAACCTGTCACGCTTGGCTGTGGCTCTCTTTATTGCCTGGCTGCTCTGAAAGGGCAGGGTATAAAACTCCATCAGTGGGACAAACGACCGCACATGCCGCCATTCATCAGACGCCTGGGGTTTCCCCCCTTGGACGGTGGACACCACAACCTGCCGAACGCTGAAGGGGTAGCCTTGGCTTCCCTTTTTTTAAAACGCAAGCTCCTGAGGGCCAATCTAAACAGCCGAGTCAAACGGAGTGGTGTCTTTGGGCACATAAGGTTTCCCTCTGTAATCATGACTCTGGGAATAGCCGTTCTATCAGTGCTGAAGGAGATAATGTATTGACTAAGATCAGGTAGTGTGGCAGGCGGTGTGGGGGAGTGATTAAGAAAGCAGACTACTGATCAGTGGATGACAGGGGTCAATCCCCTGTTGGGCAATTAGGGTGGTGGCCTTGGGCGAGGTACTTAGCCCCAACACACCAGCTAGATACTCCACTGTGAGAGTGGATAAAATGTCAAATTCAACTTCACCCTCTGCAAAGGTTCAAAGCAAGGAGATGACAGCGAACGCTTTGGTTATTAAAAAATTCATATCGTAATGAAACAGCCGTGTTCCATCTTCACACATCCCCCTCCAGCAAACACGCCGCTCCTTTTTTCATGGGATCCATCAAGGGAAGGCCACAATTAAGTGACTAATTTGATTAGGAGATAATGTGAGTCCCACTTAATGGAAAGGACAGACTTCACAACATAGGCAGATTAGTTTGGTGGATGCCTGCTTATTAATTAAGACAGCCTTCCGTGTCCATATTAAGTCAAATGCACAGATGCAGTTTTAATGGGTCAGAGTATGTGCAAGTGAGACAAATGGTATGTGCAAAAAGACAGAAGCTCGATGATGAAAACTGAAAATGACCATGAAATGTTTTAATTAAACTTGAAATAGCTAATGTGAAAGGTAGCTGGGTCTGTTGTTAAAACACACCCAAGTAGTTTTCGTCTTAAATTTCACTGTTCGGCTTCTGTGTTAGCACTGTGTGTCATTGCACACCATAGCAACAGTAAGTCATTATACTCGCTCAAATAACTTCTCTTTCTGCCATTCAGTTTTATTTTTCACTTCAACGTAAGCCCTTCAGAAAACCCCCTGCTTCTCTTTTATGATTTCATCTCCATGCTGAGCCACCACCACAACTTGTGCTCCGTCCCTTAGAAGATTCGATATAAACAGACAATGAATAATTTATTGATAAACTAGTTTAATGTTTGAGCAAAAAGCAAATAAACAGGGCCAATGTTCTTGTCTGTGAACTGTGATCAGGGCTGAATTCCTGCCTTGACTGAGAAGCTTTAACATAAAGAAAGACACATTTAGAAAACATGGTTCCTTTGCAAACAACTCTCTACCAAAGTCATCTTCTCTCTAAGTCCAACCGATTTCACTGAAAAAACTGAAAGGTTGACTTTAATTAAATGTAATATGACATAAAACATCTCACTGTGTTAGATTAGTTCAAAGCTATACTATTAAGTTGAACCTAATCATTTTTATTCAAACTTAATATCATTGCTTTCAACTAGCCAAATACAGTAATAGCATAATACATTTAATTCAAGTTAATATTTCAGTTTTTTCAGCGTTTGTTTATGTCCTGCATGTACCAACACGCCAGACGGATCTCCAGTTTGACAAATTCTGAATCACCGTAGTAAAAGGTAAAAACCAGAACCAAAAGCATGATTACTGTGTTTGCGGAAGTCCTTGAGTCTGTGCTCGCAGCCTGGCTAGCATGGTTAGCCGCCGTGGTGCTCTGTCATTCCGGGCACACCGCACACTCCCAAGCGCTCTATTTACGGTGGCCGGATCCCTGCTGCGTGGAGCGGGAAGGGTATAATCTCCCAGCGGTGTTGTTGGAGGTGAATCTGCCGGTGTCGTTTCTGCATACCAATGGCAACCTCACCTCTGTCTCAGGATGTATGAAGAAAGGAAAATAGCTGCACGCCAGTCCTTGATGCATTAAGAAGTTGGATGGGGAAATGGTGGGGTCTGAAAACCCCCAGTGGATAAATATATTCAACACTACGGCGCCAGTGTTAGCACTTTGGCGGCTGCTACCGCACCACCTGCCTCTGTGCAGTCACACTGCGCTGGATTCAATCAAGCAGCCATGTAAAACAGCAAAGTAGTGTTTATGCACACCGCCACCTGCAGACACACTCTGAACGCTGTGATCGCCTTACACAACAACGTGACAGAATTTCATTTGACAAATGGAACATTTATGTGAGGTTAAGGAAGATAGGTTAAACTGCTCTTAAACCCATTGTCTTTGGATTACACGGAAAGGGAACAACTCCCCAAGAGAGAACAAACGGCATTGAAAATATGTTAAAGAAAGATTTCATGCCACATTGCCATGTATGTTATGATAAAGCCCCAGAGTGAGGAAACGAAATGGAGCCACACGAGGGTGTAGCGTCTGCAGAGCGAGGTGTCAGGTGACTTCCCTCCTGGCTATATGTGTGTCTCATTGGTATGTGCGACGCGATGAGGCCTTGGCTCTCCGCTGATTATGATGTCTGCTGAGAGCCGGGGCCAGCCCAGGGTGAGAGCCAAACCGACAAGGCTGAGATGGAGGGAAGATTCAGAGAGCCTCTGTTCTCTCACCGGGGGATCCCCCACATCATTTAGTGCCTCATGCAGATCACTGCTAGTGGCAACACAGCCCTCTGGGCCCGGGGAATTAATGTACCAAGCAATGGCAGAAGTGATTTATTAAAATAACACACCCTGATGAGAGAGAGGATCCAGGGTTGCTCTCTTTCAGCTCATCCCCATATGCCGCTCAGGCAGGAAATGGAATGGTATAGGTGCCGTGGCGGGAGAAGCCACAAAGGAGAGAATGAGAGAAAGTGGACAGCCACTACACAAATTGTGCAACAGTCCTTGCTGTCATTGCTTATTTATTTACCCTCTTTCCATTTGAGTCAGGCCTTGTATTAAATTGATCCCTCCTGCCGCGTTTTGCCTTGTTGAACAAGCGCAAAGCCCCGTTAAGTGTCTGTGAAAGGCTGGTGATTGTGTTTGTGGTGCCCCGGGTGCGCCGCGGCCGTCCGCTCCCCTCTATCTCCCCCGGACAGACGGGATTAGAAGCAGGGAGAGGCGCTGAATGACCCTCTGGAGGGGACAAGAGACAGGCTGGCAGTGAGCAGTTTGATTCGGGGGCTCACACACACAAACACACAGGCAAATACCAAGGCCATGCACACACACACACACACACACACACACACACACACACACACACACACACACACACACACACACACACACACACACACACACACACACACACACACACACACACACACACACACACACACACACATGTTTAAGGTTGAGCCTAGCCTGCCCCCACTCAGATGCACAGCCTTCCAGAGGCTTGGGCTAAATATGCACTTCCTCCATGAGCTACTGTACAAGCAAACAGCTACTGTATGCAGACTCTGATGAACATCTGCTGCTTTGCTAAACATCTGGTGCTCAATCGTTTACATCTAAGCTCTGATACTTTATATGTTTTTATTGTTTTTCATTAAGCCAATGGAAAAATCGTGTGAAATTGTGCCGCCCTGCATAGTACTGCTGAGTGGTTCAGAGAGTGCTTCGAGGAACTTATGTATTTCCCTACTAGAGACGCTGATGGGTATGCACAGTCAGACCTGTATTTGAACACAGGAGGTCTCACATTTACATACATTTACATCTTAGACATTTAGCTGACACGCTTATCCAGAGTGGCTTACTATACACTATACTAACACAAGTGCACTAATTCCAAATGACTGAATTGCTCTCCAAGCAGCCTGACAATAAGGAGTGCAAAGGTTAAAATACGAGGGGCTAGATTATAGAAGAAAAAGAGGTGGAGTGGCAAACTGAACGAGAGCTTTTTGCTGGGAGACACTGGGTGATATCAGGCTCAAATGTAGCATGAATGTTGTGGGAATGTGGGAATTGAAGTGTTGCTCCTTCAGGAAAAAAAAGATGCCTGGAAAATAAGTGTACTCTACCGCTCAGATCCCTGAGAAGCTGCAGCACATCTCCCAGCCTGCTCCATCTGATTCACCGAGCCCCGGGGGGGTGTTACTGTACGCCCCCCCCCCCCCCCCCCCCCGTCAAAGCAACAGAGCAACACACATTTACATAAAGCAGCACACTTTGATTCCATTCAGATCGGATGATTACGATGCTGGGCACCTTTCCTCAGTGGGGCAGATAAGTGGAGAGGTTCCCTTCGGAATTTATATCTCATACACCTCATCAAACACGGGGTCTTTCTAGGCATGTGTTACATTTGAATGGAGTTAGATTTTTTTTTTAGGGGGGAAATTCATCAAACCTCTGAGGCCCTTGTCTCTCTTAGCAAATAACTCTTGGTTACCCTATTCAAACTGAATGTGGCAGGGCTCAAATCAAATCAAGTCAAATGAAATTGTGCAGGGATGAAAAAATGGGGAGTGGGATAGGAGGGAGAAAGGGTGAGAAAACAGTCACATTTTCTCAGGAAAGTTCAAACTCTTTCTTTAATAGCTCAGACGAGCAATTGGGTAAATAATGCAGTTGCTTTTGCACAAAGGTTGCTTTGAAGCAGCAACAGTTTTTATTAAAGACTAAGTCAAGTGGAAAGGAAGGTAAGGAGGTGGAATACAAATACAGATATGCAGACTTTTATACATGTAGAACTCAATATTGTGACCTTTTTATTATGAATAACCGGTCTCTGAGTGTGTGATATAAGACATATTTCTGAGAGATGCAAGTCCTTATCTTCAATATAGGAAGACTCACAAAAAGAACCTAAACCAATGATATAGAAACTCAAAGCACCAATGGAAAAAAAGATGCCTCACAATGGCACCCCATTGAATTACAAAAGTGCATTCTGTCTGATGAACGGTTTCAGGTGGTAAAAAGCAACGGAACACAGACAAAAGGCAGACGAAGGAGGCAGACGAACAGGTACAGAGCGAAAGGCAAACCTCTATTCGTACCGGGTTGCCTCTGACTTCAACTTGAACTTTGGCGTCAAAGACGAAATACAATAATAAACGGGTTACCATAGCAATAACCACACATAAATAAGTAGTATGAGAACTGGGGGAGCATCTCGAAGGGGGTGAAGGAGAAGGATGGGGGGGGGGCTTCCAGCTTTCATCTGTCAGCCGCAATCCTCATCCATCATCAAAGCTCTTCTCCACTTTCAGTGCCAAGACTGAAAGACACCAGTGGATCATTAGTCTCCAGTGAAGAAGACAGTCATTTATCCATGTGCTTTTCTTTATTCCACAAAAAGTGAAAAAAGGTTTTGTGTGAAAAAAGAGAGAGTAATCTTTTTCTCAGCAAGTCAACTTCTCCGGGGACACGCCTAGCTCCCTTTGGGCAACCTGTGCAGGTTTCAAGCCCGGGGTCTACTCTCTGTCAAGCAGTGGCCCTTTGCACACATCAATACGCTGAACTTTTTCCTGCCAAGTACCTGAGTTTTCCTGCATGAACCGCTCCTCCTTTAGCTATTCTGTTTAAAGATACCGCGAGAAGGAGCTTGATTACCTCCTGGGACCACACAGCTCCTCTTCAAGTTTGCCAAGTGAGAAAGTCTTCAGAAGTTTGTTGACAGATCTCCGCTGTGGCGGGAGGGGAGCGATGGACAGGGTAACCTTGGCTCTCCAAAGGACAAACGGAGAGTTTTGACGAGATCAAGCAGGAGGGATTTTGTTTACGGAGGAGATGGACAGGAACAGGATGTTACGGAGAACACAGGTGTGCATGGAGAATATATATAGAGTAGCATAGTCAGAGCAGTCTATCCTTCGAATGCATCAAGATCAAATAGCATTCCCAGAATCCCTTTCGTATTAAGGGAAAGAGATTTTAAGGGGTAGGGAAAATACATTTCCTTATGTGTAAAACCTCAGACTAAATTAAAATGTATACACTTATCGTTTCTCAACATTTCATTCCCCCTGCTGCATTCAGGCATAGCGTGTTCACGTAAAGTCGAACAAGAATGCTTGATAAAACATGAATGCTTTTTAGAATCTGTGCATATTGTTTATTTGAATTCCTCTGGTAATATGTGTCTAAAGCCAAAGGGAAAATATGTTTCTGGTAACTTCTGACAGGTAAAAAAAACTCTATCTAACAATCAGGCCTTCAGTATTTAGGATGCAGTGTACTGGAAGAATATGCTTTTCAAAGGATAAAAACAAATTATGGATATAAGAGCTGTGAACAAGTAAATAAATAATGTGATTCAAGTAATTCAGTGATTGGTCAAGCATATGGTCAAATAACATTGAGTTTATTAGCTTCAGATTTTTATAATCTATACAGACCATTACCATAAGCCCTGTCAAAAGTGTAATCACTATACAAATATATGGCATTTTGGTATTTCATTTAATTTGGCGTTTTATTTTTTAAATAATTTTGGCTGCAATGTATTAGGATAAAAATATATATATATATATATATATATATATATATATATATAGTTATGTATACTTTAAATAACTTTTTTTTTATGTGTACACACTTTTATGTATGGAAGCACTTAGAGGCAAATGAGAAAATAACCTTTATTTTAAATTGTTCAACTGTTTTCAATTTTCTTTCCTCTTTGTAACAGTTTGGGGTAAAACGTTTCGCTTGGAGGATGTTGTTGATGTTACCGTTACTTAAAAAAAAAAAAAAAAGGTTTCTATAAATGGCACAATAATGTGAAATAATGTGCTAAAACACAATAAATGTGTGGGTTGTGTGTGGAGAAATTAAAACTATACTAAAATGTAACATGAATGCTTGTATTTAGAACATGGGGCATTGTTGCCCTTAAGCCTCTTGTGGCGAAAACAAGATTTAAAAAAAAAAAAAAAAGTGACTATACCGCATGTTTTTTAGTCACAATCACATGGTTTAGAAAATGTATCATCAAATTTGGTTTCTCAATTTCCTCTAATCCGTAGGTATATGAAAAAAAACATTTCAAGTGCATAAAGTAGCTTTCATACAGGTTTACAATTCAGCCACCAAGCAATTCAGCATTAGGAGTGCAGCATATTTGGACAAGTTGATGAATACACCATACATGTAGTCAAGCCTGTATAATGGATCCATGTGTCAGGGTATGACTTCGAAGTGTTTCCTCAGGGGAACTATGTGTCTCCTGGCCTTTATGAAAGCTGCTTGGTTGTATATGTGTGTGTGTAACTTTGTAGCTGCTGGGCTCCACATGTACACAGGACCATCGATCACATGGGGCGACCATTATACACAGACGGGGGTGGAGGTAGATAATGCTCCCACTGCTGCCACCGCCGGGGCCTCGACCGCTTGCGGGTCAAGCGTTTGGCTGGCCAGCAGTAATCAAGCTAACAGCGGGCTGCCTGTCTGCGTGACAGATAACGTCATTGACACTCATCTGTACACAGGAGCGCAAACGCACCACCCACCCACCCGCACGCAAACACACACACACACACACACACACACACACACACACACACACACACACACACACACACACACACACACACACACACACACACACACACACACACACACACACACACACACACACACACACACACAGCAAAAAAGCTCATGCATTAAGCAGCAAAGTTTATGGTAATGAGAATACTACCTGCTGTTTTTCATAAGAGAAACCCAAACTAACAATAAGTGCATTCTCCTAACAAGAACTGTGTAGGTTCCCAAAGTCTAATATAGTTCTACTTTGGTTTTTATCATGATTAGTTGCTCCCAATGACAGTATTTTGGGCTGTTGTAACGCATTTGCACCAGTTGGCCACCGTATAATAGTAAGGAGGCATTAGGGTATCAGATAGCAGGATAAACTCGTTGTTGGTTTTGCTCTCTTCAGGGGATTTGTTTATACAATAAAGAAAAAAGATAAAAGTGCAATCCTTTCAAGCTGTTGTGTGAGATATTTCTGCAATAATACAGTAACCTCATTAACTTCAAACAAGGAAATGAGGCAGAAACGGAGCAGAGTTTTCCTCCCCTAATTGTGAAACTAGCTGAAGAGTGAAGATTCAAAATGGGCGAGTTAAATATAAAACTGTCTCTTAAACAGAGGAGAGCTTTTAGAGATTCAGAGCTCGGCTCACCGGGGATGACTCCACCTGTTCAACACCTCCGCCTTCACCACTCAAAAAGACATTATAGACCAAAAAGTGTAAGAAAAACTTACAAAATCAGTTGTATCCAGCTGTCATTTGTTGTTGCAGAACTGACCGAAGAAAAAACATCGAAAGCCCAATTACACAAAATAATGCAAACAGCAGGTAAAGACAACTGCATGCTAGTTTAATGTAAGCAAGGCTGTCTTTGTTATATTTGCTAAATTAGTCAGAGCCGTCACATCACCGTCTAGCGAACGTCAAAACATCTGCTGTTTCAGCTTCCGAATGGCAGGTGGAAGAGGACGCGGGTGAGATGCAGACGGGTAAGGATACAGAAAGAGAAGGAGACAGAAATAGAGGACAGCAGATAAAGAGAGGGGAGAGGATGTGGTGAGGAAGCGGAGCGTAGTAGAGCTGGCCGCTGGGACTGTGAGGAATGAGCTGGCTGTGCTATAGGAGGCCTTAATGAGCATTCTCTCTAAACCCTGGAGAGCCTCTCTGCAGCTCTCACCCAATCTCTGTCTTTTCTCCCAGCCAGCAAGGTACAGACACACAAAGCTGGCTGCACCGCGCCATATGCACAGATTCATGCAGAACATAAAGATGCAGACGGAATTTATCACCTCCGTAGGACATCCTAAACCCTCGCTCGTAACCAAATCACAAGGCTACATGACAGTCCTCTCGGCTGCTGCAGACAACACTTAATATCTTGTTCTATTTCCATTCCGTTGTGTTAAATTGGTACAGTGAAGTCAGTGTGGATCCTAATAAACCAATAAACACCTCTGCACCAAAGGGATGAGTGTAGCAGCCGTGTTCAGATAATGGCCACTTTATGCATTAGCAAAACACCTGTAGTAATAATGGCGTCCTATGCTGTAGGTCCGTTCCATTTTCCTCTCTCCGCAGACTAATGTGCCCTTGATTTCCTCTCACTTATCACTCCTCCCAGCTGTAGTTATGGATGGAGGGGCACAACAGAGTTACCCTTGTAAGCGTCTGTGTGTGGAAGCCTCTGGATTTTATCCCCACCCCCTAAACACAGGCCCGTTATTTTTCCCCAGGAAATGGCTGAATGACAAGTTATCCGGCGAATCCTGAATTACGGCTTGGCGCGGGGGCGAGCCTGAAAAATGGAAAAATGATGAACAACAGGACAAAAAAAAAAAAAAATCTGGGGGGAAGAAGTTGCTGAGGCGACGGGGACGGCTGTAAATCTGACTCCGGGACAGGGCAGGAGATGAGGCAGGAACAGGAGCGAGCGACTGTGTCTATTGTGTTTGTTTTCTGTTTTTATTGAGTGCATAGGTATCTGCAGCAGATGAAGAGAAAGCCATCTTTATTTAACAAAGCGATTAGACCTCTCTGTTGCCTCTCAATTCCAGCCCAGAGTGGCTATGAAGCAGCGGCCCCTGAGCTGGACGGACCTTGGAAAGCATCCAGGGCCTCGGAACGACTCACTCTCATTAACTATTAACCAGCAACCCGGGCCTTAAATCATCTCGCTGATCCCCAGCCTGCTGACCCTGCTGTGGATGGTGGAGGCAGCAGCAGCAGCGCGGTGTTTCATCAGAGCGAGCCCACCGGACACCCTGCTGATTTAATAGGCTACAATTACAGTGTTTCTGACACAATATACGGCAAATATTTATAGATCTCCCTCCCACCAAGCCCGCAGCAAGCAGCACCGATACATTTTCTCCTCCACCAACCTGCTCGACAAACACGTGTTCATATGACTACATTACGTGTTGTGAATTCAGCTTGTATTGACCTAGAGGCCAATACATATGGTAAATGCTGCATTGCCCGCGGCTACTCCACCACATGTGCAGCACATACAGTATGTCCTTTTTATACAGTAGGCAGCTCCTATACTCATGATGCAGCTGTTTGCTATTTATTTGAAACACTGCCTGACTATAGTGTGTCCACATAGACGTTTTTCAGCAATTCTGTTTTACGTAGCGTGCAGCCGCTTCGAGAAATCGCGCACACTGCTTTTTCTTTTAAAGATATTTTGGGCCAGAGAGTACGGAGGCCGACAGATGCAAATGCTTTACAATGACACAAAATGTTACGCTCCGAGCGCTTGGTTTTATTTGGAATTTCAGAACATTGGCATTGTAGAAACAACAGGAGAAGCTTTTTTTTACTTTACGACGGAAGCTATCAAAACAACAAAAAGAACAAATCATTTGTTTGAGCAGATTGGCCAGTAAACGTTGCTAGCGGTGAGTGTTTCGCTGAATGCGGATCTAATACTACTGATCGTTTTAGAGCTGTTTTTAGAGACTAAGCGGTGATTCATGTTGAAAAACAATATCGAAAAAATAGATAGTAGCACAAACAGATGACAAAATCCATGGTGGCCATAGTTTGACATACAACAGGTGGGATACGTTATTGGGATATCTTGGGATACCTTAAATTAACAATTATCTCCCTGCGCTACTTGCCCACAGGCTCTGAAGGTAGCTACTTGCTAGCTGTTTTAAGTAAGCGTTGTAATGAGGAACAACCCGCCACCATATGCCTGGCCTGCTTTTTATGTATATCCGATCTGATTAAGTCAGGTCTGCTGGCCCCAGAGTGCAGCAGTTAGTTGATGGTGACTGGAATGGGCTACTAGGACGCCACACAGCCCAATCAAGCACGGCGTAAAAAAATTAGACAACAGTCCCCCGAGAACTGTGCCTTGTTTTTATCCCTTCGTTAGAGAAGGCATGCTAATGTGCATCGTACTATAAATGGATCACAACTGAGAGTGCATAGAGTTCTGGGTCGTAATCAATCATACCGTTGATGTCTATTGATTCTGTCCGGACTCATTATGACATCCAAGAGTCGCCTGGCCTCCAATCTGTCCTTACGTTGATGTTGTTGGGGACCCGGAGATGTTTGATGCCCAGATAAACATGCAGTGGGAGGTTTTTTAGTGTGCCTGAAATCAAACTTCTATATATTCAGCCAATTAATGCAAATGGATGTAGAGAATGTGTTAGTGTATTCATTACCACATGTATTAATATTTGTCAAAGTTATAAAGCTGATAGACCGTGGATCATCCATTGCAATGACATTTGCTTGTTTAGAGGTTCTCAGCTAAAATCATACATTATAACTAATCCTTACTATTCCAGTTTATTTTTTACATTTGTGTATAACAATACCTTCTTGCATCTCCCTTTAACCATCACCGACCCCTGATATACACACCCATACACACACGCACACAGTCCTCTCAAACTAATCTTGTCGTGTCACTAGCTTTTCCTTGAAGGTCATCTCATTGAAATGAAAGTCTCCTGGGGTGAGACGACAGACTGGAGTTTGGCTTATCGACAACACTTCTTGGAGAGGGGAAAGGATGCAGAAAGAAGAACTTGTCAGCGTCATAATCACACTTTCATTTTGACTTCATTATTTGGTCTGACATCATGTTCATAATTTATGTTCTCTGTTTAGAATGGGTTGCTATTTTGCCCAAAGCAATCAGCGACAGACAGATTTTTTATATTCTGTCTCAACACAGAAGCTGTTGTCGCATTTGCGAGGAGCAATTAACTCTCGATAGAAATAATTTGCCACTTTGAATGTTGTTGGTTTAATGAAAAGAGTAGAATAAGTAGGTGAAGTTGCACAACTATAGGTCATGTTTCCCGCCATTTTCTTTTGGAATGGAGTGCAGTGACTGTTATGCTGTACCTATATAGAGGTGTGTATGTATGTATATATATACCTATATGTATATATTTTTTAATATTTATTTATTTGATTATTCCTCGGGATTGTGGGAAACAGTATTTCCATCTCTCTGTTTGTACACGCAAACTGAAAGATTGATAATAAAGTTGACTTTTGACTTTGGCGGGATGACAGAGACAAAGCCATCGTCGCTGATGTGCTTTACCTACTGTGACAAGTCAAAATGCATGTTGTAAAAAACTCCCATGAGCACAACATGAAACCTATTCTAGTTGCGTAAAGGGCCCATTATGCTTTTGTTGGTTTTCCCTTTCCAGTAGTGTGTGTAGTGTTTTTTTGGGTGTGCATGTAAATGGTCTGCAAAGGATTGAAGCCCAATGCCTTTCTAAGAGTTTCTCTCTTACACCCCACCCCCCTGCCTACAACACTCACGCTTCTACTGACAAGTGCTCCAGCACGTGATGGTATGTGATTTGCTAAGTGTCGGGAGATTTCCAACACATCTATTAGCAGTTGACCAATCACAACAGAGTGAACCAATCAGAGCAGACTGGGCTCTGGTTTCAGACAGAGGGCTGCAACACAGGCAGTATGAGAAAAATAAAGAGCTTTTTGAAAATTAAAGCCTGTAAAAAAGTCACTGTTGAGACACAAAGTACAAATATGAACATTAAACTGAGCATAATATACTGCCCGGCCAAAAAAAGGTCACCACCTGGATTGAACTAAGCAAATAGGTTAGAGCCTCCCATTGGATAATTACTGCATGGGTGTTTATTTTTCAGCTGGCAACAACTTATGTAACTCTAACTGATGCAGTGAGTAGCTTCTCATTTGTTAAACAGTCATGTCGAAAGACATAACCTGTGGTCGCGGAGAAGATGTTAATCTGTTTCAGAAGGGTCAAATTATTGGAATGCATCAAGAAGAGAACACATGTAAGGAGATTGCTGAAACTACTAAAGTGGGGTTGAGAACTGTCCAACGCATTAATAAAAACTGGAAGGACAGTGAGGAAACATCATCTTTAAGGAAGGAATGTGGCCGGAAAAAAATCTTGAATGATCACGATCGGCGAACACTTAAACGTTTGGTGAAATCAAATCGTAGAAAAACAACAGTAGAACTCACAGCTATGTTTAATAATGAAAGTAAGAGCATTTCCTCATGCACAATGCAAAGGGAACTCAAGGGACTGGGACTAAACAGCTGGGTAGCCGTAAGAAAACCACTTGTCTAGGCTAATCGGAAAAAACGGCTTCAGTTTGCTAGGGAGCATAAAGATTGGACTCCAATGGAAGAAGGTCATGTGGTCTGATTAGTCCAGATTTGCCCTGTTCCAGACTGATGGGCGCATCAGGGTAGAAGACAGGTGGCTGAAGTGATGCACCCATTGCGCCTAGTGCTTACTGTATGCGGGAGCAGTGGTCTGATCCGGCGTTGCTGCAGTTGGTCTGGTCTAGGTTCTGCAACGTTATGTGCCCAAAGGATGAAGTCAGCTGACTACCTGAATACACTGAATGACCAGTTTATTCCATCAATGGATTTTTTTCCCTGATGGCACGGGCATGTTCCAAGATGACAATGCCAGGATCCATCGGGCTCAAATCGGGCCACCACAGAATCCAGACCTCAACCCAATTGAGAATATTTGGGATGTGCTGGAGAAGACTTTGCGCAGTGGTCCAAATCTCCCGTCGACAATACAAGATCTTGGCGAAATATAAATGAAACTCAGGACATAAATACATGTTGAGACATTGCAGAAGCTTGTGGAAACGATGCCACAGCGAATGCGTTCCATAATCAAAGCTAAAGGCGGTCCAACAAATATTAGAGTGTGTGACCTTTTTTTTGGCCAGGCAGTGTATGTCCTCTTTAAAAATGGAACACATGGCATGTAGATGATAGTTGAGAAGTTTGTAAAAGACAAAATAAAAAAACTCATTAGTTGAGCAAAAGTCTAAATAAAAATGTAGAAAGAGGAAGATATAATGAAGCTGTTTTTATGTATTTAGCACTTGAGTCAAATGCTCTCAGCAAAAGTGGTGGTAATAAGACTCTGGCGATTAAAGTTTAGCTCAATAAATGGTTTTATTCCTTCCAATATAACTTTTCTGTCTGAGATTTCTTTTTTTGCCAGTGGATTATTTTGCAGGCAGAAAAAAAGAATCCATCAGATTGATTTGAAGGAAGTACAGCAAAAGGGGGCATATAAAAAAAAGTGCTACAGAAGAACACCAGACCCAGTATGGTAGGAGTATTGTAAATTATGACAAAAGAAACGACAGTGACCTCTACTATATTCGTTAGCTGGGTTTAGCTCTGTCAGACACTGACACTGTAGAAAAAGCTTGGTAAGAGTTAATGATTCAGAGCAAATCCTGGTGGGAGGAACCAGCCGGGTAAAGCCGTCCTGTAGGAGTCGGCCTGCAGGCATGTAGGAGGCCTTTGTGCCAAACACAAGGCCGGATCCAGCACACCACCGCACAGTGACAGGAAGATACCGGGCCTGTCCTCCTACTCTGTACTTCCTGAGATGAGTGTGTGGCGGTGTGTGTGTGCTAACGCCTTCTAGGAGGTGGTGTAAATATATGTATGCTCCATACGTCTACTGTAAACACAGCGCCCCTGTGCAAACACACTATGTGTATATGTTGTATAATATGACTTTGAGCTCTGTTTGCTCGCTCTTCGGGTTTGTTTGGTAGGCAGTGTAGATGTTTTGGGAGCAGAGCGGTGTGGAGGCGACCACGGCGTCCTCCAGGGCTCAGGGCTGGCCTTTGGACCAGGCGTGCAGTGTAGGCCTGCTGACAGGCACTTCACAGCCCCCCCCCCCCCCCCCCCCCCCACACACACACACACACACACACACACCCCCACCACCACACACACAGATATAGCAGAAGTGAGCTCAACTTGCCCCCTGATTTTAGCACTGTGGGTGGCAGAAGACAGGAATCTGAAAGGAATGGAAAATGGCCTGTCTTGTAGCTTTCCACCAGTTTTTGGGGATTTATTTCACAAACCCTTGAGTGACTCTGGATATGAAACCTTCACATTTAAGACTTATATTTGAAGAATTCCAATCTCTCTGAACTCTGAAGGTTACAGTACAATACCAATAACCAATTGTCTTATATTCTACTATGAAATGTACCGTATATACATTGTAATTTCTACAACGAAATAAAACCTAATCTTTTTTCTCTATTCATTCAACTTAAATGACTTTTCAGATTTTTCATTAAAAAACAAATGTGATAAACCTTTAACATAACGCAATCTTTCAATGACTCAATAAGGTTACTACAAACAATCATAAAATATTACAAAAAAGGTTCAACAATAATCTGGTTATCAAAACTCTGGTTAGTAAAATATATTTGATGCAAACATATTAATAACCTAATAATATATTACATATGGAGGCAAGTTTAGTTATGACTTGTACTTTTTATAATTCAGGTTAATTTCCTTAGGATAATACTTCTGTATTTCTACGAGTACCTTTGTTTTTGGCAATTTCTGTGTACTCTGTTACAAGTAAAAGTCCTGCATTCAAAATCTTACTGAATGAAATAAAGTATTGCTTCTTTAACTTGAGTAAGACAGCTGAGCACTTCTTCCAGCACTGTAGTTATATAAGTTTTGATAGAACCAAAAAAGCATATTTTCTGCAAAGGCTAATTTTGAGGCTTTTCATATATGTAAAACAAAGAGTTAATATGTATGTAGTTAGTCTGTGTCCTGCAACTATAATTAATCAGAAGTATTTTTGAAAGAGGCGGAAATGAAAGGATAACATTTATACAGTCTCCATACTTTGTTGTCTGGCAAGCACTAGAAGCCCTGTTAATCTCTGTGATCTATCCATTGACTGCTTTGCTGGCTGGCTGTAATAAGTTTGGTTCGTATTAAATCTACGCGACGATAGAAATTGCAAAAATTTTAGTGCCTGAGGTATTTTTGATTAGAAGATGCATTTTCAGAGAGAAAGGCTCAGATCCAAAAAAATGACTCATGAATCACATAATGTTGGTATTTACATGTAAGGTCAGATGGTTTTTCCTGGCAGCGGAAACTGCTCTGTTTCCGAGGGATCAACTTGGCTTTGAGGCCTGATCAGGCTGCCACAGAATGTGCAAAAAAACTAATATCAGATTTGAATGCAATCACTCTGTTTTCACAGTATTTTGTTCCCATATGTTTCATTCATAAATAGAACCATTTAATGCTTGTGTTTTCATAACCTTGTACCATTGCATTTTGGTTTGTAGTCATTTTTTTTAATTGTTTCCTTATATAAACATCATTTTCCTTATGGGTGTCATTATAATTTCAATATTTCTTCTTCATTTTTTTGGTGCTAGTCCAAGTGGAATAGCCTCTTACACATTTTATTGGTTGTGAGTAGACTCAAACTCTCCATCGAAGTGTGCAGTTCCCACTGCATTGTTGCACAATGCTACATCACAACAAATGACTTGAAGTAGCAGAGTCCTTCTTGCCTCTCACAAGCACAGAGCGTTCTGAAGTGTTAATACACAAACTCTGCTCTGGTTGGACAGTTATTTTTTTTTTTCTTCTCCAGGGGCCATTACAGCAAGGAAGGAAGGAAGCATCTAATTTCTCGAGTGAGGTGTTTCTCCCCATCAATTTCGATTCCAGGCAGCTCATTAAATGTAAACCATAGTGAATGGTAAGGCCTTATACCATGACGATCGGCTTTTGTTTGAAATGCTATTACTTAGTTGACTTGAAGCTACCAGTTCTGTTGCTTACACCTTCTGTTCCTCAACCGACACTGTCGCATGGTAGAGGGAATTTACGTAAAGTAGAACATCCCTGACAGTGTGTCACTTGACTGCTTGAATCTTGCATCATGGGAGTGGCACTATAATGCTATTTGGAGGTTCCACTCCCATGCATTTAATTGTTGATACCTTATATGTGAAAGAGGGATTAATGTTTTTCATGTACAAGATTTACTCCTCCGCAACTTAAAGATTCTAAATTAAATATTCATAGTATTAATATAGGAGCAAACAACTAGTGTTCATATAAGATTATTTGTGTTGGCATGTCAGTGCATGTGAGTCCCTGTTTGTACGACTAGCTAGCTAATGAATACTGCTTATAACGCCGCCCCACCCACAACACTGTAACACAAAAACATTATGGCCACCGCCCAGTTGCCCCTAGTTCAGCATTGATGCTGTTGTATGTTCACGCTGTTAGCATTGCTAACGACTCGCAGTGCTAACCGCTAACTGCCGGTTCATCCATCTCCTTGTTGAAAGTCCTGGGGAGATAATCCCTCAATCATACATACGTTTTTGGTAAATTACTTTCCCCCTCATTTCTACACTGTGCTCTGTAAATTAAAGCAAACATGTCGAAACATTGTCCGAAACAATTACAAGCAGGGATTGTTTTGGGTAAAATCATTACCATAAAAGTCCAGCATAGGAATAATCTTTACCATAAGGATATTACCAAACTTTTCCATATACAACATAAATGGCAATAGAGTGTCCCAAGAATGAACCCTAAAACTGATATGAGTTAGCACATTGTTTTGGTTAGAACCCTGACAAAAGCTATGTGGTAAACACAAGCCTACGATATTTTCAATCAGCAGCAAATATACCAATCATGGATGTCCGAAGCTTCTATGTGTCATAAAAGATGTGGTTGCTTATAAGTGACTAATTAAACTACTAAATGTCATCACCTGACATAAGTTTGCCTTCAGCTCAGTGGTGATAGTCTTATACTTCTGCTGATGGCATTTACGCTTCAAAAATCACAAAGTGGTGGTAATTTGTGGATATTATCCTGCTGAACAAAACATTTATGTATCATAAACCTTCTTTTCGACAATATAACAAAATCCGATGGGGAAATCCCATTGCTTTTTGTCTAGAGAGTCATTGCGATGCTAACTTCCAGGTCGGTCAACAAAAATTCATTTTTGGCTCTATAGTAAACATGTTTACATAATTCCTGAATAACAACCTCTTGGCTCTAGGTTTCCAACTTTAACAAAGTACCCTGAACTCATAAGAAAAACAATAACAACATACTTCCTAATAAGAATGCACCTACTTCCTCTATCACCTGACATGGGCCTATTAAATGTTATTGCAGTGCTCCAAAGTCAACAAACACACAAACAGCCTGTAGAGCTGCTTTTAACTGCCTGCCTTTCCTTCTTTACTCCCTGACAGCTGGCAATTTTAGCAGTCTGAATGTTAAAGGTTTGGAAAATCAGTTAAATCTGATCACCTTAGGGTAAGGAGCAAACAGGAAACTTTATCGACCAAGGAGTGAGAAAAGAAGTAAAAATAAATCTAGTGAACATATTTTGACAAATGCAATGATAAATGGAAGTTAACTGCTGGATGGAAAAATAAGTGTAGGAGTGCCTCTGCCTGCTGCTGTCTTTTTTAGAAGGAAAGAAATGTTTTCAAAGATATTAACACTATCCATCACTTGTGTGTCACCATTACTCATGCACAATCCATCAATCAGATTAGCTATCATGCTGCGTCTATAATAATGTTTACTGATGGTGCTCCCGACAGAAGAAATATATATTACTATACTTTGTCAAAGGTGTTAAATAAGTACAGACACTGCAAAAAAAAGAAAGATGTCTGCTTGGATGGTGATGACCAACTTAGTTTATATTGTGGACACCTTTATGCTGCTCGCTGTCATCAATTACCAACAAACTGGCATCAAAACATCTAGGAGCGTCAACAGTGCTCAAAAAACACCTCAGACCGTCAGACAGTTCCAATCAGTTCTGGAACACAATAAATTGGACGAGCGTGTGACTTCTACACACTGCCCATGACAGTAAATGTTAAACTATGATTTTATTTGTTTAGGTTTTCATTTTGTCCTTCCATGAAAGCCACAAACTGTGGTGGAACAGCTGTGTGCCTTTTAGGCCTTTATTAATACATTGAATTATGTGATTTTTTGCCAAACAGTTTAACCAATTTTTTTCAAGGCTGAATGTGAACTGCAAACATTAATGTGATTTATCTGTGGTTCAAAAAGGCAACATTTCATTGAATAGAAAATGTTTATAAACCTTTATTCAATTATGTAGATTGTTTGCCAAAACATAATAGTTAAAACTATTGTTATACACAGTTGTGTATTAACCGGAATGTTTAGGAGAAGGGTTGTGATGAAGGGCATGATATTTTTGTAATTCTCCAGTGTTTCCTCCCTACCATATCTTGGATGAGCACCCACTAATCTTCATCGACAATCAGGAACAGTGCTGACAGCTGTTTTCTCATCTGCTCCACTTAGAGCTGCACTTTTTGTTTTTTGGTTAGTATTCAGAGGGCATTGAGATTCAACTGACAGCTTGAAAAATGTTTGTCTATGCAAATACAATATTAAACTTCCTGTCACTGCTTATCAAATATCAATTAAACCTTTCTCCTGGACCAGCAGTATACACATTGTGAATAGAAACACAGATACATTTTTTTAACAAACAGGGCAACTACAATTACTTGTTAAGAAGAAAAACTGCTCAAAGATGGGATTTTCTTTACATTTGACAAATGTATTAGAGGAGCATATGAAGTATGACATAGCATATCAACATAGGAAAATAAAGTGTAGGATTTAGAGAAAGTGCAGTGGACTTTGAGAAAAATATGACCCGCATCATATATCGGCCACCCAGCAAGCACTTGCCGGACCAATTGCAGTCGAGTGCAAGTGACTGCTAAACTATGCTAAGATAGGCTATGCTAACCCAGCTGGAACTTAAGGCCTGCTCCTGGCGAATATCACGTTGTCAAACAAATAAAATAAAATATTCAGTCGAACCGAGCAATGTCGGAGAATGTTGTGCCCATCATCTTTACAGAAAACTCGTGGCAAACAGGATTAAGCTAACACACTTAGAGAGCCGACCGCAGGACCGAGTGCCAACTGACAGAATGGGTAGAGTAGGACTCTGTTTCAATCGATATGCTTGGTGCTCATATGTCAAAGTTCATGGATAATGTTTGCAAGTGTTTATTTTTGAAGTTGCCAGACTTTGTTTTCCCAGATAACTCACATTTATTGTCTTTTTTTCTGCTTTTTACACTCCTCTGAAGGCAAATTAAGCTTGGCTAAGTTAACCTATCTCTAACATAAGGCCTTTTTTTCTAGCATGCTCTAGGCTGATATTCAGTCATAGGAAAATAACATGGATGAACCTAGAAGACTCAGTAAAACCCAGCAATATTGGAGAACGTTGTGGCCACCATATTTTTGGAGACCCTGTGGCAACCAGGATTAAGCTCCTACACATAGAGGGCCGACCGCAAGGTCCGATGGGATGGTGGAAGTGGATGGATGGATAATATTTACCTACAGCAGCGGTTCCCAAACTTTTTTTGCCGCGCACCCCCTTCTACATCCCAACCGGGTTGAAGCACCCCCCCCCCCCCCCACCCAGAAAAACAAAAAAAAACGCAATAAAGCTTTGTTTTATTGCAATATAAAGACTCATGTGTAATCATGCGCAAATAACCAGAACAATGACAATAACAACATCAACAAAGTTTCAATTTAATGCAACAAAGAACAATTGCAACAATCCCCAACATTAAAGAGCATGGGCTCAGAAACAGATCAAATAAAT
The DNA here is from genome assembly GCF_036324505.1 of Eleginops maclovinus. NCBI lineage: Eukaryota > Metazoa > Chordata > Actinopteri > Perciformes > Eleginopidae > Eleginops > Eleginops maclovinus. Next base: position 6,064,073 of record NC_086364.1, read on the forward strand.
AAAAAGGAGGATCAATCATTTCCTGACTCCCGCTCATTTTCTTCTCTCGGATTCGTTCCTATTCTCTCCGTCTCTGTTGCCTCCAAATCCTCACTCTCTCTTGGTCCCTTTCCTCCTTCATGACTAACAACTTTGTCATGAGACGTTCCACTTGACAGTATCCCTGATTTCAGCCAGTTAATCATATTTGAAAGAATGAATGTAACGAGTTGGCGCGCAAATATCCTAGGCTACAGTTCTATCAAAAACTAATAAATTCTAGTGTTTTGATTTCAAATAAAAGGGATTACAAAGGAAATGTTTATTGTTCCTGTTTTTTATTGTAGCCTATGGGTAAATCCCACTTAAAAAACAACACTGTGTAATATTTTTACACCATACAACCATTACATGTTTCATCTCGTGCACCCCCTGGTGGCAGCTCAGGGGTGCGTGCACCATAATTTGGGAATCCCTGACCGTAAGAGTGTGATGTTGAAGTTCATAGCTTTTATTTTCCCAGAGAATTAACTGCTTTCAACACTCATGCTCACGCAAACACATTTTTATTTTAGTTAAAACTGCATTTTGTTGTGCAAATTTGTGTTGCAAAAGACAATGATCCTGAAATATTTGTCACTTTATATTAGTTTTAAAATGCTTATCAGTAGATATGTCAGGTGGCATATTGTCTCCAGGAGCAATAGTGGTGTTTCACAGCATTTGGCAAAAGCAGTGCAATTGTGTTCCTCCTGGTTCTTATATATTCAATGCTGGATAATTTGGCGCATGAACAGAACATAGCAAAATAAGTGTATAAAGAGTAAGCCCGTCTCTGTATGAGAAGCCGTGTAAGTATGCTGGTGGTCTGATGAAAAGTTTAGTAAGCATACAGCACGCTGAAGTCCACATGTTGAGGAGGCAGCTGTTTGTAGCAACAGCTGAGAGGGGCAGGTGGTATTTTAGACTGAAAACACTTTGAAACAGTTGACTGGTCGGAGTGAGGATGTCACCGACTGGCGAGATATCAGCCTGTTCCACAACTCATTAGTCAAGGTACAGAGACCAGCCAAACAGCTGTGGAACATTTTAATTCCAGCCCCAAATCAGCAGCTTGGACCCGAGCTGCTGCGTTCAATGACCTCCCGCCTGCTTCCCTTGCCGAAAAATAACACTCATACAAACATGACTATACAGTGAATAATTATTCAGTCCCTCAGATCCACCCCCCCCTCCCCTTTCCTTTCTCTAGCAGATACTTCCAGAGCCTAAGGCCATGGTGTTGATATTGCTTACCCAAGTCTCAATGAGCTAATTAAGGAGGCTGTTTCTTAAGTGCTCTTGCATTTTGTTTATTTGTGTATCACCGGAGCCCCACAAATTACACAGACCAAAGACTTGTCTGAACTTTTAATCTAATCACGCCTACTGCGAGCCCCCGTTTCCTGGTGTCAGCTCGCCTTAATGAGGCCTGGTCTGAGCAGTGGCCATTAGTGGAGCTCAGTAGTGGAACAGTACCGAGACGAGACAGGCTCGGCACAATGCTGCCACAGAGTCTAATCCCCGGTTGCTCCCTGTGGACCCGCAGCCATGAAGCAAGTTGTAAACCTCCAGCTGTGCCGAACACGGATGACATTTGAAAACATACAGTATCTGGGTGGCAAATTAAGAGATGAATGCATTAAAAGAGGCACTTAAACAACATACAAACGAGTTCCAGGTGTGGGGTGAATAGATTATTGAACCGTTTTTCTGTGACATAAGCACCCAGGCAAAATTCAGGCGATGTCAGTTTCAGACTTTCATGGATAACAAGCATATTAATGTAGGGATGTTTATTATCATTGACAACATGATGTTTTAATGGCACTTACCTTTTATATTAGCCTGCATTCTATGAACTAGCAGTATTTTTGCCTTGGACAGTTGCACTAACATCCCCATTAGTACAATAATTATGTGGAGAAGGTCCCTACACTATTCATTTTCCATGTTGCTTTCATTAATTCAGATTCTGAGAGAATTTAGTGCACTTTCCCATTTCCAATTTGGAGTGCTTTGAATTCTGCTCACTGCACCCGTTTCTGTGTCATCAGCCCACTCACAGCTTGAATAATTCATAACAATATTTATTAGCACTCTGAGGTACAATTAGATGAATTGGGATTAAGAATTGGCTCATCTGTGGAAGAGAAAGTAGAACAGCTCTGCCGATGGATTTGGGCAGGCGTAGCTCTAAAACATTATCAAAATAAAGCCGAGCGGATTAATTCCCTTTCTCTTCATTTTTTTCCACCCTCTTGTGTTTAAAGAACATACTTAATATTCCATCTGCAAGAGTAATTTAGAGATGACAAGTTAAAACAAGGGCTGTGCAGGGGCCGCACGTTTACACTGAGACTCAAATTCTTTGGGAACGTATATTTTTACCTAAATTCTCATAAAGAGGAAGAATGTTCGGTCTTTCCATTTGACATTTCTTCCCCAAGTGACTTCAGGAAACAGCTGAATACTGATATGTTTCTTCTATTTCTGCAGCATGCTCCAAGATATTCAAGGATATACTTTGATATTGTGATGAAGACATAGTTTGAGTATTAGACATTTTACTATTGTTTTTGATTATTGTTAGTTTTAGTTAACACAAACTTGAGTTGGTGACAAAATGTGAGCCTCTGACCAGTTATCGTTCAGGTGAAGTGCTTGTCGATTGAAAGGCTACTGCAAAAGGCAATGTGTTGGAAATGCCCTGCCCCACATATATCACGTACAATGTGTTGGCGTACTAGTCTATAGAAGCGCAAAAGGAGTCCAATGGAGGCATTCAAGTTAGGGGGGGGGGCTGTGTGGGACAGAAACTTATAAGAACTTAGAAACGTTTACATGCACAACAAACCTATATAGCACACTACAGGAAAGAGAAGAACCAAAAAGCATAATAGTGACTCGTGAAAGAGAAATGTGTCACTTTTCTAAGGTGGATGTAGTAAATCTATCGAGGTACTACATTTCTCAGTGCTTGCGGTAGCGACATCTTTCTTTGTCACCCTAATGCTATTGGCTAGTTTGTTGAATTACCTTTAAGCAGAATGGTTTTTTTTGTAAATGTGGGCTATGGTTTCAGACAGAGGGTGAAAAGAGGTGCTATAGCAAAGGCAGGATGATAAAAATAATTACCTTTTTTTTTTTTTGTAAATTGACTCTTTCTGTGTGACAATGTCATTCCAAGACATGTTCTGAGAATATAAAGGAAAGTCACACTGATTATCTGAGTCACCTTGTCCATCCTCAGGGCACATCAGCGTCCATATCACTGGCCTGAGTAATTTCCAGCAATAACAAATTATAAAAAATAACTTATTGTACCAACTGAGGCATAAATTAAAAATATATGAACTATTGCTTCAACTCTAAACTCATTATCTCGGTGCAAAATAGAGAATGAAGCTGTGACAATGTAATCATGCTGTTCGGGGAGAGGTTTGGAGATTTCTATGAAATATGTTGACCTTAACGCATGACCCATCTACTTAGCCGAATTGTTTTTTTTTTTCTCTTCTTTTTTTCCCTCATCCCCAATTAAAGGAGCTTCCGTCCGCCCGTCTCTGTAACGGATGAAGCCAGCAGTTCTTGAACTCTGCGTTAATTAAACATAAGTGCACGTCTCGCTATAACTTGTGGTGGTTCACAGTCCCTTCTCTACCCAGATAATATCCTCAACTCCTCCGGGTCATCACTTCATTGCATGTCACCCCAAACAAGGGCTTATATCTGACTTATTATTTTATAAATACAATAAACTGCTTTAAGGATGCACCTGGAAGCTCTTATGCAACATTTAAAGCTCAACGGAGGCAAGGGCCAATTTATTTCATGTATGTGTGTAGGGGCAACAAGCTTACTGTGCTGTCAATTAAAAATTCTTGAGCTCAAATTGGGAGTGCAGCTCATTAAGATTCATCGAAAAGCGACTTTTATCCTTTAATGAAGAACTTTTAAATACTAACATGTGTGTGTGTGTGTGTGTGTGTGTGTGTGTGTGTGTGTGTGTGTGTGTGTGTGTGTGTGTGTGTGTGTGTGTGTGTGTGTGTGTGTGTGTGTGTGTGTGTTATTGTGGATAAAATATAGGGGTACCAAGTACTGATGCATACAGCAAGCTTACAAAGTTATGCCTGCTGAATATATTGACTATTTACCCTGCAGTATGAAGTAACTCAATTCAACTTTCTGGCTCACCTGCCAACAGCTGGCATTTTGTAAACAAATACAGCTGCTGACAGTATTGAGCAGGTTACCAAAGCAAGAGGGCACTGGCCTCCTTAGAGACCCGAAAAGCATTTGGGGTATTATCATCTCGTCCAGGTGTAAGCGTTTGGTTACGTATAATTTGGCCTGTTGTGTGCATGTTGAATTATTTGTAAAATGAGGTTGTCCTCACAGCTACTGAATTATAAAAAAATCTATCAAACATGCAACAAAGAGGTTGAAAAATACTGGGTTAAGTTTAAGGTTTCAGAGGCAGACATCTTGTATGAAGACTAACACCGACATCTCTATTAACTTTTCAAACCCTGATATCTAGATTTTTCTTGGAGGTTCCATCTTGTTGTGTTTCCTATAACTAAACAAAAACATCCCTTTATAACAAATGAGCAAAACTACAGTGTTTTGTAATAAAGAGTGCATATTATCAAGGCTGAATTACATCATGGATTTTTAAACATGCTGAGATACCAATATACCAAAAGTGTGGTTGGGATCAAGAATGGGGTGTCATATTGTGCCAGAGCCAATACAAAAATGTGTTTACAGAACTGCCACAAAAATGATGATGTAGGATAAATTAGACCCAAAATATGATTAGAATTACAATCTCTTTTATGATTGTTAAAAAAATGCTCTTATGAACCTCACTACAGCTACTGTGTCAAATTGACTGATGTCAACGGATATGTTACTGACTTCTGATTGGTTAGTTTTAGCAAGTGAAATATCAGGATCCAAACACAGCACATAAGACCAACAACAATTGTATTAAATCTCACTTGATATAGTATTTGAGGGATAGGGTTGTGGATATACAAGTCTACCACCGCAGAGCAGGAAACAGCTCTGTGTGAGCTGTTTTATGGAAACCCCAGGGACTCCAACCTGGCCAGCCTAGTCGGGGATCCTGCAGGCCACGGTGGTAGGAGGCGCTTTGTTATCAATGGATCAGTGGTTGGTAAACACAAGATAAAGAGGCTGAGTGAGACTCTGCCATGTCTGTTTTCCCATCTTGTCAGTTAGAATGACTCAAGCCATTAAGGCAGTTACCACAACATGCTGACAACATGTTCAGATGCCACCTGGACCCAGATGTGCCTCAGCGGTGGGTAAATGGAGAGAATGATGGAGAGGAAGTTTAGGGGCCATGTCTGTGCCAGCATATGCCCCAACCTGTACATCCTATTACTCTTCCTCTGATAGTCCCTGCCTGGCTCCCAGCAAGAGACAGAGACAATAAGCCATTGTTATTCTTTATGAAGAGGACACAAAAAGCTACAATAAAAGGAAAAACATAAGAATCATTGTGAAGTCCTTGGCAACTCCGCTGCATTTTTTCCCGCCTTGTGTTTTGATGTGCGCTGCGATTGAAAAAGGCAAAGGTATTGTTGACGGCTGCCCTTTCCCTCGCCTGAATACGGGAGAACATATTTTCATACAGTGTCTATGGTTCAATGAAAGTGATCACTTGGGAGGGAGGTTTTGTTTGCACAGACAATCGCTGCTTCTGTGTAGAATAGACTGGGGACATCGGGATCATAAAGGACGGACCAGCGATGAGCACGGAGACAACAAAAGCCCTGCACACTCTTATCCCATCTGTGGCAATAGAACAAAAAAACAATAGAGGATGAGCCAGATCGCTGCGTCCAACTGAATCATCCAGAATATTTAACTCCAAGTCACTCAATCTCATCTGTGAATATCACAGATGAGGCTCTCGCCGTCTGAGCCTCAGTGTCGCTCTCGTTCTCTTGTATTAGGCAGAAGGGTATCAAGCAATTACAGACCAAGGTCTCCGCTCAGTTGGGGATTCTTTCATCCCATAAAGTTTTACTACAAAGACCGTCAGTGACCTTCACGGGGTCAGAGACTCGAGCAAGAGGCATCCAGTGCCCATTTAAATGACAGAGTCTTTATGGAGCCTTCACAAAATATTTAGTGGAATAACATGATGTGGATAATACTGTTGATAGAGGTGAGCTATGTCAATGTTACTGCACCAACTCAATGCGATGCTTAAAAGTAGTTCTCTATTAATACAGGAATTTTTGATTTACGAATATTAAAAGTGTTCTGGAAAGCAAAATCAGAAGTAAACGCATTTAGAGCAAATATGCAACTACATAAACATACTTTTTGCTTGGATCTGGATGGAAAGAAATCACTATGATTCAATAATAGTTAATTATTTTACCATATAGTGCTTGAAAAATGTGTTTGTGGAGCGAGAAATGACTTAATTAAATTAATTACCAACCAACTGTCCAACTCTGATAAAAGTTGATTTATAATGATTATTTATTAATAAATTATATAAAACAAAGAAAAGCACCTGTTCACAGTCCATGTATTTAAATAAGATAACAATTAATGCACCATGTGAGTGCATTAGACAATCGAACCTTTAAACATTTAATCTTTGAATCTTGAAAAACAGCAAGTCCTCACATTTGGCGAGCTGGATGTAACATTAGACATTTCTGTTTATCAACATTGTTGCCCATACATCTTATGTCGATTCAACAATCAGCTAAGCCTTTAATCACTAGATATAAGGATGGGAAGGATAAAGATGGTGTGCAGATAGAGGTACGAGCCTCTCTATATTTCTACCTCAGTGCTCTTAATGTCATTGGGAGAGACACAGCCCCTTGAGACTACCGCGATGCCACTGCACTTAAAAAGGGTTTAGAGCACAAATCAATCACTGTAGTCTGACAAATGAAAAGTATCACAAACTTAGACTTTTAATCTGCCAAACAATCCTGGCTAGGTCACCTCTCTGATTTGGGGAAGATTTTGTCACTTTTTCAATCTACCCCACAGGCTATCTTCATCTTTCCCCCCCAACACGAGGACAGTGGGGGCTTGTTTTCCAGCGCTGGGCCACCCAGGGGAAATGTAATTCCCTTCCTCTGGTCGGTCAGGGGGACTATAGAAGGAAGAAAAGGGGGAGGGATGCTGCATGGCTCCCTGATTAGGAGCTGAGGATGTTACTGGCTCGGTGCTGGCGTGGTCTCTAACACCCCTGTGCATGTTTAAGGTGATCAGAAAGGCCGCCGCAGCGCTCACGCCGCGCTTCCTACAGCAAAACAAATGACCAGCTGTGAATCACGGGGGAGGTGGGGCGAGCATCAAACACTCCTGGGCCTGCCTCTGCCTTTCCCACCCGCTGGCCTGCCTCACCCATCCTCCCTTGCGCCTGCCTGCAGGGCAGTTGCTGTGTATGATGGAGAAGGTGGGTTAGGGAACAGGGACCCCTCTCTGTCCATTACTCATAAGCGCCCTGGTGTTTCCAATCCCCATTCACAATAGGGTTTTTGAGCGATCACACACCAAACACCATGAACACACTGAACTGATTATAGTGCGCTGCGAGGTGGGCCTGGCTGGGGGCGCACTCCGCTCCTGTAACCTTTAACTGCACAGCTCCTGCTCCTTCATGCAGCAGCCAGACGACGCCATTAGCAGGTGACTTGTGAATGTTGGCTTACACCTTCAGGTGAGTGTGATGGCTTTAACAGTCACCTTTTATTGTTCCTGACTCGGCAGTCTCCTTTTTGTCTAATTGTATAGTTTTGTCCATAAATGTTATTGTTAATAATAACGTTGTGGCCCCGGCCGTGGCGCAACTGGCTGGGGCACCTTCGCCGTATGTCGGTGACCCGGGTTCGATTCCCGACCTGTGGTCCTTTCCGGATCCCACCCCGACTCTCTCTCCCACTTTCCTGTCACTCTCCACTGTCCTATCCGATTAAAGGCAAAAAGCCCCCCCAAAAAAAAAAAAAAAATAATAATAACGTTGTGCATTTAAAATGGTTCCATGTCCATTACCCATGCCATTTGGATAGGGTAGGGGTTAGATTGTAGATCAAAGTGGCTGAAATATATATATATAAATATATATATTTACCCCAAACTAAGAGGCTAGAATTACTAATGGGTACAAATGTCCAAAAGGACCTTAGAGTAGAACAAGTGATCATTCGCATTGAAAATAGGCAATTTAGGTGGTTTTGACATCTCTTCAGAATGTGTCCTGGACGCCTCCATTTCGAGAGTGAGGGTTAGGGTTAGAACCATCAAATTGGAAGCAGGCTCTGGACCAGAAAACTCTAGAGGTACTACAGATTTTCAGGCCCCTTATTGAGATATGTGGCAGAAAATATGCAAATGGTTATGTGGATGGACATTGATTCAATTTGGTTGGATCTGGGAACTTTAGTAACAGACAAGTCAAGAGAGAAATAAACAATGATTCATATTCATCAAGTAAAAAGGTAAAAATCCTCGAGTTCTATAATGTCTCTGCATTGCACTCCTCCGTCTGCTGTTTCATTTCCATTTTCTTCGAACATTAGACATGTCTTTCCCTTTGTGCAAAAAACTAATCTTAACCATAGCAGTGCAAATCAGAAACAGTCACACGGTTCATTTAGCAAGGCAACTAAAAAGTGGCATGTCTTGTCATTTAGCTTAGAGAATTTGCTGGCTCTCAGGTGCACTTTCAATATATCAGTTGGATGGAAATTCAAGCATTGCTACTACCAACATGCAACCCGAAATGTAATAAGCTGGAATTATCCTTCAACACATGTTTTTGTACAGCACCACAGACAAACTCTTTAGGTTTAACATGCCCGGCTGTGTTGCTGATGTTTTTTTAAATGTGTTATCATAGCGGTTTTTCCTGTAAGTAAGTGTGTGTCTCTGGACGACGATTCCTCAGCGAGCCTCTCACCGATTAATCCTGCAGATTTTCCTTTAATATCCAATGGCACCAATACATTTTAATGCAGGCTGAGATCTGGGGATGAGACCTGTCCTTAAAACCTCCCTTTCCCTCCAGGCTTAAAGGAATGCGTGTCCTCTCTCGGCGTAATTGAAAAAGATGGATCTCACCAAGTGTTTCACCTACGCAGCGGGGAGGAATTGGATTGGGAAATGTGTTCTGTATCATATTGCTATGTATGTCTGCGCCAGAGGCTCGCACACAGTTGGTGAGAGCAACGTGATCCGCTGCCCATATTGAAAGGCAGGAAAACAGAGAAGGGACACATTTGCAATTTTATTACTACTTTAATGGGTTTCTCTATCATTCAGGAATTGCACTTTCTAATGCATTGGGCCCATAAATACAAGGTTCAATAGACAGCCGCTCTGCTCTCCTCATTATTCATACATTCAAACAAATTAGAACAGAAGGTTGAATAAAATATGCTGTCCATTTGCAACGTGACACCATCAGAACTTGATCATGCGTACAATCTAATCGGGGCCTAATATGAAATATAATATATAAAACTTGCACATAGTGTGGCTACACGTGTATCTACAAATACTAATCAGCTGTAATGTCCTCCAAATAAGTGGTGAAAATGACACCATCTGCTCTTCCTTTATTCTTATAATGCAGGGTTAATAAATCACCAGGTATATATGTCAGTAAAGTTGTGTTAATGCAAATACAGCTTCACTTGTCAGGCTGAGTTTTCAGAAATAATTGTTTCTCCTTCATATTCAGGACTAAAAGTTTCTGAGTTTGTTTTTCTGTTTTACTTGCCAAGTTTGATTTCCAGTTATGGCCCACACAGGGACAGTTAGGTAGCATTAAATGAAGAGATTATATTTTTTATTTAGATGTATTTCTCCTGTATTGATGTGTCTCACTGTGTTTCATTATTCATTTCAGAGATATTCCAAAAAGGAGCATGGTTAAAACTTGCTAATCTGCACCCAGATGGTTTAGCTTTGGCATTATGAAAGGGTTAATTGCAATTATAAAATAAATGCAACTGTAATATTCTTAATTGTTTTTAATGTAATGCATAATGTAGTAAGTAATTTACGGCATAATAGGCAAAAACATTTGTGGATCGTTTTGGCTTCAAAAAACATGGAGAAAGAAAACAACACAATAATCATTGATTAGTTATGTAGCTCAAGCATGTTGTAAGTTAGATAAGGTTATTTTATTGAGAACATTAATAAATTAACCCAATAAGTTCAGCTTATGTTACCTTGACCTCTGTCTTGAGCCCCAAACCAATGATTCCGATTGAATATGTAACACAACAATTACTGCCTTGCTGTCCCTTCATGATATCAAACATTTGGTTTAATGTTCATAATCAGAATATGAGTTATTCGATATGGCCAACAATGTGTTTATAGGGGTCAAAGAGACTCTGACCTGTGTCCTCCCCCTCAAGGCCTTCCTGTGGTAAAGACTTCACAAAGAAATACATGTATGTTTTCAAAATGCAGCTATAAAAAGGTGTTAGTAATTTACTAAGACGTTCAGAACGCAAGTCATCAAGGAGAAAATTGAACATTTGCTAGTGATTATTTCCAGAAGCTCATTAGAAAACAAGTATTTTGTGCAGCAGTATGTGGTATTCAGTCAAAAACAACTACAGGGTGTGTGTGCTGATGGTAATGAAGGAACGTGTCACCCAGTGTGACAGTGCAGCTCAGAGATGTAATATTAAAGTGGAGATATTAGATAGATATATTAGGCTTACATGTTGTGTGTGTGTTGTTGTGTGTTTGTTGTTGTGTGTTTGTTGTTGTGTGTTTGTTGTTGTGTATGTGGAGTTGAACATGGAGTTGGAAGCACAGACACTGAGTTGCAGCCCCTTCAGAAACTATGCGCTACATTGCAATACATACTGTGTTCACGTGTGCATCATCATACACCAAAGCAAATTCCTTGTACTGTATGTGTAAAACCACTTGCAATAAAACTGAATTGGAACAACATTAACGTGTGAGAAATGTTTATAAGTTGTCTGGCACCGCATTTAAAGTAGCGCTGCCAGTACCGCCACTCATTGAAGTTGTTGTGCTTTATATGTTGAATTATATTTTTTATTAGCGAATAACCTCAATAATGTATATCTATGTATAGTAAATATAGTGCAGTATTAGTGCAGTATTGGCTTCTAAAGTGTAGTAGAGTAGAAGTATAAAGTAGCAAAAAATGGAAATACTCTAAATTAAATGCACTTAAATTGACCTCTGTTTTGATCAAAATGTGTCATTAATTTGCTAATCATTGGGAGATAACTATAAACATCATGCAATTAAATAATGACAGACCTAAATAAAAGTGCAGTTTATTTTGTAGTAAAAAGGAAACCAATTAAATGGTACAATTTTCGAATGTTGACACAAAATTAAAATAAATATTTGAATGACCAATAATACAAAATTGTTGCAGAGTAACGCAAACTTTGGATGGAGATGTTGCATCCTTTCTGTTAAAGCTGGATCTCTGTCAGCAATGAAACATTAACTACAACCTGTCTCAGGCAGGAAGTGACAGAAACAATTTCCTTCACAGAGCCCAACACCACCGATGTCGTGTGGTGGAAAAAAATAACTTTTTGCCATGAAAGGAGGTCTAAAATTAAGCCCAGATCTTCAGACAGTATCCATAAGAAGCCTGCAGATAATTAGCAGCTAATGGGCTGCCAAACACTGACGCCTTGCTTTCACAGTGACAGACAAGATACGATAGGAAGTCTGACCTGTGGGCTGGCCGCAGCGCAGCCCCCTCCCTTACACCACCTCGCTGCCACCTTTCAAGTCTAAACTGTTTTCATAAAGCAGAGCTGTATGGCCAGCCAAGTGGAAGGAAAGGGATGTCGGGGGGGGTAAAATCAAGACGTTGTGATAAAAGAGAAAAAGATCAAGTGTAGATAAAAGAGATCAGCTTATCCGTCTGACTAAAGTCGAGTGACAGCCAAAGACAGAGGATATGAGAAGGGAAGGGCTGGAAAACAACAAAATGACTGAAATAAATGTAAAAAAAACCTCAATGCCGAAATGGGCACATTATAAGACGGATGGGATCTTGAACGACTCCAAATGGACTCATAACACGTCTGCTGTGGCTGCTGCATAAAATCACATTTTGAAATTGGGTTGCTTTTAACACTTTCATCTCAGTTTTGATGTTAATCAGTTGTTGTGGATTTCATTTTTAACACTCTGGCTGCAGGGCAGAATATGCAAAGTGGTATTTAGTCATTGAAATATTCATAAATTGGTCAGTATTTTCTGCTGTTTTGCAACAACATTGTGAGTATGATTCACCATGCATGCAATGAGAAAGCCTGGACACAGCAGCATCAGCGTATTGTTCCCAAAAAAACAAGAATATGTTGCACAGCAGCAGTAATCAGAAAACCAAAACAGCTCTGTGTCCTTCCAGTGTGTTGTGCAACATAAAACCTAGGTACACCACTACAGCAGCAGCTATCATTAGACAGTAAAAGTGTCACGGGGAGCTTGGAAATGGAGTGCATCTAATCAGGGCAGAGGAAACAGTCCCTTCCTCCAGCCTCCCAGAGGAGGCAGCTGTTCCCAGGCCCTCCACCACTTGTTCATTAATTACTGTGAATTAATGTTTTTCTGCCACCGAGAATAAATAAAAAGATTGTGGTAAGGCCTTGCTAATCAAGAGTGGCTTTTATTAAATACTGTGAAAATGTCAGCTAGTTGGGGCTCAATTGGAAGGGAACAATCTGATCCGGCTCCACTCCAATCAAACATTATGTCTCGCTGCTCCGGCTAACTGCCAGCACCTGTTTCACAAGGCCACAAGATGTATTGTCTGTGTCCATAGAGAGGGGAGAGCTCTGGTTTGTATCCAGGGCCAACCTTCACTCGGGCTGTGGGTTACTCCAGCCTCTCAGGGATCTACTTCAAATAAGACTATTGACTGCTAGCGCTTGCAGTATTTCACTAGAGGAGCCCTTTGTTTGGTCAGTTTTGTCTGTCTGTGTTTGATCCAAGGCGCTGGTGACTCAGTCAACCTGAGGCGCAGCCTATCAATGCATTGCTAGGATTGTTCGGTATGATAACTAGTTTTAGTTTAGAAAGTTTGCAAGGGAAGTCAAGTAATATAAAAAAACTTCAGAGTTTGCTAGAGCCCGAAGGAAATCTTCAAAAGAGATCGTAATGCTTTCATGCATGGTTAAAAGAATAAGTCAGAATAAAAAATAATTTCAGGCAGGAGATCCTCATGTGGAAGAAGTTTGAATAAGATAAAGTGGTCTTTATAAATGATACACACATTTGGCATGAATCAAGTAATTGTTCCAGTATTGGAAATGAGAGTAAGTAAAAGGAACTCAAGATCTCAACAAGATCAGTGCTCAGTTCTCCTGAAAACAACACTATATCCCATTTCACACGCACTGCAACCCCTTAATGTATCCAAATCATTTGGATATTGAACAGAAAGCTCCCTGGTAAAAAATGTCTGTGTAATGTCTGTTGAGTGAATAGAAATGCTAATGGTCCGGAGCATTGACAATGAGCAAGGTCATGAGCTTTCCAACATCTGAAGAAAATAAACGTCAGTCATTTGCATGTGTATACTGCAAATGTGTAAGTGGAGAGACGGTGAGAATCAAGGACATTCCCAGAGAAATGTAAGGAACTGCAAGAGACTCGGTCCTTCATTCACAAATTAAAAACTGGCCACAGTGTCATTTGCAATTCACGCTTAAGTATTATTTTCAGTAAGTGAGAATGAATCCGACAGCGACACAGTGGTGTGCTACGGACAATGTTCAGACCTGTTCCTCAAAATCTAGAGTTGACGTGAGACATTTGTTTAATAACTTGATATGCAATGATTCCACTTTGCAAAACTAGGCATGAACAGGCTAACTTCACACTGAAGTTGATTGGTTTGAACACATTGACCATACTTTGACTCAGAGCAAGTGGAATGGGATCAACAAAAGAGACAAAATCAGTACACAGTGATCCTACTGATGTACTTTGACCACTTGTACTTGTTGATTTTAAGAACAATGTTAATGTTGACTTTGCTTTGCTAATTCTAGCCAATTAGCTACCGGTCATAAACGACTAAGCAAGATTGTTTTTTTAAAGATCAAGTTTGCCTTTTGATTGAACAAATATTATTGTATTCCAACAAAGTATGTGTTTGAGTTCCCATTTCCAGTAAAAGAAAAACTGTCTCTAAGAATTTGTTCTGTTGTCTAATCGTCTAATTTAAGTATTCCCAACAAGCGAACATGAGGACAGGAGATGGATGAGGATAAATCAGACAGCATCTCGGCTGATGAGAACAAATGAGGAGCCCGCTGATTCATTGAGAGAATGTCACATCACATCCAAACACGGCAAAAGTCTATAATCCAGTGCCGTTTCAAACAGATGGGGAGAAGAACAGCTGTGTGTTTTAATTGGTCACACGTGCCATATCAAGCACACAGCCCATCTAAAAATGTAAGGTGGCTTCTCTCTGTTCAATTTTCTCAGAAATAACTTGGAAGGATCGTTCACCACAAGGACACAAACAAACACTGACTTGGTTTTCCTGTTTTTGATGCTCAGCTCTTTGTTTACACTGTGGGAACAATACATACTTCCTGTCTCAGGCTGTGAAGCAATCCGTCTTTGTGGCATAAAACAATCCCGCAGATTTACCACCAAATGGAAGTGTGTGTCGCTGCGTTGGATTTTATGACAGAAGAGGCAGCTATAAAAAGCATAGAGCAAAGCATAATCCTGTCAGTGTGTGTACTGCATGTACACTGTAAGCAACAAGTGAAGGATTACACGTGTTATGATATGAGTTAAGTCATAAAATTGAATCCATTTCCTAATTAACTAAATAAAATGCCAGTTTCTATGTCAACATTATTCATGAAGTTTGGAGGTAATACATTTTCAATTAGATAGCCAACTGAGACATTGTTAGCTTAGCATAGGATACTTCCCTGCACATAATGCATTTTATGTGAAATTCAGCAACATAATAAATTAATTGTGAGTCTCTAACCCTAACCCATTTTTGCACAATTAAGTCAATAAAATAAATATGTTATTAACAGGGTTGGCACAGTCGAAGATGAAAACAATCATTTCTTTAAAATAATTACAAGTACTAATCATGATTAATTATAAATCACTGAAACAAACATACCACAACAGTTGCTGGCTGAACTTCATTTTCAAGTTGGCGTCCCTAACCTTGACTGAGTCTGTTTGGCAGACATTCAGTGCTGAATAGGTTAACCTTGCCATTTTTAACTGGTAGCCCACAGTCTTATTCGCCACAGTAAAGCAGATGATAAGGAAATCAATCTGTTCTACATAACAGAACAAGGTTTAATTAATTAAAATGAACGATGATCAGGTTGACAAAGGAAGTGTTGAAGTTGCCATGGTTCCGGGTTTACTTGGCCAACATTTGGCAGACGTCTTTTTGCCTTCATCTCACTCGAGTCAAGCATTTCTTGGCAGTAAAATACATAGTCAAGATTAATTTGTAGTTTATGATGGAATCAAAAAGGGGGAATTCATTATATCAAAAAAGGCAGTCTACCTATGAAAACAATCATGAAGTTTTAAAGATGTGGCATGTAGAGTAAAACAAAAAGATGCAATCCACTAATGTTGGATTTCATGTTTGTGAAGCATGATATGTCATCCTGTGCTGCATTTATTTTCAGATGTTTAACTCTAAAAAGCTTATTTTTCTTTTACAATTTTGTTAACATAGTCTCATTATTTTGTCTAGTTTTGAAAAAATATTATACTTCATTTATTTACTCTACTTGTTTCTCCATGTATCTGTTATTTTTCTGTCTTTGTGCTGTTGCAAAAACAAACTAATTTCCTCGCTTGAAATCAATAAATGTTCAACTCTGTTATGGAGCACTTTACTTTCTTTTAGCAGCTATTGACTACATTTTTAGGAACCACTCTTTGTGACAAGTATATAATAATGCTAGTCTCTTAGTTTTAAAAGCATCCGTCTTTTATGAAGATAACTGTGGAGCAACCGTCGTTCCAGCGACAAGAATCACTTTGAAGTAGCCTTGGTTATTTTGACAGTTTGTTCGGCTGATAGTAAATTGCTTAAAGCTCACCGCAAACAAAGCATTATGCAAAATGCCTGCAATTAATCATCGAGAGGGCGGTTCATATTTTTTATGATTATTAATGGCCTTTGCCATGCTGTGGGGTCATCTCACCTCTCTGAAATATTTACATCATAAACAGCATGAATTATGGGGGTTGTGGGAAGGGCGCTGCTTTAGGATACAATGTCCTTTATTTTCATCAGCTGGGGCAGTCAGGAAAGCTCTGCATGGAAATGAGATGCTCCCTTTTTCGGTCAAGTGATGCCTGAAAGACGTTGTTCGGATTCAAATCCCCTGTTGGTCAGTCAGATTGGTGCGAAGAAGAGAAGAGAGAACAGCTTCCAGCTCATTAGCCACAGTACGAGATCGATATGATAATGCTGACACGCAGACAGCAGTGATAGAGATGTTTTTTAAAAGTGAATAATAAACAGGAAGGGTTGGATGGTTTCACATCAAATCCCGAATCCTTTTTGACCCTTTAATAACTTTTAAAGTGTGACATAATGAATCGAGCGAAACACATTGAGAGAGTTGTAGAAAGAGTTGATATCAGTGTCACACTATATACCTCCAGGCGGCAAAAACAATACAGCTGGCAGAAGGATTTCTGTGCTTGTCTAGATTTCAGTTGGCAGCTTTCGCACAGGAAGTTTGTTAAACAATTATTTCCGTTTGTTTGACTTTCTTTCTAAATACTGACAGAGCGCTTAGGGAAGCTTTATGTTGTTGCTGTAAATACAACAACAAATGTGAAAGTTGCTGCAGCCATTTGTAAAACACAAGTGTTAAAAACATAGTTGAATTTCAATAAATACAAACTTTTAACCCTTGAATGTGGATTAACATATAAATATTTTGAGAAATGATCTCTGTGTATTTGTTAAATTTAGAGTATTATGTTTGAATATAGAACATCTATTATTCATATTTATGCATACAGTATTTTTTTAAATGACTAATATGCCAATAAATTATGTCAAAGCACTTCATTACAATGTGCATGTTGATTGGACAGTGTTAATGCTTTAATGGTTGCTCCTGCTGTTGGTAACACTGTAAGCACCAACTATTAATCACGGAATTAAATATGCATAATGTTTAAAACATGGCAAGATGTGTCGGACGATTTGAAAAAAAAAAAGAAATCTCATTTATAGTTTTTGTGTCCTTTTTTTCTTTTACTTTGAGATGTTGGTCATAATATTCTGGAATCAGGCTTTTCACATTTTGTTATTTTTTCTGATGCATGGCTTTTAATGGTTATCACTTTAAAGTTATTGATGGACAGCTGTGGTGTTTAAAGCACCAACAAAAACTAAACTTTTTCCAATGGTATTCAAGTGGTTTGGTCTTATAATGGTTCTGTTTTGTCCGTAAAGCTGTGAGAATATCTTATCTTTGTTTTTGACGTTACATTTAACAACATTTTAGTTGTTGGTGAGAAGAGTCATATCATTTTATTTAATTTCAGTGGGTTATTTCAAAGTTTAAGTATGTTGAAAGATGATCAATAAATCCCATCATGCAATGTTTCCTATCTGAATTAAGATAAATACATACATATGTTGAACCTGAAGGGTTGCATTTGGACCCAGATTGTCCATGAGCTTAGAATCAATGCAATTCCAATAGTTGTAAACATTAAAAGGAAACGAAGGTCCAAAATATCATGACAGGACGATTCAGAAAAACTCCAACACCAGCGACAGAGCTGGTTGTCATATCTTGGAAATTATGTTAAGTATATTTAAGTGTTTTGGTCTTGTGACTTTTCCCTTTATTTTTGAATACTAACCTTCCCTCTCGTTTCAGAATCCCTCTCCTGTGATTGTTCGCCCCGCCCCTGATTGTTTTCACCTGTTCCCCATTACCTGGTGTATTTATTGTCCTCGTCGCCCTTTGTCCAGTGCCAGTTCGTTTTTGTTCATGGTGAATTTCTACCAGTGTCATTAAGCCACGAATACGCCTCAGAGCTTCGAGCCACGTCGTGATTTAGTTGCTTTTGTTTTTTTTATGCTTTTTCCTCTTTGAGAGTGATTTTGTGTTGATACTGTTTTTTGTCCATCATAGTGGATCTTTGGTTTGAATAAACCTTTTTTTTGTTAAAACCGGTGTGAGTCGTGCATTTGAGTTCAATCCCGTTTTCTCAGTCGCAACACTGGTGGAACTCAGAGGAATTGGCCAAAGACAGAAGGAAGCAGAGGGATGTGCCTCGACCGTATGAGCAATATGGATGAGTGAGTTTTGGGGCCTTTTTGAATTTATGGATCAGGATAATTAGAAATTCTTCTGCCAGAGCTAGAAAGAAAAAAAAGACACTGGCAACATGCGTGGTTATGATTGACAGAGCTGCACATATGTATGTAGTTCACGGTAAATTGCATATTTATAAGGAGAGAAAAAACAACCAGGGTTAATGATTTAGCAACCCCTTCTACTAACTACTTCTGTATTGACTGTTAATGACGGAGACAAGACAGACATATCTGTCACAACTGATTAAACAACAACAACAACAACGACTATGTGAACACACCTCAGGCTGAATAATGCCTTGAAAAATGAGCAAATTCCGTCTGATCGTCTGGAAAGTGTCATTCCACAAGCGATATGTTGGTATATTCACAATTAGCACATTTGAAGAAATACTGGCAGATATTTCTGTCTTTCAATCACGAAAGCCAGGTCGTGCATAATGAAAGTATTTTCATCATGTAAATATATCTGTATTCAAACATGCAAATTAATTAGCCTAGATTTGATTCTTTACAATATGAAACAAGCATATAAACCTATTCCCTCAGATCCTTTTTGTTCTATTATTTTTTGAAGGCCTTTAGCTGCTGTTGCTGCTGCTGCTGCTGCTGCTGCTGCTGCTGTTGTGTGCGTAACAGCAGCCAGTTTCCAGAGAAGGGAAATCGTCCTTGGAGCAGATCATCAGGAGAGAGAAAGAGCGAGGATGCCTCCACCTCCTGTTGTTTGTCCGGGATGCCAAGCTCACGCTCAGCATGCCAGGACCCACGCGGGCGCTCAGGCCGGCCGGAAAAGACAGAGCTCTTGGAAGACTGCGGTGCGGTTGTAGCCAACAACGCGCTCATGCCAGGCAGAGCAACTGTGGCCAGCGTCTGCTAGTGCATCTCTCTCCTCCCTTTACCCAACGGCACACGGCGGACCTCAGGGGTAAGGATGCAACCATCAGGGGACCGCTAGTCCATCCGGGCCGAGCCGGAGGACAGACCCCATGTGGGGGGAGTGGGAGGTTTGTGGCTGCTACTCCAAAACAGCAAACAGCCTGTGATATTGTTGAAGTTACTTACTGCTGATGTCTAATTTAAGACAAAGCATCCCTCCTGCCTTGGAAAGTGCTACGATAAGCATTTTCAAAAATGAACACATACAGTAGGTCAGCGGGGATTTTGGAACGTTTCTCTAAATTAAGGTCACATTGAATACAAATGTCACTGCTTCATGTCACATGCTTGATATTGATAAAGATATTAAAGTCCTTGTTTTTCTATACTGTGAGTCAGATGATCTCATGCATACATTTTTTAAAAAAATCTGGATTATTGTATTATTTTTCATTTATTTTGAGCTTATAGCTGAATATAAGTTATGACATATATTTGCTTTTATTTTGCAATTTTGGGGCACTTTAATTAAAAAATATATTTTTAAATAATTATTATTATTACTAATATTATAATATATTTTTTAAGCATTAAGCTGAATATAAGTTTCAAAATAAAATAAAAGTGTGCAATATTTGGGCTTTTTTCATTGTGCATTTTTGAATATATCCTCCCTCTATTCTTTCAGTGATTCGGCTAATAAAAATAATAAAAAAATGCACTGAACTTTCAAGGTTAACATATGTATCTGAGTTGTCATGTTCAATGCATAATTAACATTTATTGAGTTTTAATACACAGCAGTAACAGGTAGAGATCAATGTACAACTGCTTTCTAATCACACTGAAGAACAGGCAGAGAGGAAAGAAAGGAACTGATGCAACCGGATTGGGAATGCTGTGATTGTTCAGTACAAATGCATTAAAACGTGGGTGTTTTCCACCGAGGACAGGTACGACACATTTATATTTCCATCATGCATTCTATCTTGTGGATGATGATAGTGCTGCAGCGAGAAACAATCTGAGAGGATGTGTGACATGAAAACTGGCCACTTGTTTTGCCGCCGCTCTGAATCCTGAATTAGTGTTTGTGAGGGAATCCTGATGAGAGTTAACAGGGCTTGTTTGCAATCACTGGTTCTGCAGCTGGGAGAAGCGGCCGATCATCTCGGCAGGCATTGCACAACATGTCAGCTGTGACCTGCATGCACCTGACGGAGAAACCAGAGGACTGTAAAGCAAC
Source organism: Eleginops maclovinus (assembly GCF_036324505.1). NCBI lineage: Eukaryota > Metazoa > Chordata > Actinopteri > Perciformes > Eleginopidae > Eleginops > Eleginops maclovinus. Next base: position 6,084,616 of record NC_086364.1, read on the forward strand.
AGGCAAACACGACAGTCATCCGACGCACAGGGTAGGAATCGGAATCTGGTTTTGTTTCAGTGTCATTTTCCCCTGTTTGTTTTATTTTAAAGCCTCCATGCTGCCAGTCACATGAGACCTTTTGAACAGAAGCTGTGACGACACCTGCAGCAGATGAGGTTGCCACACTGCCTTTAGAATGATAATCCTGCAGCATCGCATTGATTCGTTATCAAAGTATTATAATTGATTGATCGCCCTTTCTTTATAAACAAAGATGATGTATAGGTTAAGGACTAAATGAGATGGCTTGAAAATAAACCACATCGATATTAAAAGTAATGTAACGCAATAAGGTTCAATTTGTTGAAGTATGGGAGTTTGCAGGTGAGGTGAAGTGCCACAGATGGGAAAAGCCACCGCGTCAGACTTTGACTATTTCCCCGTTTTACATCATTTTTCTTCCACGTTATCAATGTAATCCGACAGCAAAAGTTTGTGGAGTTAAACTAGTAGACAGGAAACTACTGATACTGCAGTAATGTTGTATCACTTGACAGACAGTTGCAGCTGTTGATGAAACCCTCACATCATCATGTTCCTCGTGTGGGAGGACTGAAATTAACATAACCGAGGAGGGAGAAGGACTGACACGTCTCGACACATACTAACCAGGTGTATATGAATGCTGCAAGAATGAACACCACCCCAATAACCCCCCCCCCCCCACACACACACACACACACACACTCTCCCTCATCAGCGCAGCTAAACCAAATGCTGTGGCTCTCATTTGGGGCATTTGTTTGCACGTGTGAAAAATAATGGCGGCAGGAGCAGGTGGAATATTGCTTCGGCAGCTAACCCATATGGATCCCAAAAGCTGCTTGCCAAGTCCAAACTCCACTTTTACAAGCACATCTGGAGCAGAATCACCATATTAATTGCCAGTTAATGTGTTTACACACAACACGGATTAAACCCTGAGAGAAGCGAGTTGACCCGGGTCATACGGTCAGCAGGAGGGTCGTGTTTTTTGGCTAGAGAAAGCAGCGGGAGGAGGAATCAAGCCGAATGAGCGGACAAAGGCACATCTATAAGGTGATAATATGGCAGCTAAAAGGCATCCGTCATGTAGCTTTTTGTTTTTTGACAGCTTTTATGTCAATATTCTTACCCTGCATGAATGGCAGTAAAAGTTCACACAGGGATTCACTAGGCTGTGATCAGATTTGTTGAACAGACCTGCATTTTTATTGTTTATTTTGGATGTTTGGTCCGAGCAGGCAGTGGGGGAGGCGTTAAATGATTTAGGGGACCCAGAGCTGGACAGAAGCCCTGGAACTTGTCGGGATGACAGATATTTAACGTGTCAGGGCTGCTGCAGAGGGGATTGTAGGGGGACAAAAATGTCTAGCATCTACCGGTATAACTCTTTCAATCCTTAAACTAGACATCAGTCAGGACTGCAAAAGTTAAGTTAGAGTTAAGCTGCATGATACGCGGTACGTGGCTAATGATGCTGTTGTATACATACGGAGAGAGCACTGCAGCTAGACTAGGGGGAAGCGCTAATCTAGGTGTTGCGCACCCCTTGACATTGTCACTGAGTGTTGTGCGCAAAGTAAATGTCATTTCAAGTTTGACCCCTTTTACCTAACCTTTCGACAAACCAAAAAAACTAATAAAAAAATGAGCTAAGCGGCGCAAGCTAGCAGGGGACATAGAAACTAAACTTACCTAGCTGGTTTTCCAACAAGGTTCTGTGCCCTGTTTGTGAAGAGAAAATTGATTGAATCATGTGAAGGCAGCTTTATACTCTGGTATAGAATTTGACCCATTGTCCCAAAATAAAGGCTAATTAATTGTAAAGTATATGTTGTGCTACAATACAACCACATTGAATTATGTTTTGGGGGAAAAACATTTTCTCCCTGATTACAGTCGCAGTTTAAGACACCTAACCTTGTAACTGTTCGGCTGACCAGGATGGCACCAAGAGTCTTCAGAGGATCCCTTAACTGTGGAGGACAACTTGCCTCATTTCCTGAGCCTCTCACATTTTTACTTGAACTTATAATTCTATAAATATTAATTTGGTTTATTGTAATATGGTGCAGCTGTCAAAAAACCTAATTTTCCCTGATTAATTTATTGATTATTTAAGTTGCAGATGTACATTTAAAAAAATCAAAGGTGTTTTTAGGAGACCAGGCTGACAAATGAAAACTTCAGCTAGACATCTGTATTGTTTTAAGCAACCCGAGGAGAGGCAACACATCTAATTGCTTAGTGCTTTATCACACAGTGTGATAGCTAACACAGTAACTTAATTACCTCCATAACAGAGGCTGTCGACACCTGAAGTGGAGGAATATGAGATAAGCACAGAAAATCAAAGAAAAAGTTGGGAGTTAATGCTACTCTTCTCTGCCACACCATGCTAGTTATTTATCTTAGCATATTATTATTTATTTTTAAATGTGTCTTTTCTTCTGAAATAGTTATTTGTTTTCTAATCTGCACATTGGTGTTTAATTGTTCAAGTAAATAAATCATAAATAATTTGAAATGTTACCTTATACCCTCACTTCATGTTACGAATACACTTTTTTTCGTCAGTGCTCAACCCATGGAGGCTAATTCCTCCTGATAGCAGCATCAGACAGCACTGGAGCCTCGGTCCCTCCCTCCTCATCCTGGAGATAGCCTCATGTCTCTGAGGGCTTGGTTTAGAGGGACCTCCTAATGAGAGATTTACTGTATGGAGATAATCATGGGGGAAGGCAACATCTCGCTCAGGCCTAATGAGTAAGATAAGAGCCCTCCTCCTCCCGACCTGTCACCCTATGGCTTCTAGTTGCTGCACACAATCAGCTGGAAAAACACCACAGCCTCGCCTATATGCATGACAAGTGCAGACACTTGGCAACGTACATAAACATGCGGCAAAAGATCACAAATGAAAACTGAAAGGACAAAAAAACAAAGCGCACTGCTCCCTGATATTCGCTGCCATTTTATAAATCGAGCCACCTGGCTGAGTGAGGGGAAAATGAGCGAGCGGCATCAGAAAGCCGTGCTCTTGTTTATTGCTTTAGAGGGTTAGCTGGCGAGGAGGCAGCCATTGTGTGATGATGAGAGTGGCCCCTCTGGAGACGGGCGTTCACACACTGGCAAAGGAGCTAATACAGACTTTCATTAGGATGCACACTTCAACACACTGTCATAGTATTTACAGTCTCACACTGGGGAAACAAATAAACTGCGTGATTAACAAGTTTTCCTGATGCCTGGCGCTTCGCTGTGCGCGCATTGGAGTGCCACCTCGCCGACTTAATGATTCTTAATGGTTTCTTAATGACTTCTTAATGACTTCATCAGGAAGATCCTGCAACAGCATATTCTGACAAGCGGGAGCCTCCCCCTGAGAGCCCGGATCACACCACAGTGCTAACCCCTCTTCAGTTTTCTGCTCAAATAACACACACTTTAAATCTGCTTATCTGAGGCAGCATCTCCGACTTGCATGACACGAGCATTTGATCCATGGTTAACTATGGGGATACATGATGTAATGTGATGTGAAAGCATGCGAGCTGATGTGTGGAAATGCACTAAAAGGCGAATAGGGATGTCCACCTAGGTGCAAAGGCAGTCACATCAAACTAATCTCAGAACATTGGAGTGACATCTAGTGTTGTGTAACCAGAATTAAACTGCATTGTGTGGAGGGGGATCTAGGAAACCCATTCGGTAGCATTCAGAGCAAAGCTGTGAGTGTGATGCAAGGCTGAGAGGAAACAGTTGGATAACAGAGCAAACAGACCTGAAGAGCCCGGTAATTGTAGAATTTCATTACAGCAGGACGGACAAAAAAGATGACACTCCGGCGAGAGAAACAAGCGAAGTGTTGAGCTGCGAACAATCGCAGGTCAGCGGCGAAAAAATTCTCCAAGCATTTGATGACATAGAATTTTCTGGGTCACATCAATGTCACCAAACAACAAATAGTTTGGAATCCAAGTACACAGAGACTCATAGAGTCAGACAGTGAACACCAGTTAAGTTATCATTGTATCTTCTCTTTTAGACCAACATGATTAAAAGTTTAGTTTGCCTTTCTTTGAACAAATTTGTCATTATTTTGATAACCACATTTAATTAGCCAACAAGCCAGTTACGATCCTGTTAAAACAACTGAGAATTCATGGAAGGAAATAGAACAAATTCACAAAGAGAATTAAAAGTGAGGCGAAGTTTGAAGAAAAATGAAAGGAAATCCCCTGAAAACATAAGAGGTCGCACTGCATTCGCACATATACACATTTAACAACTGGTTAACAAATTGTATTAGCTGAGAAGCGTGACTGCATGGCAAATTACACATGCCCTGATGGATGTTCTCTTTACGGGCTGTGGACGCAGGCTGAAGCCGTGCAGAGAGGACGAGGCTTCAGCCAAACACTCAGAAAGTGATGCATAGCCGGCCATGTGGCACCGCTTGGCACGGGCATGGGGTTGGAGGGGGGATGTAACGCCCAGATACCAATGCCCAAAGCACAGAGAGACATGCGCTCCACTTAATCCTTCACAATCAGGAGGAAAAGGTGATTCAAGCATCTTTCTCTCATGTGAAAGAGGACATATTATGACCGTTTTCAGATTCACACTTGTATTTAGTGCCTCTAATGTGACATGTTATGCTTTACTGTTGAAAAGGGTCTTTATTGTTCTCATACTGCCTGTGCTGCAGCACCTCTTTTAACCCTCTGTCTGAAACCAGAGCCCAGTCTGCTCTGATTGCTTAGCTTGCCTGTTTGTTGTGATTTGTCAACAGCTTAGAGATGTCTCGTAAATGTCCCGTCCTGTATCACGTTCAATGTGTTGGAGAGCTTGCCAATCGTAGCACGAGTGTAACACAGTGGTGTTGCTATTTTACAGACATAAACAGAGTCCATTTTTGAAAAAGTAATGTACTTTTGTTTCTGACTTTCATGATCCATACATTACCAATAACTCCGCCATTGTAAAGTAAAAATGGTTTGAAAAAAGGAAATCATTTTTACAAAATGTTCAGAATTGTTTTGTCTAACTAAACATCTGTTTTTTTTGCACCCTTGGATAGATGAGTGCAACCCATCATTTTGGGTGAAAATATCGGCTGTCATTTGAGTGGTGGTCAGTACAAATTCTGAGGTCTACGACATTTTTTTTTTAAATCGATTTAATTTGTGTTTAACAATAAAACTGGGATTGCCTTGGCTTGTCAGTGTTGTATATTTCAACGCAGCTTCTTTATTCATTACTTTGAAGTAGCTGTGATGAAGTGTTTCCCACAAAAGTACACATATTGACTGGTCTTCTCTGTGGATGGCCTGAAGCCAAATTCCTCTCCTTTTACTGTCCCTTATTCTAAGTGAAGGTAAATAAACACATTCTGGATCATTGTGATCCTCAAATTATGAAGAAGTACCAAAAAAAACGAAATAACTTTTGCGTATAAAAAGTTAGACTTGGACAACATTTTAGATAGCTGCCAAGGTTAAAAAGAGAGCCTTTAAGGCAACATTTAAATGAGTAGTTGTAAGGACGAGCAAGCTGCAATTCCTACTTGTGGGGTGCCATTTTCAGGGTAAATGAAAAACAACAGATTCTCAGTTTTCTAATTCCAGTGCAGTTTTCATCATGAGCCCCACATCTTTTGATATTAATTGTTCATTTACCAACAGTCTTATGTGTGGCACAGATTTAGGTACGTTGTACCATTTTGAAATGGATGGGTTAGCGTCGATGCCTACTGTAGCTCCTTGTTTTTCCATGTCAAATCCCCATTTTTCTTCCAATATTTGACCCTCTGAAAGGTCTTCAAACATTGTGCAATAGTAGGGAGATTTTGTTTTTGGGACATTGGACACATATATGTATATATGTTTTTTATTGTGTAAAACGACAAAGGGATTTGTACATTGCTTGAATAACGTTTTGAAGTGAATTGTTTTTGGTATTTGTAGTAAGATTCACACATTGCCATGTTCACCACGGTTTGCCGGACTCATGTTGTGTGACCTTCCTCTGGGGACCTGGAAAACATCCTGTAACAATTAGACCACCATGCTGTGCGTCTGGCTGTGGAGATGACAGAGTAGAAGCCCATGACGTGTCTTCACTGTGAACATCGAGCACTTCCTCTGAAGCTTTCAAACAGAGAGACAGAGATAGGAACAGTGGGGGGATTTACTGCCAGTGGGATTTACTCCTTGTTCCAATTTGCATGGGGATTACTCGTTTTTTCATCATTCCTTTATTTATTCCACTTCCAAATTCATTTCTAATTTACCTGAAGGAAAACAAAATATCGAGCCAAATGCATAAATGCTGTCGGAGTGAATCAATAATGACGGCAGGTCAAGTTGTGAGTGAGTCACGTCCTCGCTCCTGGAAGAAAGTGATTACTGTAACACGGCGCTGACAATCACCACAAAGATAATTCCATTCTCACATGGGGCTCAAATTGTATTATGTCACATTGTATTTTGCGTATGCTATCAAAAACTGGATTTAGATATGCAAACTATGTGTACATTCTACAGAGGGGGGGAAGGAGAAAACACGCAGGGTTGGCATCCAGGCATGTCACCTTGTCAAGCTGTCTGCTTTCTGAGAGAGCTTGATGGTTTCTGAGGGAGGGGAGAAAAAAATGTCGCAAATGCCTGCTCTTCCCCAAGATGAACAGATGGCAGAGTCTAAGTGTGGAGATTTGTATCGTATCTTCATCCCATGTCGTGGAGCAATAGATGTGGGCTTCCGCTTTCTTTTCTTTTTTTTCTTTTCAAATGTTATTTTCTAGGATAACGGATGCACGCAATGTTTAAGCTAATGAGTAGTGGGTGTTGCTTTGTTTTCCATTTTATATCTTCCCCTCTCTTCCCACTGACGCATCCTCTTGCTTTCTATTCTCCCTTAAACCCACGCTTGGAGCAGAAACCTATATGCCAAACAATTATGAAACACACTTTTGGAGTGCTGCTTGCAGCTTGGGTGGCCATTTAAAAACACACACAGCTGACTTTAGAGTTCCCGGCAACTAGACATGCAGTAGCAAACAGTCAAAAGAACATAATGCTGTTGGAGCTGCAGATTATATCAGGTCAGCGCACCGCTGCTTCCAGAGCAAAATGAAGAGGAAGAGGAGCAGTGCAGTTCAGCGTCAGTTTATAGCCACTGTTGTGTGGCTGTCAGTCGGTCCAGCAATTTGGATCAGAGAGGAACATCTCAACGGCAAAAACTTATAACACGCATAGAAGACTTATCTAGACAACCATTTATTTCAAAACATTTCAAATAAAACAAGCCTGTTCTTTAACCCATGGATATTATAAGACATTCAGGTAATATACAGTACCTTGCTCTGTGTTAAACTGTAGGACTGTACAGTTTTAACATCATTAGAAATGTCATATTAAGTTCATTTCCAGGTTCATATTTGTATTTTGTGCCTCTACTGTGACATGTATCCATGCTTTAATGTTCAAAAAGCTCTTTATATTTCTCATACTGTCTGTGCTGCAGCACTTCTTTTCATCCTCTGTCTGAAACCAGAGTCCAGTCTGCTCTGATTGGTTTACTGACTGGCTCTGTTGTGAATGTTCAACTGCTTAAAAATGCCCCTCCCATAGCCTATAACATATAATAAGTTGAAGCACATAGTGACGTCACTATGTTATGGAAGTAAACAAAGGAGTCTAATTTAAATAACCCAAAACCTATTTCACGCACTACAGGAAAGGTATACATATGTCCATAATATTAATATTCAAATGATTTTACTACATGTTTCTGTTGGATTTTTGCATGTCCGTTAATTATGTTTATAGCCTTGCTTGGTGGGTGTCAGGTACACATTAGGCTACATTAATGTTACTAGTAATACATTATTATTAGATTGACATAAGGATTTCCCTGGGTGTAAGATGTTATAAAGCATAACCGACATTTCGGGCTTGATTTGAATACTTTAAATGTAAAAAAAAGATATGTGCAGCAGCGCTATTAAACAGATGGGTTCTTCAAGGAAATAACACTTTGTTCTACATTTTCTCCAAAAGGAGTAAAAGCAGGTCCTCCAAACTGTTTAGTCATAGGAACAGAGATGTTCAGTCACACACCAAGGGTGAACCTTAAATAGCTTAAAGAGAAAAAGACCAAAAACAGCAAGAGCTGCTTACAGCCACATTACTCCCTCCTCTAATGTCGACCTCAGGTGCATTCACACAGTGTTTGGAGCAAGTTAATCAAACTCACTGCTGAATTCTTCAGGCTGGCTAATTTGTTGAGGTGAGAATAAAACAAGAGAACTGCCTTTCAGGGGACCCAACAACGGCTGTTGTATTCTCCTGGGAGAAAACCTTTTAAGAAAGTGTTGGAAATTATCCAAAAACGGCAGGAATTTCTCTCATTTCATCATCTACAAGGACTTAAATAATAACTTTGACTCAGTGGTGGAAAGTAAATAAGTTCATGTACCCAATTCTGAAGTACTTCAATTCAGTATTTCCATTTTATGCAACGTATACTTCTACTAGACAACAATTTGGAAAAGAATGTTGTACTGTTGTACTCGTAACGGTCAGTCAGGGTCAGGGTCAGGGTTAGGGTCAGGGTTAGGGTCAGGGTTACTAATTAGGAGTGAGTTTGCAGCTTTATATTTTCAAAACCAAATGCAACTCAAATAAAGAATTATGATTCACTGTTACGCCATTCTGCATACTAAGTTATTTTACCTGTGGCACTTTGAGTACATTTTGAACTTTTACTTTAAGATTTTAAATGTCAGGCTTCTACTTGCAGCAGGGTATTTTTACTCTGGAACTATTTTTACTGAAGTAATTCTTCCACCACTGATTGAACTCGATATTGCTCTTTGCAGAGAAAAGCCAACGCTCGGGTACAAAGACAGGAGATGTGATGCGCTTTGACTCCCCATCAAACACTCCACTATGTCGAGATGACAAAACACAATCCATCAACTATTCTCATGACAAAAAAAATACTATTGATGTCTTTTCAAGCTCTGCAAGCTTCTAATGAAGTAAGATTGTAAGCTTTTGCCAGATTTCTTAATCAAGTTACAAAACAATAGGTAACTTTTTTTCCTTACAGTGACATTAAAAAAGATGTGATGAGATAACAGTTATATATAAAAAAAAAAATGCAGATTACACGCAGGATATTGATTTTCTAAAACACAAAAAAAAGCATAGTGTGTTTGTTGTTTGTTGTAAAGGAGCCGTTCTTAATTCTTCATTTACGTCCTGTAGGCTAATTATTTAAGTGTGAATCTATACGCCTACTGCCTGAATCTGCTTTATGGTGTTCACTTTCTTCTGCCTATTTGTTATTTTCTTAATTCAGCAGGTGAGCCCTTATGTTCATACAATGTTGTTTGTGTGCTTAGCTGTATTGTATGTATTAAACTAAAATGAAACATTTTCTGTCAGCTCTCTCAGAGCTGCTTTTTAAACTGTAGTATGTGTTTCATTGTTGTATTGGCCTGAATGTGCTTAATGAAAGGCAGGATATCCTTAAAACTAAATATATTTGGTTACTCATTTTCTAAGCTTACATTGTTTTGTCGTCTTACATAACACACTTCGGTAATAACACCCAATTGATATTTGTTTTCTCATGTATTTATTTGCATTGAATTACATATTGAGGTGATCTAAAGTAACGGAAAGTAACCTGGTTAAACTACTTTTGCATTTCGTTTTTACATGTCGTTTGGAAAATGTAATAGAAAACATTTCTAAAATAACCCTCCAAAACCTTGCTTTAGCTACAACTATAGTCCAGACCAAAACAGAGAGCTGGCAAGTTAGTTTCCAAAAAACAAAAGACAATCAGGTGAAGAAACAGGCCAACAAAAACTCCAAATATCCCCCAGCCTCAGAGAGCGGCCCCTGCACCTGTGACCAGGTAAACTTTCCTCACAGTGGTTAATGGACACGGCGGCTGTTGTTTACTGAAGACTCCCCACAGAGGAGACTAGCTGACCCATGTCTGCAACCAGTGAGTGGTACAAATGGCAAACATCTCTTGGAGTCATTATTTATGCAGGAATGCCCTTGGGAGTCTTTGCACTTGTTTACACAGTCACGGCACAGTCCATTCATGACGGCTCCGAGTAAATGAGCCGCTTGCTACCAATTTGTCCTGGACGACGAAGCTTTGGGGCTCTACTACCCACAGTTACCTTGGGGTGTGTGTGTGAGTATTTGTGTATAGAATGGAATGGAAAAGAGGCCGTGAACCGACCTGGAACCACGGACACTGAAGCCCCAAGGGTATTAGGAAGTGCAGTGTCACATTTAGAAATAAATGAGTAGGTGTTTTTTTCAAAAGGAATGCCATGGACTTCCACCTTTGAAATGGGCGGTTTGTTGGCCTGAGGAAGAGGACAATGGTCAAAGTAAGTGAGCACTACTTCCCCCATGAAACCAAGACAGGAGTTCTATGCAGGGTAATCCCAAAGGCAACATGAAGACAAAGTGAAAGTTTCAGTGAACATGTGCAAGTTCTGTTACTTGAACGCATTATGTGCATGTCCCATAAGAGAATCATTTTGATCATTGCCTTAAAAGTTATTATGCTCAAGACTTAAGCCCTGGTTTTTTGTTGAGTCACCCTTGGATACTTTACACTTTGTATGTCTCCAAGGGGGCAATTTGGGGTACAGAGCAGTAAAGACGTTGTAGACACAATTAAAACCAAGAAAAAAAGAAAAAACATCCACAATCAAGATTAATGAGACACATTTGGTACTAGGTCCATTCGAATCTTACAAAAGCAACAGGAAATAGTTTTACTAGTGGTAAGTTGTGTGTGTGTGTGTGTGTGTGTGTGTGTGTGTGTGTGTGTGTGTGTGTGTGTGTGTGTGTGTGTGTGTGTGTGTGTGTGTGTGTGTGTGCGTGTGCGTGTGTGTTTGTTTTGTATGGGGATGCAATATTATGTAATGACATCCGTTTTATTCACCAACTGCTCTATCTCTTTCTATGTTTCTTTAATGTATTTATTTATTATGTTTTACCTTTTCGTAATGTTCTTTTTTGGAAAAAATGTAAATGAATGTAGAGCATTTATAACCCAACACACTAAATAATAAAGTATACCACAAAATGGTTATTTCTGAAGAAAAATGCCAACTATAAATACTATCAGCAATGATTTCAAAGTGTCTTAAAGATAAATAAAAGAACCACGTGTTAGAACCATCAACATTCTTAAAATGTGATTTGAGTAAAGTAGATAATAATAGAAAATAATACGCTGATACTGTAATATCAAGAGGTATATAAGTCATAATGCATACTGAACATTATTGGAATATTGTATATGAACTATTGTCAACTAATAAAAATATGTCCAAATCCTTCAAATAAATACATAAAAAGAGCCATTGGAACCTAGTTGCGTAATGTAAAGCAGGAATAGGCATAACTGTAAAATGGCAAAAGCTGCAAAATGTTACAGAGGAGAAGCATACATCTTTTTGAGGAAATACATTTAAGCTAATCCAAAATACACAACAAATATCTGTTGGCTTTACATGCATCAACATTTGAAATGGCTCAAGGATCACATCAACTGCTGACAAAATATAACATATAAAACAGTTAAATGACGCATAAAGAACGCACATTTTACTGCCGACTTAATGAATGTCTCATTAATGAGGATCCTAAACATGTATATGAATATTAATACAGCCATTGAATTCTCATTAAGATTCATTTCCTCACATTTACTTTAGACCAAAGCAAATAAACTGTAAGAAATGAGTTACCCTTTTTCTTAATAGAAAGCATTACATTTATATTATCATGGCAATTTAAGGTTCAAAAGCTTCTTTTTTTTTAAAAGCCTCTATGTTTCTAATTCAAAGCTGCCATCAACTGGCAGCTTTTGGCATTTTTATTGTCAATTTACCTCAAAACAAGTGATGTGCAGTTTTCCTGTATGTCTCTATTTTTGTGCATTTTATGTGTGACTGAAAAAGATGTAATTATCCAACAGGGGAGGATTCAATTAAGCAGCAGAGTATCGAGGGCAAAGGACTCCCCCTTATAGGTTTACATTCAGAAACGGTAAAAGGGAAGAAACAGACTGGCAGAGAGAGAGAGAGAAAAGGGGAAAGAAGCGATGGGATAATTTAACAAGGTTCCTCCTAAACCACTCCAAAATCTCCAGAGTTTAATTGCTGGGAGGCAACATTATCCCTAGCAACACTGTGCCTGTCTTTTGGCTGGGATTCGGTGGGTACCTGCTGTATCCACTCCCCACACAATATAGCGCCCACTGAGCCATATAATCCTCTCAGGCCCTCCTCTTCTGGAGAACCACATTCAATCCTGTTGTGACATGGGAAAATCTCCTCTTCTCCATTTTTTTGTCAGGGTACCTGCTTCAAATAAGCCCAATCAGTAGGCGCTGTTATGTGTGCACAATGCTACAGGGAGCCATAGAGGAAGGGAAAACAGAGAGGAAGAGTTAAATAAAAAGGCGTTTGATTTGCTGCTATGAAATCTGGGACTACTTTCCATTCCTCTGCGGAGCTCCCTGGAGCAGCCATAATTCTGTTTATGTTTAAATGTGAATCAGTCACATGGGCTGTTGGCTTCCTGCTGAATCATCGTACACCCCCCCCCCCCCCCCCCCCCCCCCCCACACACCATCACAAAACGCTGGGTTACTTTTCAACCGGCTTCCTTGAAGGAGAAAACACGAAACTAATGCCACTTTCTTCCCCGACTCCTCTTTCAAGTTGCCCTTGAAAAGAAAATTACAACCGCGGCTTTGATGCAATTCTGACATGCTTCGAGATATAAGTGCATACCAGATTATCATTCCAATGAGTCTGTCCTGATGCCTTTTATAGAGCAAGAGCTGACAAGAAGAAAGCATTTCCAACACCGTGCAGAGGGACACGGAAACAGTGGCTCATTACACAAAATGGAAAAGAAGAAAAATTGTATTTCTTTGTTGTCCACTGGTTTGTAACTTAAGTCAATATGGCATTTAGAGACCTGCTGAGATTTCTTTTAATGAGAAGATGAGCTAAATAATGAGACAGTGCAGAAGCAGCGTACTGAAAAAATATCTTTATGTTATTATGTTAATGTTACCTTTAGGTCATCTCAACCCTAGCAAATGAGTTTCCTTACTTTTTATACTCTGTTCACTGAGCAGAAATAATAGTTTTTTTATGCATCGTTTCATTAGATCCTGAATGTTATACGTACAAACATTTGTGCTCTGGATTTCCCCCCCTTGTTATTGTTTTTGGTCAATTGAAAATGTTGTAGTGGTGTACGGTGACAGGTGCAAACGTGCTACACCGGCCCAGAAACAGTTCCATTCAAAAACGATGCAAATATAAAACACACATGTGCTAAAAGACATGCGAACAAAGAAAGAACTTCACCAACTTGACATTTACTAAAATCACTGAATAAATGAAATGCTGCAAGTACAAAAACGCTTTAAACACAAAATGCAAACAGCTCAAAACATAACGGAAACGGGGAAAGTAAAAAGTGATGCACACAGCTTAGATTGGAGCTCTTGTTGATGTTTGGGGATTATAAAGTTGGCCAGCTATCATTTTTACATAAAACGTACCTAATATGTAAGTTGTATTGGTTTATTTGATCATGTGATTCCTTCCGATATAACTGCAGATCTGTTGTAAGCTAGCTAGCTAACGTAGCCAACCTTGTCATTTCAAATACGCTGACAAACACTTCCAATTATAAAACATGCTAACTCTGCCAGAACTGACCGTTGGATTTACATCATAGAGTTGCATGCAATTACCTCTACTATGTATTAAGGTTAGGGTTGTGGTAAGGGTTATGTTTTTACAACTCATTTTCATCAAATTGTACTTGAAAGAAATATATAGGCTTGTATTGTGAGAGTTTTATATATATTGGATATCTTTGTTGAATTACTTGTCTTTGACCTTGTCCTCTGCCATGTTGCTAGTTACCCAGTAGGAATGAACATCTGCCCGACAAAGTTTGGGAAGCTGTAACCCAGAGTGAAAATCCTTTCCATTTCCCCCCTTAGGCTCACAGCTAAAACATGAACATGTATATCATTATCCATCAGTCATGTGAGTGAAAGTGAGTCTTCCTACCTGTCAGAGGCTGGAGCAGTTTGGAAGAGGAGAATCACTTGTTGTAGATTCTGAGAGCCAAGTCCAGTGTCAACGCCACACTGTGCCAATCTCTTCCTGTAGGGAGAAAAGGAGACAGTGTGTCAGATTACGTGTCACTCCATATTGGTTATTTTTCCAGGCAAAAAAATGTGTGTTGCAGTTTCAGTAAAACTTTTACAACTGGCTACTTAAAGTCATATAGTCTTGGATCTTACTTTCTGTTCTGCTGCATAAAAACAATCACATTTTAGAAATTAAAATGCACTCTGTTTATCTGTTTTTAGTCACTGTCCCTTCAATTGACAAGGAACAATGACCTAGAAGAAAACATAACAAAATGACATTATCCGAATTGAAAGGGCCCTATCATGATCATTTTCAGGTCTGTATTTATATTGTGTGCCTCTACTTTGAAATGTTTACATTCTATAATGTTCAAAAAGTGCATGTTCCCCCTTATACTAGTGCTTGTTTCCACATTTTCACCCTTTTTATTTAATTTTTTAAAAACAAATGTTACAAAAAAATAAAGGAAATTAGTTGGGACTATTTTGAGCAGCGGATTTATACAAATGTGATGCTATAGTGAGTTCTTGCAGCTGCAGAACAGTGTAAATGAGAATGAGATAACAGAACATTGTGTGTTCATAGTAACGGAGGAACATGTCACCCAGTTCAACAGTGTGGTTCAGTGATCTGTTTCAAAAGTTTTTTGACAATACTTGAGAGCTTGCCAAGAAGAGAAATTAGGTTTAAATACACAGAAAATACTACCAAGTAGAATATGTTCATCCTTTGTTCCTTTGCATAGAATTTCACCGGACTTGACATATAATCTTTCCACCAATGTTCCTTACCAACAATACCTATAGTACAAGGACAAAGAAACATTGCAAAAAAAGATGAGGCTGTTAATGGGAAATAATATCTGCACTGAGTTCGGAGCAGATGTACTTTCATGCCGCTGCTCACATTCATAAAAACGATAAAAAACTTCCACATCAAACACTGTTCTAAGAAATAAGATGGTGGGGTGGAAGGTTAGCTCATAATCCATAACAGACAGTTAAGTGCGGCCATGCTGGCTTCGAATCCTTATGAAAATTGTAACGGCCTTTGGCACGAGCGCAGAATCGAACAAATCAAAACCGTGAGGCTTCCGCTCATTTGCAGTCAGGCCGTGAAGGCAGGTTTCCTTTTTTTTGTCAAAACCGTGGTCAGCCGTTTGGCTCCCCTGCTGTTTTATTTGTCAGGGATTTGCAGCATCATGGCGGCAGGAGTGTTGAATGAGAGCTGTTTTAAAAATAAACACATTTGCCGGCACAGCGTGTGATTCAAGTAACATTAGGTTATATAAATTGTCGGTAATGATGCACCGGGGACAGCATCTGTGAGCCACAGAGGTCGGCCGTAACATTCTGCTGCACTCTTGAATAAAATGTGATTTTACAGCCTTAACATGAGCAGGTACATACAAAGAGACAAGCAGAGGTCCGAGAGGGGGTAACCCTTGTTGTAGAGGGCAGACACACACACACACACACACACACACACACACACACACACACACACACACACACACACACACACACACACACACATGACACAACAGTGATACACAAACACTGCTGACAAGGGGAAAATATGAAGCACTGTAAAATGTATGAAGAAACGGATGTAAGGGTCATTTTACTGAGCAGCACCATTAACATCCCTGCCCTTGTCTGAACTGAAGCGCAGATCAGTCAGTCACACACACACACACACACACACACACACACACACACACACACACACACACACACACACACACACACACACACACACACACACACACACACACACACACACACAGCAGCAGCATTTTCCCTCTTTTTTTTAACCTCTTTTCAGAGAATGAGAGGTCGACATTTTAACTGCAGCTCGCGAGGAGATGGCTTCCTTTCACCTTGACGGGCTTATAATGAACATTTTTCATTTTGAGCTTAGCTTCACTTACAGAGTCAGTCAGTTATTTTCTCTTTGAACCTTTTTTTCTTTTTCCCTTTTCCCTTTCTGACATTTCCCTCTGTGGTTTTGCCAGGATGATCTTCACAGTAAATGTGTGCCCCTTTTAAAGAAATAGCATACATACGTTGGTTTATTTTTTTGAAAGCGCTCATTTTCATATAGGTCCCTGTATAACGGGCATGTGAGGCATAAAGCACAAACAGTATGCTAATCACACCTGTTTCAATAAGCGCCCTGGTTACCATGAAATGCGTATCATTATGTACTTATTGTTTTGCATTTTGCAGCAGAAAAAGAACGCTCTGCACTTTGAAGAAATATTTGACAGATGGGCTTCATGTTTATGAATGTACATCACGGTAATGAAAATACTAAAGCTGCAATAGTGGACATACAAACATATAAAGCTGAATAAAAACACATGAATGCAAGAGAAGTAGTCACTCTGTAGCGCTCGAAATGACTGCTTTGCTCAAATTAATTACTTCTTAAACCGACCCCACTGTTTCACCTATGTTGATATTATTTATCTAGGATCATATTGATTATTTCCAACAAATTATGCATTTATTTAACTTTAAAAGCACATACACAGTGCCCCCCACCCCCCTCCCAAAACAGCTTTAGAGTTTTATATTTTTTCGTCTTGTTGGTAACAAAACCTTTATATGGCTTTTAACATTTGTTTTTCAGAAAGCGACTCAATACAAAAACATGCAAAATTACAAAAAAGGGATACATAATAAAAGATGTAAAACAACAGATAATATGAAAAAAACAAACCAAAGGGAGATGTAAAACAACAACAAATATTGTAAAACAACAAAATATAAGAGGCAAAAGAACAATATAGATTCATAAGATGACAAAGAGGTGCAAGACAACAACAAAAAAAGTGGCAAAAAAGACATGAAACGACAACAAGACGGACGGATCCATTACAGATTTAGTTTACATATAGTATTTTCCGGACATCGAAATTAAGAAAAAACTCAAATAAATACACAATGCAAAGAACATGCACACACATGAACATTTTTTTTAAATTTGTATAATTGATAGAAAATGATTGTTAATTCAAATTAAATGAATAGTTATATTCATAGGCTGATAGTGTAAAATAAAATATATAGAGTTTTTAAGATATAAAACACATTTTATTTGCACTGCAGCTGGCAGTGCAGTGTTTGCTTTCAGCTTAGCTTGGCTGTTATTGAAAGGAGTGCTTTTGTATATCAGTATGAGTGATGCAAAAGAAAGTACATTATTATTTGATAATAAACAGAACTCCATTTTTCCAATATGTAAAAGTTCAGAGCTTGATGTTTGTTCTGTGATGCTTTGCCAAAAGTCGTTGTCATCCCCTCATTCAAAGTGATGGATTAACTTTACTGGTGGAGAAAACAGGGGGGAAAAAGGGAAGTAAAAAACTCATTGTATGCATCTTAAAACTTAAGATTAGAAAAAGGGGACGACGAATGAAAGAGCTATCAGAACATGTAAGATTGATAAATTATCCTCCATCCCCAGAACTACTAACCCCGAGAATGAGTTTAGTAGCAAAACATAAAGTGCTATCTAGCGAAAAACCTCCCATCCAAAAACCCTGATGTGTATTCAAAAGGCTAGCAAGGCATGACTGTCCCACGCACACATACACACTGGTGGTCACATTTGCCCACATGGGGGGGGGCGTGCTGGCAGGGTGCGTTCCAAGACAGCTGGTGAAAAGCGGGTGTGCTCTGGCTGCTACAAGGAGCAGATTCAGGTGACATCTGTGCCTCCTGTTGCAGCGCAATACTAGAAACACTAAAAGTGAATTACAACATTAATGATAGTGCTCTGCAAGCTGTCGTTCCATATTACGCATCCATTATTCCTTGCATGGGTACTCAGAGGCATCGTGAAGGAATAAGGGCCCCGCCACCACCTCTGCATGTAAAAAAAAAAAAGAAAAAAAAAGGCCACCACTGTGAAAAGGATTGTGGGTTTATAGAGCAACACCTTTCACCGCCATACCATGTAACCGCAAGGCACAGCGCTGACTGGATGACTGACTCTCTTTCTCACCGTCTCCATCCCTCACTCCATCTTTCAAGCATCAACCTCCCAACCCTGACCCTCACACCCCCCTGCTCCCCGCACCGCCGTAGCTATTTCAGACAACGTTTGTTTGATCTTGCCGCCCTCTACAGCTGAATGAAATCAATCTGGGAGAGATGTCATGTGTGAGCAAAAATGATTGGCCGCAAGAATAACATGTATTGGACAACATGGGAGCAGCGTGCCCTCTGCCTCACGCTTGCGAGGCTCGGACATACATGCATGCACGCAAACACACAATGACGCCCGATAGGCATTATGCCGCTGACATCTCTGAGCTGTCACCCATCCCCAGACTTTCAATAACTTCAAATCCCCCCGAAAACCCGGAGAATAAAGGCACAGTCGATCACTCATAGCTCCCTTCACTCGGTTCTTCTCTTCAGGGAAATAACAGCCGAAGGAGGAAAACAAAGTCAGGATCCCTTCCGCTCCCGCAGAAAAGCAGGAGCATCCCCGGAGGACATGGGGAGAAAACTTCTTTCATCATTCTGCTTAATGCATGTTAAAAAAATGGGGTTCATTTAAGATGTTATGACATGAATAGCATGCAGGTATGCACCAAATGTGTGGGAGGATCAGTTGTAATCAAAGGTGGATTTTTAGGAATGAAAAAGCCAGATGAAAAGGTGGAGAAGTGGGTGGTGGTGGTGGTATCACTAACACAGTGATAGGGCTTTTACACAGCCTACACATTTCTATAGGAGTCTGTGTGTGATTTGGATTTGTGCCATGTAGGATCGGATGGCGGGTGCTCCCTCCACAACATCTCCCGAGAACTATAAACAGATCGTGGATACATGTAACCGCAGCTCGGTGCCACTCGCTGAGGCTGTGAGTTCTTCATTCAGGAGAGACTGCCACAAAATGTGTCGTACTTGAAGTGTTTTACAATTACAGGCTGATTATATCAGCCGCATTAGCATATTAAAAGGAAGACTACTTGAACACACAGATAATGACTGAGTGTTAAAAATAATTTCCCCCACTCATTATCGACGACAGACACCGAGAGATCTGGGAAAGTAAATGTCGATAAATAGCCGTAAAAAAAACCTTTACTGTGTAAATAACAACAATTACGGAGAAATTAGATAGGGCTGTGCTGGGGAAAGGGGAGATAATTCTAATTAAAAACGTGCAGATATCTTGGGAAGAAAGCATAAAGCTGTGCATCTATTTAAAGGAGGGAATTATTATTCACCCGTGTGTGAAGAACTTTAGTGTTGTTTACAAGGTGTCACTAAAGCAAATCTCTATTGAATTATAATGGGAGCCAGGAGTTTGCGTTACGAAGGCCTTGTGTTCCTGTCACAGAAAAATGGATTACATCAAATGATATAATGAAAAAAATGTATTGTTTGAAGTAACAAAGTAAACATTGCTACTTTGTTTACTTCTTCATTTTTATCCAAGATCTTTATTGAACGTTTGATAGCCATGTATCTTTGTTGTCTGTGCTTGATGTACTGCTAAGTGTATTTATCTGGAAATTCAAAATGTACACTTTAAAAAAAATTCAGATATAGTTATATACATTATTGTTCTGTGAATAGTTTGTTGTTCCTCTTTAATTCTTAAAATCATGCTAATGTGCGGGAGTGTGTGGGAGAGAAACTCCCTCCAGGGAGAACTTTGGGAGCATTTTAGACCATTTCATGCAAAAAAAACACGTTATAGCACACTACAGGAAAGTGAAACCCCCAAACGCATAATAGGGCCTTTTTAATTTTCAATAATACAAAACAGAGATAAAAGATGAAAGCAGGAAGTGTGACTGAAAAGATATTCTGATTAATACAATGTTTGACCATTTACTGCCAGTCATTTCATCGACTAATTGTTTCAGTGCTCACATTGTTAATTGGCGATGTAGAAGGAGTGACCGACATTGTAATTATAATGTAGGACATCATACTCTGCTTTGTATAGAGCTTTGAAGTGTTTTTAATGAAATGAGGCCGGCTTCACATGTGTGACGGCACTTTTAGTCCTCAATTTCCTATTGCTTTGCTCTCTACTGTTTTTTTGACTCTGTTTTTGTTTTGATTGTTGATATTGTACCTGTTCTTACTCTACCCTTGGAGCACTGAAGGAATGCAATTGTGTTCTCAATAGCTCTGAAACGCCTTTTTAACTTGAACCCCGGACAACGTGATGTGATAAAGAACTTGATACTTTATTCAGAGAAAGTCATGGCGTCAAATTATAGATTTTAATTGACAAATGACAAGCTCCAAGACAACTTTTTCTTTTTAATTCAAGATGACCTGTTTTTTACCACTATTAATGATGGATGATTTAAAATGTTTACATATTGTGACTTTAACAATGTTATTGTTGTACTGTATTGTATGGTAAATGAGCATTGTACGGTGACTTAACGTTCACCATTACATATTTACATACTTTTATATTTCACATTATTGTGTTAAACCCACAGTATATCAGTTAAACTGTAACTGGTATGTTGCACATGTTCATGCTTTTAAAATAGAACAGATTAATGACATGGAATTTACTATTTAAAGGCCCAGTCTGTTTTTTAAAAAAAGTAAAGTAATTTATGGGTTATCTTAGTGGCTTTCTGTCAGTGACTAGCAGGAGATCCCAGCTGTTTGATGTAAAATGCAGCAAAAAGCAAGAAAACAAGCCAAACGCTTTCATCACTGCAATGTTGCTGGCTCATATGGAGCTTTGTCCTCCATTATTGAGCAGCTGAAAATGCGTGCAGACGTGAAGGAGAATGTGAATGTCATGAAATTCATCAGCCTGCGAGAGTTTTTTTTTGTCCAGAGTGCAGGCAAAGTGAGTTTTCACAGGCAGAAATCTCAGCGCCGGGGTCGAGAAATCATTAAGTTATTAACATTTATCAAAAACTTTCACAGCGTCCCTGCAGATATACGATCGCCATTTTTGTCATTTTTGCGCCTTTGAAGTATTGTCATGCCTTCGAGTGCTGTGAAATATTAAGCTTGACGACAGTAGGTAGATTTCAACCCAGCATTTTTTTCTTAAATTCCACTAGCACTTTCAATACATACCTTTCTTGCCCTTTTCCTCCTTCCTACACCTATGTGGCTGTCTGACCAAACTGGTAAATTTGTGCTCTTAATCAGCTTGCCAGCCTTGTCTCTCCACTGGAGGCTGGCGACACGCTTCCCTTCCCCCTTAATTCCCCGGCTCTCAACAGACAGGCGCGCTGATTAACATGCGAGCCCAGGTAGGAGCTCCCTCCAACACAACCCCGCTGCCCACCAGGTCCACACACCATTATCCCTGCTACTCAATAGCACCCATCTCAGTGCACATCTGTCGAGCTGCCGCATCCCCGCTCCTTAATTAGCTTTACAACTTTCCCCCACTTCTGGACGGAAAATAAGGGAGAAATTAGCGGCGGATAGAATGCTGGCAGGAGAGTGGGATACAAAGAGGGAGGAGGACATATGCTGAATGCTGAGATGGAAGATGAAATAGAGTGTGTGTTTACGTGTGAGGGGGCGGCGGTGGCGGACAAGATTCACATTAATTCCTCTCATGTCCAGGCCCCCGCATCACCAGGAAACCTTGTCCTCCTCGCCTCCATGTTGCCGTCTCTCCACCCAGAGGATACCAGGCTTATCTTATCGTGCCACCTCTCACATAGATTTCCCCTTTTTGTGTTTTTTTCTTTCTAAAGATGCTCTTCATGGACGACTTCAAAGCTGCCTTTTGATTCTCGTCCTCTCCTTCATTTGCAGCGTCTCTGTCAGCCCTGGTGGCGCCGGCGAAGGTGGCGTTTGTTACGCTTTGAGCTAATGCTAATCCGCCGTGCTCTCCAGCGTTTCCCCATAAACAAACCAAAGAAAAGTAGCGAGTGAGAGAAAGCAGAGGCATCCAATTAATATGAAATTGTCTCCAGAAGTCAATAAGGTTTTAGTTCCACTTGGGTATATCTAAATGCGCCGAGTAAGGCTAATTATAATCCCATGGAGTATTTATACTATTTACGCTCTACCCCTGTCATTACTACAAACTGTAATCCTCCGACCCCGTGTTGTCTGCATGTGTTGATGAGCCTTATGCCTGTTGCCAAAAATACTCTCATTCCTGAAGGCTCCGGCATGCACAAACAATGTGCAAATAATCACCGTTACTATGGCGATGAGCGTGGAACAATATCATAATCACTGCTGCCATCCTAAAATTTAGTTTCAATCCAGAGGGGCAAAGGTTGCAGTGGGAAAGAAGAACAATGAGCTATTTTAGTCAATCTGCTATTCTACATACATGGCAGCTTCATTAGAACTACCCACTGCGTGCATAACCTTCCGCAGGCCTCCTACCAACCGTCTGCAGCATTAGAAATACTAATCTCCAATGTGTATTTCACCCTCCATCCTTCCTTCCATCCAGCAATTATGCCCCCCGCCATCGAAAGCCATCAAAACAGTAATTTCACTTTTTCACAGGCAGGCTTTTCACATTTCCTTCCGTGAAAGGCCTGAATCATCCCCTTATCTCCATGGCTATTACACAGTGTGCATGAGAGTGAAAACAATGGGCTCGGTGTGATGAGATCACGGCACTTCATTTCTTCCGAGGCCACTCCGGTAAGACACAAAGACAATCCGCAACGGCAGCGAGGAGGGTGGGGATGCCGAGGGGCCGGAGGATTTCTTGGTCACTGAGCCCAGGGGCTGTGAGGCAGGTCATCCCCAGTAATAAGAGAGGAGGATGAGGATGAGGAGGAGGAGGTAATGGCGGTGAAGCGGGCTCTCAGGCTCGGTGGAGGCTTTTTTTGAGGCCCTGAAACCAAAGTCAGTGACTGGAACTCAAAGTCGGACCTTTATTCCTGCTTGTGTATGGAAACCCTGGAGGATGCTGCTGTGGTATGAGCTCTGTGTCGGTTGCAAAGCAGGTCCGTCGTTGTCTTGCAGAGACAGAAGCAGTGCTTGACTGAAGAGGGTATGGCAGAGTGAAGTGACAGGTCTGGAGAGGGGGGTGGACACTGGAGTAGCAGGAAGAGACAACTCACTAGTGAATAAAACACTAGGTCTGAGATCCAAAGTGCAGTTATCTCATTCCTTTCCTTTACTCCCAATCACTCAGAAATACTTTTTTACCCTAAAGGCTGAAAAAAAATTGCTATTTTTTTCCTAATCAGCTTCTTTCTATAAGCTTTCAGCCGGTTTGGCTTGTGACCTTTTGAAAAAAATGTCTACTTGAGACCCATCATCACGGATTGCATATAACTTTTTTTCCCTTCCTTTGTTGCCTGTTTTTTAAGAATAATTTTTAGAGGCCTTGAGGAACATAGTATGAAGCAAATATTGGAGAAAGTCTGAATAAAGGGATAAAGGTAGAACAATGTGTGCTTTTGTTAATCATCGTGTGACTCCTCAGATTTATATACAATTATGTGTCAAAGTCAGAATAATACTGGTCTTTTGTTCGGTATTCTCACTGATTCTGAGAGGGATCTTTCTTCAATGACATTTCTGTGAACTGATAAAGCTCAGTAGCTAAGTGTTAAAGAATGTTTTTCTTCTTTTCAGACTTTGTTCTAACTTCTAACTATGTTGGTTGTTTTAGTCCATCTTGGGAACATTTGTCTGTTTATTTGCTGATCATCATCTCAAATTGTGTTTGTTCATCTCTTGCACTTTTCCGTTGAGTCATCCTCTTTTGGTAAACATGTTTACCATTTTTATTGTATCAGGCATCCCAAACTTGTGTGTGAAAAGATGCATTCATTTCTTTTCATTATATAATCAGTGCACTCTATTTTGACTATTTTTGCACTTTCTTGGAATTTCTGAATGCATCTTCTTAATTATCTTTTGCCAATACCTCTGATAAGATATTACCAGTTAAATACCCAGGAGTCCCTGGAAGCAGAGTGCAAGTAATATATGGGACCAAATAATGCTCATTTCCAGGGTTCATTTGTGAACGATGTGCCTTTGTGACATTGTTGCAAGATTTAATGATCCAAAAACTCTCTATTGTTCTCACACTGTCTGTGTTGCAGCATCTCTTTTCACCCTCTGTCTGAAACCAGAGCTTAGTCTGCTCTGATTGGTTAGCTGGCCATGCCTTAGAGATGTCCTGCCCCTTAGCTTATCACATACAATGTGTTGGAGAACTAGCCAATAGGAGCACAAGTGTTACATACTGTAGTGATGTCACTATGTTACAGAAGTAAACAAAGCACTACAATCAATACACTACACACACTACAGGAAAGGGAAAATCCCAAAAGACTTAATGATAGCTCTTTAAGAAAAACTAAAGCAATGCCGATGCACACTTAACATCACAAATACCCATCTTGCAAAACAAATGTTTTATACTTCTCATTTAGGTTCTGGGCACCTGCTAGTTTTATTTATGCAGACCATCAAGTAATAACATCTATAAAATACCAGCAGTTGTTTTATCATCACAGTGAGGATCAGGTGTTTATTCGATGTTGCATTATTTCCGTAAAGGTACCACAGGGCAGCAAATCAATCTGCATGTAAACAGCATTACCACGCAATTATAACACATGCAATTATGTGTAGATTTCATGGCTTTGCTAATTGCTATTTGGCTCATACTGTGTGGAAATGGAGGGGAAGCTTCCATTAGACAATGTAGGCATAAAATAATTGAGCATTCATGAATCAATAATGTAAAAAACTGAAGCATACACTGTTAAGATTAAACCAAGTTGTATTCTGTACATGCTTATGACACACTGATTCATTGACATATCTCCCAGCCTCCATTTTCATTACCAAGTGTCTGTATAGCACACACACACACACACACACACACACACACACACACACACACACACACACACACACACACACACACACACACACACACACACACACACACACACACACACACACACACACACACACACACACACACACACACACACACACGCACACACTTCCTCTCTATCTCTCACTCCATCTCTCTTCCTCTTTTTCTCATTGGAAAGGGGGAATCGGGTGGGGTGGAATGATCGTGTTAGGGGGTTCACAGAAGACTGACTGTTTATTATTGTCTTCGGCCCACTTAACTCTGACAGTAACAGAATGAGATGGGGAGAGAAGCGAGTGCCATTAATCACGGTGTCGGGAGGGCCTGAGCCGAGCCCAGACGCATCCATATCGCATGTGCCTGGGAGAGGAACGCAAAGTGATTTTCAGGCCAGCCGGCCTCGCAACGCCACAGCACAGCCTCCAGGTTCAGCCTGCAGGCGTTTGAGGAGTGTAGGGGGGGGGGGGAAGTGGGCGGCTTTTCAGAGTCAATCTTCTTCAAATGTTCTGAGACATTGCACCCCTTGCTACCAGCAAACCTAAACATGGATCAGTACTATTTAAAACAGGTCTCCTACAGGAGTATCACTGAAAGAGCAAAGTCATTAACTGTTATTTTGAACTTCATCGCAGCAACACGAGATTAACAGGATTAGATGTGGGTGTGGGCATACTGAAGTGATATATTCTAAAAGTTTTGGTGACAAGTGGCGAAATTAGCATATGGTCGCCGAAAAAGTGCACTCAGCTCAGACGTCAGCGGCAGTCTGTCAGGCGTCAGTCTGTGTGAGCTGGCCCATCATGCAGGGCCGTGTGAAGCCTCCGCACACGGCTGATTGACAGCTGTGTCTCTTAAGTCTCCCCCTCCGCAGCAACACCAGCCGCACACCTTCCTCTGCTATCAGTGACACCCAGATGTGCCAAAGCAGCTGTCTCCCAGATTATTCCTCCGCGTCTCCGAGCCGCCATCTACATAGACAGCCGTCTAAATATTTAATCGTGCCAGAAGGCGCTGCTGTACCGCTACACTTTAGCCGGGGAAACGCAGGGAAAGATAGACTGTGAGAAATGAAAGGAGAAAAGTCTGGGAAAAAGGTGAAAGGCTGGCGAGGTCAGGGCTGGGCCGGGCTGAGTTACAGGTAAAAACTCAGGATGACAGTATATGCCACAATTGTTTGGACAAATGACAGCACTGCAGGAATAGATGACAGGCTGCTTTTTGGATAAACCCTGAGGACAACCTCGCCTGACATCAAAAGTCTAACAAGCCAGACAAGACCATTCTGATTTCCTGCCGTACCTTCAGGGAGAGACAGAGGCCTCCTTGAATGTGACATTGCTAACTATGATGCAAAAATTACATTGCGTATATACTGTATGTCTGTCTAGATATTCTGTTGCTTTTGCATGTTCATCTGAGTGTGTCATCACTGACAGCTGATCAGAATACACACAGCGCCTGAGGTACTTTCTGTAATTCTGACTTTTTTTTTTTTTTTTTTAAGTCTTGGCTCATTCCCAAGCAACAGATTGCTGCTATCGCTGGAGTTGCGCCTCACAGATGGAGCAGCATCACTTCCTGAGGAGCCTGACAGGATCAATCCAGGAGCTCATTCGCTTGCAGTCAATTAAGCCATGTTAGTTTTGACAGGAGCCACGGGCAAAATAACAGCCGTCACTGTCTGCGAGGAAATATTGTGACCAAACAAAAAAATCACTTGTTTACTGCATGGGAGGGTGGGGGTGGTGGGGGGGACTGACTTTACAGAGAAAGGGCTGCCGGCTGCATGGAGCCACAGCAGGCGCTCAGGCAGACATGACGGAGAGCGACTGCTGAACCTCAACAACAGTCCGGAGTTTAATTTGAAAACATAAAGCACCCTGGGAGATTTAATGAATTCCTAAATGAGGACTAATCATGACCTTGATCGATTCTGATGGCATATTCCGTCCATCTGTCCCGCCTTTCTTACCCAGCCAAGATTTTTTCCCGCCCATTTCGTACACTTGTTTTCATTCTTACGTGTGATATAGGTCATTTGAGTTGCTCATAAAAACCTCTGATTCCTTCATAACCCAAATGATTTCTGAAGTAAATAATACAATAGAGGCAAAAATGAAACAACATAGAAATCTCGGCGCGCCACCCACTGAGAGGAGAGCCGGAGCAGCTATCTTTGAACCTATTGGAAGGAGAGTGAAACTCTTTGATTAGGACATGTAGGTAGGTAGCTGTGGGCGATGGACTGAAAACACTTGGCATCTGCTAGCAAGTCTCCACACACCCGAGGTGAGGGACACACACCAACACACACACACACACACACACACACACACACACACACACACACACACACACACACACTTTTCCCTGGCTGAGCTCGGCTTTACCCTGGGCATCATTACAGACACTACACATTCCTCCTTTGAAGGGTTATCAAGGCTCCTCATTAAAGATGTCCCTGGCTTTCTTAGTGATGTGGGCCTCCACAGGGCGTAATATACCCCCTTTAATTAGTTTGCAAACTCATTAGTGTGTGCCGGGCAATTAAATGTCCTTCCCTCAGAATAGTTTACAGCAGGACAAAGGGATCCCAGGGGCTGTCAAGGAAGTAGGGCTTATAGCCGAGACAACTGTCCCTCCTGTATGGGACCGTTATTAAGGAGCTGCGGCCCCTCAATCAGTCCTCTTCTACTGTGCAGTGCTGAGGGACAGGCTACTTCCTATGTATTTACTGTGTCCTTATATTAATAATACAAACAAAACAACTACTCATCCTTTATGATTGGCAATACCAACTACTTTATGCATACGTGAGATGGTGTTACCCCTTGGACGTTAATTTAAAAGGTAATGTACTTTTTATGTGCATACAACCTGAATAATTACCTGGAGGAAAAATACATTGTGAAGGTATGGCAGGGATCTCATGGTGTTTATTTAAATGTCTGTTACATAAAATCAACAATCAAAATTGAATCAGGAGAAAATAGTCAAAAACCTTTTACTCGTACTTCAAGCTAATTAGGTGCATAGCCACGTCAGGCATTTTGCACATGTGTTAGAACTGGGCCAGTAAAATCATTTATTAAAGGGGTCCTATTATGCTTTTTGGGGGGTTTTCACTTTCCTGTAGTGTGTTGTATAGGTTTATGTGCATGTAAATGGTCTGCAAAGGCTCAAATCTCAAAGTTCAGTTTCACTCCCACACTCCCCCCCACCTGACTTTACTTCTGTGAAACATTGACATGACTATCTAACACTAGGGCTTCTATTGGTTAACGCTCAAACAAAATGTACGTCATAGGCTAAGGGGCGGGACATCTCTAAGTGGTTGACTATTCACAACATAGCCGGCCAGCAAACCAATCAACTCAGACTGGGCTCTGCTTTCAGACAGAGGGTGAAAAATGCTAATTGGGTGTTGAGTTATATTCAAAATCATTTTCAGGTTCATCCTATTTCAAAGAATGTCATTCAATAGCTTTATATTTGCTCAAATGTTCTAGATATTATGAATATGATTATATTTATTCTTTTAGCATCATGTTGGAATGCAGCCTCATGGTAAAGAATTTAAAACATATACGATTATATCGACTTTAAAAAAAAGAAAATGTAGGCATACAGTAAATATATAATAAACGTGAAGGGACAGGTGGTAGGAATACTTCAATCTGAAAGGCGCTATAAAAATGGGCCTCTATTTTAGATTGTAAAACACTTTCATTTGTTTTTATAGATTTATATTTGGTTTATCATCTGAAGTTCACAGCTCTCTGCTCGCTCTGATACTAGCCCCGGAGGAGCCCAAGGCAGATTCCTGTGCACTGTGACTCTCTATAAATCCAGCCAGCATGAAATCTCAAGGAGCTGACGTTGAGACGAGAGCCAATCTGCCTGTTTACACCATCTCATCTTACACAGAAGCCTTGGCGCCTGCCCCGCAGAAACACCCCCCCCACACCTCCCCCAACATGTTTGCAGAAGTGTTCATGCTGAACAAAGTGATTGTATCATCTGGGCCTACTCTTCCATTTGTGCTGCTGCTTCTCCTGAAACCCTTTTTCAAGCTGTGTCACCCCCAACTCAGGCGAAGTTTGAAAAATGGAAGAAGGGAACCATGCAAAGTGGACATATTCTCCAGCCTGCCGTAAAATAACCGGGGGATGGACCATTAGCCATTTGCTGCTACCGACCGAGTGGCAGATCTCGCATCTGCACAAACAGAAGGTCAAAAGAAACTTAACAAAAGAACAGCACGGGGAGGAAATAATAATGAACAAAGAGCGAATTCATTTCATGGACTGTTTTTTACAGGAAAATAGTCTCAAAACAAAACTGATAAAAGATGGTGCTTGTTTTGCTTTATTAAGTCCAAGAGGAGATAATCCTGCTCATTCTCTGACCTTGCTCGCTGACTAAAATGCCAGCTCCACTGCCCTCTCAGCCCACCGTTAGGGAGGAACAGCCTGGACTAGACATGTTCCTCCACTTTTCCAAGGCACAAACCAGTCAATTTGTCATCCAGTGAAGAGGTTGAACCTTTAATTAAAGTGGAGAGCTGCCACCATCAGGGCCCCGGCTAAATGTCACATGATAAATAACGGCAGAAGATCTGAAAAGCTCCCTTGGAGTTTCCTTCACTCTGGGGGGATAAAAGGCCACACACATTACAGGGTAACTGCATATCAATATGTTAAATAGGTTCAATTGTATAAATTGATTAAATGACCCAATTGCGAAGCAGCCATGCTTCAGAGACCCTGTTGTTTGAGCAGTGAATGTTGACAACGTCACGTAGGCTGGCTATTAATGGGAACCAAGCAGGGAGAATGTGGCGGTGAGTGACATTATTAAAGCAGATGATGGGTTTCTGAGCAGATCATTCACTGAATGCAATCGATAGCTCTGTGTCTAAACGCTCGGGCAGGAATTACACTTCAAGGCATATTGCCCAGGGTAAAATGACACTGCCATGAAAATGCATTGCTATGGACACTATTAGAAAGGATTGGCTAATTACATCCACAAGAAAATCTGCAATCTTTATAGGTGCTTCACATTTACAGTGAATAAATGGCAGCACGCATGAGATCTAATGAAGCCTCGATTATGATCAGAGCATATATATAGTGCGGCAGGCGGTGAATCTGTCTGACTGTACAATCCAATATTTCCAAAAGCCTGTTGTCTGAAGTCATTTGTGGAAGCACTGACAACCCCCTCTTTGTCTTGCTTTCTCCCCCCCTTGTCCACACAGCATCAGCGTATATTTTCAAAATTGGTTCATTTCACTCTGCTGATTATCAGGCAGCTTAATCTTGACCCTTCAAATCTCTGAAATTATCGCCCTGTCTCTTGTCTTCCCTTTCTCTCGGAAACCTCTTGAATGTGCTGTCAATTCCACTAAATTCCTCTCTCATCTCTCAGCACTTGATCCGCTAATCTTGCCTTTGTGTCAGTCACTCGACAGAAACTCTTCCTCTGTTACTCAGTGCTGAAACACAGCCTCACCTCCACCGTTTTCACACCGTCGGTTTCACATAACAGCGCTCAATAACATCAAATATTTTACTACAAAAATAAGTCCAGATGTATTTGACAATTTCCCTTAATGCAATATTCACAATGCCCGTTTCATAAATGTAAAATTTGACTGCCAGAATCATAATTTCATATGAATAATGCAAGTCGTAATAAATTCTGGGCAGCCTCAGAAATATAATAAATGCCCCATACATGCACTATATTGTCCTTTTTATTTAATGTAATGCATTATTAATAGTTTATATTATTCATATGTAATCACAGGTTTACATTGCTACTTTACGGTCACATATGTTTCTACAGTGGCCAACAGATGCAAACATGCTACAACGGCCAAAACATTTCTACTAGGAGAAACGTAGCAAACATTCAGATTTCAAATACAATAAAAAAAACAAAAAGTGTGCTTTGAGCTTATCAGTCTGGTGTATTTGTATTTTCTGTGTGTATATGATAGAGAATAATGTAAGGCATACTTGTGCCCCTGGGAATGTCACATCAGACGGCCAGTTTGTAATAATGCAAATATATAAATATTGCCATACCTTCATCAATTGGCAATAGGCTAAATCACCTAAACTAAACCTACATTTAAATATACAAGATTGAAATAGTATTCTCTTCAACATATACGCTCATTACAAGTAGGGCATTATTAACATGTTAATGTTTGTTTTGCCAGTATGTTTAAGCAATTGGTTAAGATAAGGGACATTGTGATATTGGTAAAATAGTGCAAGTGTTAAATAGACATATTTAGAGTTAACACAATCCAGGCAGGAATGACGTGGTTATTCATAGATAATGGTGCTTTTGATACTTGACATCCTCTGGCACATGATGTTCTTCCCTGACCCCGTAACACTCTGGGAAGAATAACGTTTGTTGTTCTCTTCATACAATTTTGGAAGATGTCTTTAAAAGGCATTGAACCAATGCAATTAGATGCTACACATGTGTGCATGAAAGGCTATATGTATATTTGGACATCATATTCACTGTCAAGCTCTTTTGGATTGCAGTCAGTCTCAATATATTTTACAGAGTAAAGTGATGGGGAATCTCTTTGTATGTATTTTTGGGGTATTTTATTTCATATTAGACCAGAGAAAGTAGAAAAAGGCTTAGGAAATAATGTGTTTTTGCTAAACCATCTACTTCTTCTATTTCTGATTATGTCAAATATCTAAATAAGTATCAGAAATCTGATTTAGAAAATGGTGTTTTGGGGGCATAAATATCCATAAGTTGTAAGAAAAGGAGAAAACATTTAACCAATATAAAAACTAGTGTCAAAGTAGAGTAGAAAAAGGATGAGTGTTATACAGAATTGTGCAAAATATTAAGAGGGATGAGCAGGGCTTCCAGTTTTTTTTTTTTTTAATGCATTCACATGATGTGCATTACTGCATACTGTTTGTTTAGGGGGTTATATGGGGGTCAATTTCAGTAAAGGTACCGGGCCTCGTTGATGATATCAACCATTCAACTTTTACAAGCATGTTTTTTTCT
Organism: Eleginops maclovinus; assembly: GCF_036324505.1. Classification (NCBI taxonomy): domain Eukaryota; kingdom Metazoa; phylum Chordata; class Actinopteri; order Perciformes; family Eleginopidae; genus Eleginops; species Eleginops maclovinus. Next base: position 6,116,792 of record NC_086364.1, read on the forward strand.
TATGAAACACAGTATATGCTTGTGAAACATGTTTGTTTGTGAAAATATATGGATATGAGAGGTGTGTAATTCTGGTGTGTACAGCTCTTCATTATTTTTGTAAACTTTGATCTTCTTTGCTACATGAGCTTCCTTCCTCATGTATAATGTATGTAAAACTCTAATTACTTTGTCTTGCGTTGGCAGAAGGTGCTCCCTTCCTATAACATCCTCATCAACTGACAAATATTGTTAATAATTCAAGCCTCATTGCTGTACTTAATCTACCTCATTTTCTAATCCTCCTAATAATTCATTTGTTCAGTGATTAATTACGCTCATTTGTGTCATGTGGAAACAACATTTGTTTTTAATTGTGCATGTCTAAAGAATTTTCCAGTCGTCCCATTTGTGCTCGGCGCAGGCTGTTTCGGAGCTTTTGGTCACCGCGGGGTTTCCGAGTTGAGTTTTTACTCTTCGACGCCTTTACATCCGCCAGCGATCAGACTATCCACCATCACGCCATATGTGGCATCACAGTTAATTACTCAAGAGGAATTGGCTGAAGACGCGGCGTAACAGCAGGTGAGGAGCTCCAGCCCAGAGCTAAACCAACACTAACCGGTCAAGCTCAGCTGCCCTCGCTCCTCCGCTGCCTGAGACGCGCAGGATGAGCTCTTTCACGCTGCTTGGCCTTCATTACAGATCAGGGAAGGTGCAATTAGCAAACCCCCTCCCCCCGCTAGTTTATAATTACCTTAAGACACCCACTTAAACAGAGAATCTGATAAATCAGTTCCTGGTGCCTATCGCAGCCCTGGACGCTACATTATGCCAACAGATGTCAGCTGCAGCCATGGACAGGTCCCTGGGTGGCAGTGACAGCCAAAAACACCGCCAGCAGTTCTAATGAATAAGAATGGCCTTTAAGTTTCTTTTTTTGTGCCTCAGGTTTATGGCTATATTTCTAATGAATCAGGAATTTAGAAGAAAAAGAAAAGAGGCATGAGAACAAAAGGTCAATTAAGAGTTGTGAAATGCAACAAATTACACATTGTTTGATGTCATCCCCCCCGGTCGGTGACATTTGTGCTGAAATATTATTTTCTAATTTACACATGCAGAGTGTATAACAGTAGGTGCAAAGTGAAGAATTTTCTTTCAAGCTAGTTTTCATATTACAAAAGTGCCTTTTAGGGGGACATTTGCATGGAGAAGTTAACCATGTGGTGACTTACACATTATGTTCAGAGAGTATCTTCATTGGACAACCGCTGCTTCTCGATTATGGGAAAGTATTTTGAGTTTGGAAGAAATGTTACACGAAGCAAATCAAGTATCATGGAAACCAATCCTCCACAAGACACCCATAAACAAAGCACAGAGTTGGCATGCAAGGGAGAAGGAGATGTTTTGGTTTAGCAATGGTTATTCCACAAAAGTAAAATAGTTCATCTGCATGTGGATACTTTGTCCCGGCTATAACACAAATAATTGAATCAAGCAAATAAAACACATTTTCAATCATTTTATTTTGAATTGTGAATTTCATCCATCTAACAATAATAAATTAATACATCAAAAACACATAGAAAGAGAGAAATCTAAAATAAATATCTCTAAAAATAAGTAAAAGCATTAAAAATTAATTAAAGGAACATAGAATGATATACAACTAAAATAAATACATTGTAATTGTGAACACAGCTTAACATGTAACCACCTGCTTAAGTTAGGGAGCAGAGAAAACCATGATTGGTTGTTTGAATGCTACAGAATCATTTTAAGGCGCCTTACAGAGGAAAATAGTTGACATGACATTCCTCTCCCTGCCCCTGAAGGTTTAAACTTACTGAAAGCTGCTACTGTGGAGACCACCCTTAACCTAATGTTTCTCGTGTTTGTTCCATGGAAATATATTACCAGAGTACCTGCAGCAATGGAATAAAACCCACTAGACTGTGTGGAAAATCAACAACGCTATAACGAAGAATATCTCTCTCTCTCTAAAAATAAACCTGAATGAATCTCAGAGGTTTAATGAACTGAGTTTCTGCAGAGGGAATTTATCTTATTGGAAAGATGAATACACTTTCAGGGGAGGCATTCGGAGAAGAAATAAATGTCTTTTCAAACAGTAAAGAGGCTCCGTATCTCCATTTGGAGAAATCCATTTGGAAAAGAAGTGCTTTGGTGTCTCGTTTTAAAGTCCCAACACAAGAAATGCATGAGGGTAAAAATGGAACAATGCCTGCATAAAGCATTGCCGGGCATGTTTAAGTGCTGCGGAGTAGCAGCTCAGTTCAATAAGGCCAGCTATATCCAACAGTATGTTAAAAGCATTGCATTTCTCTTGGGCTGAAATGTAACATAAATAAAGTTTATTTGCCTTCTTAGACATTTGGAAATAACATTTCCCATGTTCAAAATCCAGCAAGTGAGTAATCGTGCAGAAAGTTGATCCAGCTACATTTACCTTAAGGAATAGTTGTAATGTTTTGAAGTGGACTTTTATGAGAAATGTATCCATAGTTATTACACGGCCTTGGGTGAATACTTGATTTGTTTTTGTAATACTCGCTAACAGACCCCTACCGACGAGAACAGACCGTTGGTAAGGAGGATCAAGTGACTATGAGCAGTCATATCAATCTGTAGACAAAGTCTGGTCGGTTTAACGTTAGCTGTCAACCCCTGACATTAGATTTCTACATCAGAAGTATTTGAATGTAAAAGTTACCATTTGTGGAGAGCACTGCATTTTGGATTTATGATGGCCAAGAAAAAAAAGAAAAAGAACGCAAAAGAAGGAAAGAGGAAAACATATCACTTGAAGTCAGAGAAGAAGTAAGACAGGAAGTAAACACTAAACTTAAAGGAAACACGGTATGGGCTCTGGCAGTGTTTAAAGATAGTTCATGGGGGAAAAAAATGAAAAGCCTTTTACAGAAAACCTTGATCAGAGTGGCCGTCTTTTTATGTAACCTTGTTGTCGCCATTGGTACGTAGAGTTGAACTGACAATTTTTTTCCAGAAGCAATACGATAGTTTTTAAGTTGGTACAATTAAGTCAAGTTGTTTTGTTAAGAATGTGGCAATGTACTAAGCCTGGTAACGTCATGTTGCATAATATCGCTTTATCAGTGTATTTACTTACTTATTATAATTATTACTTCCTCGTGTTTTCCCTTTGCGACACAACAGATTTCCCCAAGACTTATAATGGAATATCTTATCTTATCTTACGAACTACAGTAGCTGGCAGTAAGCCATAGGTAGCTTTATACTGTTGAAGCAGGTCCAGGTAATCATTTTAACCTGTTATCTTATAGCCAAGATTTCACATAACCCTATGTTAGTAGCTATGGTAACTAATGTAATTTGTGCTTTTCAGACCAGCTAACACGCATAACTCAATTAAAATGAATGTAACATCTATGTGCATTTTTCGTCATACACACACATTTGAGCCTGACTGAAAAAACATCATTTAATTACAATTTCCTGTCATTGAAGGATTAAAAACCCCAACAGCGAGGAGAGAGAACATCATCATGTCATTCGCATAAAGTCTGAATGTTACCGTTGTGCCCTGACGCATTCTGACACTTGTTTTGAGAGCCTGCGACTGAGATTGCTTTCAAAACTGCTGCTATTCTCCCCGAAAGTAATGACACAGAGAGACATAAACAGAGAGTAGTTTCTATTCATGGTCTAACCTGCTTTAGCTTTTATTTGACCTTGACGGCAAATATCACAAAGATAAGAAATGCTTCAGCACTGGACTCTGGTCAGCTCAGTTCAGTGGCTGAGAGAACGCCAACTCAAACATTCACTTTGTGTCAATATGCTGGGTATGTTTTCAGTTAGGTTTATAGGACTGGATGATTGAAATGGCTTTGGTTTTACTCAGCCTTATAGTTCTGAATTCATTATATACTGTGAGTTTATATTATTGTATTTCATTTACATTCTAATGTACAGTATATTGATAAATGGTGATTCTATGGGACCTGCAGTAATATTGGGCCTGGTAGTGGACATGAAACTGTATAATACTGGAAAAGCACTTTATATACATGATGGTGTACATTCTCTATATTTAATTAAGCTGTATTTTTCCGTACATATGTTCATGTGCAATGCCATCTTTAAAAGGGCTCGATTATGTTAATTTTCAGGGTTCATTTTTGTATTTTGTGTCTCTACTGGGACATGTCTCCATGCTTTAATGTTCAAAAAGATCTTTTTTTTTCTCAAAGTTTCTCTGCTGCAGCACCTCTTTTCACCCTCTGTCTGAAACCTACAGTCCAGTCTGCTCTGATTGGTTAGCTGGCCGGCTCTGTTGTGACTGTTCAACTGCTTAGGGAGGCCCCGCCCCTTACCCTAACACATATAATGTAATGGAGCACTAGTCAATAGAAGTGCGAGTGTTACGTAGGGATGTCACTACGTTACAGAAGTAAACAAAGGGGGGGGGGGGGGGGGGGGGTGTTTGGGAGAGAAACTCCCTCTGGAGGGAACTTTGGGATTTAATACTTTGAGGAATATCCACACTACAGGAAAGGGAAAACCCCAAAAAGCTTAATAGGGTGTTTTGTTTAGTAGGAGTTATAGTGACAAGGAAGTCCCTTGTGCGTTCATGTGTGCAACATTTGCTAAAGATCCAAGATGTGTTTCATTCATGGTGATGGTTCAGTCCCTTAAGATCTTTAAAAGTCTTTACCCGAAGTAGAAAAGTAAAACTCAACTGCTAAAACAATTGTACAAAAGGTCAATTTAGTAGCTGTTCATGAGCTTTCGATTATATCACATGTTCCAAATTAGCAAACCAGCTGTCATGGAATTGTTCAGGTTCACGTTGAAATAAAACCTCCCGGACAGTGAAACGAACCCATGCTTCACTAAGATTGTTGCCACTTCTGGGTTTCCAAGGTCAAGAATTAACTTTGAACCCTGAGCTTTTAAGCCTACATTTACAAGACGTTTGAAAGCACTCGAAAAAATTCAAATTTCCCGTGATAATTAAGCTAAGTCTGCTGATGGAGACCATATTAAATAATTGGAAGCTCCAGAACAGCTACTGAACGACCTTATACACTGTGGTCGCCAAGGTCAAGAAAGTGGATCCTCATTTTGTTCCAATGTTTCAAAACAACTTAATTTTCATTGCCATTTCCCTTCTGTTTTTCATGATACAGACACTGCTTTTAAAGAATTACAGACTTAGAAACATGTTTTTATTGAAAATGGGTTAAAACAGTGTCAATGTTCTCCGTAAACATTAAGTCAATGTAAACATTTTTACATTGGTTATGAAATAAAGTTTTAAGACTCAACTATTGAACAAGAAAATTTGCCATGAAAATAAATGGCAAATATTTCTGATTTACCAGAATTATTTATTTTACGCAACATTACTTGGCCTATGACTTAATGCATCAGAAGGCTTTACATTTCATCTGTATTTCTCGAATGACAAGAAAGAAGTATTTGTCATACAAAAACTACCATGTTAGGAAGATTGACTGAATGTAAGTTTTTCATTATCATCTTTTAAACTTTTGTGTTTGTGTGTGCACATGTCCAGTGTGTGTGTTTTATGATGGCGGCTGGTTCATCTGTCACAGTTACTAACACTGGACACTTCACATTTGGAGGTCAGTGAGAGGTAAAGGCTTTACCCTCTCGATGATTCACAGTGACACTCGGCGCTGTGCTCCGTGTCACTCTGACAGAGGCTAAAGCAATCTATTTTAGACTCGTCCTTAACACCTACATCTAAACTGTTGTCCGAAATACCAATTTCCCTATTTCCCCCCAATCAGACATCATTGTGTTACTACTTAGGATGGACATGACGTTCTACCCTTCAATTACCAGATATTACCCTGACGTTTTGGGAGGACAGAGCAATTGATAGTGCTTTAAAACCTCTCAACCCGTTATTAGGCTCCATTGTTTGAAACTGATCTGAAATTGGTTATATTTTTGTGTTTTTTCTTGCCTCCAAGAAATTAGTTCAGCTTTAGTCAAGCCTCACGTGCACACCCTATTAACATCATTTGTCATTTCTCTTCTTCTTTTAATAACTCGCTCAATATTAGCAAATTAAATGAGCATTTTTTTCTTGCCATTTCCATCACAAACTTTTGTGAGAAATTATAGGTTTTTATGCTTGACAAGACAAAGCAGGACAAATAAATCAATACAAAGCAAATGAAAGCAAATTGAATCTATTAAAGCAAAATTACTTGGAGAGAAAGAAAAAAAAAAGAAATCAGCCGAACGTAACCCATCGAGTCATGGTCGCAGACAATTAATGACAGAAGGAGCAAAAAGGTGCTGGCTCATTAAGCCTAGCCGGCCTGTGCATGCAGACAAGGCCAGCAGCAAGACCAAAGCACACAAACACAAACCAGTCTGTGTGCTAAACGGGGGCCCCGCAGGGACGTAGCCTCCACCTGCAGACACCGGAGGCTAAACACCAGGGATGTGTTTTATTTAGCAAAAACGTGGAAAAAACCCACCAAAAAATGATAAATTAGAAAAGATGAGCGTTCCTGCAGCCTCCTCTGTCCCTTCAGCACCTCCCACGTCCCGGCACCTCCTCCCGTACCTGAGGAACGCCGAGCAGCGGGGGGCCACGGAGGGCCTTCAGATCAGTGTGAGCCGGCGAGGGGCTCTCCCGGGCAGCCATGAGTAATTAGCACTAATTAGTGGCAGTGATTAACCGCGCAGGGGAACGTGGGGGCCGGAAGGGAGCAGATTGATAGAGCTGGCCCTCCTAACCCATAGAGGCTCCACTGCATCTTAAGCAGGGAGGAGGGGGGGTGTATCAGTGGCTGCCAGCCAGATGCTACAACGGCCATAAATAAAAGGTGGAACATCGAGCATCCGTAAAACCATTTCAACAACAGGGAGGTGAGAGCTGATGGCTCTGAAGCTAAAGTCTACAATCAAAATGTTGTCAATTCACTTCAACCTATAGTAGGGGGGTTCAAACAGTGGTCCTTGGGTTTAATCAGGTCCTTAAGTCATTTCAGAAGGGTCCTTTGACTGATTCTGAGCGGCTAGGAAAGGAAAAACCCAAAAAGCACAATAGGGCCCCTTTAAATCTGTCCTCCATATGAGTACTTTCTGAAAACAGATAGAAAGAAGCTTGTTTTTTTCCAGAGAGAAACTAAGCAAAAGCTACCTGCCATGCAGCAAACAGCAGACACACAAAATTACTAGACCGTTGCTAAAGAGCAAATCATTTTTTCAGGAGTAGAGGTAGACTAAACCGGAGCTAACAGGGAAGTAACTAATGGACTACAATTAATCAGCAGAAGATACAAACGACCAAATGTATGCTGGTGCTCTTCAGTGTCTGTATGGTAAATGCAAAACAGGTGATAATGCATTATGTGAGTATTGTATTTGAAGCATGCTTCTGTAGTCCCTGAATGGCCGAACATGTTTAATGAAATAAAGATGGCTAACATGCCTACAAAAAGACACACAAATTGAACTGTATAGCCTTTCTGTCTCCATTCACATATTCAACAAGTTGAGGCCTACCCTCCGCATAAAGTCTAAATCTAATAAATCCATTGATTCAATAAGGACTTAGGTTTCATGGCCGGCTGTCTAACTATATTTACTGTGAAAGCTGGGGACAAATAGAGCAATGACAATCCGATTCAATTCTCACAAACAGCACATAAGAGTTGATATGTCAAATAATGCATCTAGCCTGAATTGCATCACTCCAGTCAGCTAAGAGGGACTTTATAAATAGTCTTTGCTATTTTGGTTTGGCTCCATTATAATAAAAACTAGATTAAAGTTTGACTCTGTGAGCTATAGCCAAATCATTTCCCCTTCTAAAATTAAAATGTAAATACCTGGAGCAAAGCTCTGCCTCATCTCCATGCTTGTTTTCTTTTTTAATAACACGCACATGCTAGTTTCTCTACCTAGCCTGTAAACAAACGACATGATAACTACACAACAGGGCTAGGTTGAGAAGCTATCTGAGCTATTGTGACAAAACAGGCACGACGTGTGGCGCTTCATTTTAAACATCAATGACTTTAATTAGTGTCACTCCACAATCACCAATAATAGTGCTGGAAATGTGCGGGCCCCGCATCTGACAGCGGATCTGCGCCGAGGCAGGGGGCTCTTAACAAGATAAGCCCTGAAATCAACCAGCCTGAAGGAACATTACCTGAACAAGAGGGCTGATGAAAATGACTGTAGTGTCGGCCTGCTTGGAAACAACTGAAGTCACACGTCTTATGGTGAAACAAGCCAACAACACAAGTAGCACTACAGCGGATAATTCCCATCACTTGCAGGGCTGAGAAGGAAAGATCATCCCTTTGTATGTAAATGATCCGCCTGAATCTTTGGAGCTCTGCTGAAGAATGGGAGTGTTTGCCTTTTAACAAGGAAACAGATTAAACAGGTGACTCAAATCCTGTCTGAGGAACGAAAATATCTGCGTAAAATTTTGTTAAGTAAACACATCATTTTTATTCTACTTTTTTATTGCCAACAGTTCCAACCAAATAACCAAAATCAACAACATGATGGTAATGCCTTTTGATAACAGTTATATTTGGAAACGGATTGCTAATTCACATTGATTTCATCCCCTATCTGTCATAAAAACACATTTTTCCAACTCCCTGAACGTCCATTTGGTCGCTATTGTGGAGCTTTCCTTCATGTCATCTTCCTCAGAAGATGGAACTTAATGATGGAAATTCCAAGCCATCTCGGACAGGACGTCCTTTAAGCGGTCATACTATGATCATTTTCAGGTTCATATTTGTTTTTTGTGCCTCTACTGTGAAATGTAGACACCTTTTTTCCCCCTCTGTCTGAAACCAGAGCCCATTCGGCTCTGATTGGTTAGCCGGCTAAATCTGTTGTGATTGGTCAACCTCTTAGAGATGTCCCTCCCATTACATAATAGCGTACACGGTTTAGAAGCACTAGCCAATATACAGTATGGGTGATTGTTACATAGTGATGTCACTATGTCACAGAAGTAAACAAAGGAATCCAATTGAGTTGTTCCCCAGGCTGGGGGTGGGGGGGAACAGCCTCTCAAGTGAACTTTTATAATTTAAACATTGTAGATCATATACTTAAACATGTACATAACCAAAACCTATATATAATATATAACCCAGAAAAAGGATAGGGAAAAACATAAAAAGCATTATGGAGTTTTGTGTGTTCAGAATTGATTTATTATTATTATTTATTATGTACATTTCTTTCACAACTGGGCAAACTGTTACACAGTAAAAAATGGGTTGTTAATTTTTCAGAGTTAAGTTATTTAAAACTAGATAGTGTATTTCCATTACTGTGAAGAGTAAACTTGACCAAACAGTAGAGTTAAAGATGAGAGTCAAATTCTGTGTACATGCAGTGAAAACATTTACTCTACAGCGTGATGAATTCCCTCAACGATTCCCTTCCAATATTCCCGCCACTGTTTCTGAAGTTTTGTAACCTGCACCACGTCAGAAACTGCTCCGACTGGAGAAAGACGCCGTTTGGTAAGTAGCAGTCCTGTGTTTTCAACATCAAACATATGTATTTAATGTAGCATAGCCTTGTTGCGTAGATGTTGATTGGGGTTAGTTAGGCTACTTTTACCCTCTCTACATTGTATTGTAAACTCCGTCGGTAACGTTCGAGTGAGCCGGTTGACTAGGTTAAACGTGGGGTGAGCTTACCATCAGCTGCAACACTATGGCATATTCATTTTAGACAAACGTTTTTTCTCTCAGTTAAATTGACCTGCACATAGAATTTGTAATCTACTTCTGTAAATGCCATTTTGTACATGTAATAGGTTATGTTAACCACAGTATAACAATCAATTTTGGATGAGGGCAAATTGTGTTAGCCTTGACGCTAACTACTACACAATGAGCTTGAGCTGGCACGCTGGAAATCATCTCTCCCTGTAGACCTATCGTGGTAATTCTATTTGAGCATTTGTAGGTTTTCACCATCTAGCTAGATATTTTTCCACTAACGACCAACTTTTTGCAATATATTGACGACGATGGACGATTGTAGGCTTTTAAAATTTTATGTTAGACGTGCATAGATAGATGTAGTTAGCTAATCAGTATCACTGACTTCAAGTTCAGATGCATTTGACTGCAATACCACGTTAAGAACTTGGAAGTAATATAGTTGATAACGAAATTGAAATGACACATTTCAGACTGTAATTGCTTGTTAACACTTTGCGATGTATAGGGTAGTGATGATTTAAGTTGTTCTGCCGGGTTGGTGACGTTAGGTTAATGTACCAAAATGTTAGCAAGTTAGCTTGACAACGTGGTTTCTGCCCAATGTGACTTTAACGTAGCATTACCAAAATGTTAGCAAGTTAGCTTGACAACGTGGTTTCTGCCCAATGTGACTTTAACGTAGCATTACCAAAATGTTAGCAAGTTAGCTTGTGTAAGAAATGTTCGTTTATTTGAAGCCCAGGAGACGGTTTAAAATAAAGAAAGCAAAACTCCCTTAAAAGTTATAAAAGGAGTGTTTAATAAAAGGATGCAGTAGTAGGCCTTACAAAAGCTTCACAGCTGTGGCTCAATAGCCCGGGACACGCGTCCACAGGCCACTGACTGAGCGGAGCTCATCAGTAGTTACTGTCTGGCGGTCCGGAACAAAAGAGAGCTCGATTTCACAATCCTTACATGTTTTATAGAACCACCCCTTTCCGACCATACAAAGAACAACTTCAAAATCAGACGCGCCCCGCTGTCGTGCTCTCATTGGTTGGTAGCGGGGGGCTGGATCCTCCTCTATAGGCTGACGTCGTCGGGGGCGGGTCCTCTTATGACGTCACCGTCGCCATCTTGTTAGCGAAGTCCTGGAGCTGTCATCTACGATATTCTATTATGCAATTCTTAGGAGGTTTATCAGTTATTAAACAGGCAACTGTATCATTGCAGCACCAATGAGTGAGAGGTAGAGGCGGTGTGTTTAGTATGCAACTCCACTGGTCCTTCTCCCTCTACTCATATATACAAAACAATATTAGCTTTATGCTATCTGAGGCTAAAAACAACATCCTGTAATACTACCGGAAATGGACAAATATGATCCGTCCAGAAACAGTGAATTATCTTTTAAAGTTCCGCTCTAATATATTGATTATTTCTAACACTTGACAACGTGGTTTCTGCCCAATGTGACTTTAACGTAGCATTACCAAAATGTTAGCAAGTTAGCTTGACAACGTGGTTTCTGCCCAATGTGACTTTAACGTAGCATTACCAAAATGTTAGCAAGTTAGCTTGACAACCTGGTTTCTGCCCAAGGTGCCATCATTTGCAAGATGTTATGTTCTCGTGCTTAATTTGTGCCTGTCTGAAACCAGAAATAGTCTTGAGTTATTTCAACAATTGCTGAATTGCAAAGAAAGTCATTAGGAAGACTGAAGGTCAGCTAACAAGTTTATTTGCACCCCCTAAATTAGCCTATTGGTACCATAACTCCGTGAGTGTTTATTAGACAATTACGTTTTCTAATAACTTTGCTCTGATTCTTCAGAGAATATTTTGATGGATATTAACAGTTATTCAACCTTCCTTAAATTTTACAGAAAATGCTGCTGCGTGTTTCGTTTGGTGGAGAGCAGAAGTACATAAAGCTGCCTGAAGTAACATTTGGTGATTTCTTGAGAGAAGGTAGGCACTTAATTTGGATTGAAAGTAGCCTAATTTGTTCAAGTTGCAATTGCATATTGCAATTATTTCTCATCAGAAATGTTTGTGCACTATTTATTTATTTTACTTAGTGAGTATTAAATTTAACATCGATGAAGATAGACGGTTGGACATCAAGATCCATGACCAGTCCAACACAGAGGTCGACGCTGAGGTTTTTGAGGAGGTCGTTAAAGAGTCTCAAGGACCTTTCCTTGTTTCATTGGCCAATGAAGCACCTGGTAATTGCTGACTACTTGCATATGACTGTACACACACATGGTTGAAGTGGATGTATTGAACTATGAAATTGCATTTATATTTCTCAATGCTCAGGTAACCCTCAGTCCACGTCATCTCCACGCTCTACTGCATCTGAAGACACAGTGATCCTCAATTTCTCTTTGTGTGACCCAGCTGAGGAACCAGTTGCAGCCGGAGGAAGTCAACCTAAAAGGCCTTGCCGCATCAACTATGAAGCAAAAGCTGTGAGTAGTCAGTGTGTGCGTGTGTGGAGTTTGAGTCACATGTTTAATTTGAGGTGCATCGTATTTGTATCGTAATTTCCAAGACATTTTAAAAATACAATACTGCACATTTGATCCCTTAGCTAATTGAAAAAATCTTGACGACAAAGCCTGGAGGTGACCGTATCATGGAGGAGTATGCAAAAACAAAATCCATTACAGATTCAACCAGAAGACAGCTAATCAACATACTTACCGCAGAGATGACAGAAAAACATGGGTAAAATAGATTCAAATACGTTATCATGAGACATTGTTTAAACATTATTGCAATTGTTGTTTAGGTTATGTTGTTCAATGCTATCTATGAATGTTGATTGTTGAATACACCAGGACATCTCCGCCCCGGAGTGTGAGAGTGATGTATGCACAGGGGATTGTCGCTCTGTTTCCATATCTTGAAGACCCATCTTCACAGAATGGCTATGTAAGTAAAGGTTTTGAAATATATTTGCCCTTCGAACTGCTGATATCATATGAATGTATATATCACACTGTGCATACATTATACATAGGATCATTACTACGATCCTGAAAGGGGTTCAGGATACCTTGCATGGCGGTTGAAGACTATTCAAAGAAAAGCTGCAGAGGAAAGAGGTCCAGCAGTTAGTAGATCTCCTAAAGGTAATATTTATCATGAGGTGGAATTATCAACCTGTGAAATGTGTTGACAGGAGGATATAAAACTGTGTAGTTATAAAGAGTAACAACAAAATTGTCTTTTTCTAAAGTTGGTGGTCCAGGCCATGGGCGTACTAGACCCTTTACTGCCGACCAAGTCCTGACTGACGAGGAAGTGGAATCCGCTATCGCTGTGTTGAGACACACTGCTGATGAGTACACCATCCGTGAGAAGATGAAAGTCACTTTCAGTTATCGCCATGCCATGGTCAATGATAATGACAAATCAGCAGAGGTCTTCTCAGTATTTCCACGGTTCCTGGACACACCAGGACTGGTATGGCATCTACATTCATTGAATACTGAGACATATTGTAAAATGTAGCACAAGGTACCAATTCCTCCTTTTCTTCTTTTTTTCTTTTTCAAACTACAGATAGAACAGGATTTCAGACTTATGTTTGGTGAGCAGACTGCCAACAATTTCCTGGAGAGGTGGCCTACCACTTTCAAAGCAAAAGTAATTAAGGAAAGCCATGGACTGGTCCCCTCCACAGACCTTCTTGATTTGATGCGCAACGCTGAGACATCTACTGAAGTCGAAAATGGTATGTCTTTGAATGTTAAGAAGCATGTTGCTAAATATATTGAGGATGGTGGGAAATTATGGCATAATGTTAACCTGCTACTTGTTGGCCTCTAGGCTGGGACAGTGACATGTCAACCATCATACTGCTGCTACATCTGCTACCGCCATCCGCACAGGGACGAAAGAGGCCAGGGAAGATCTCAGCATCTCATGCAGTAGATCACCTCATCAAATTCCAAAAGGTACACTACACTAATATTTAATAATTAATCAAACATCAATTTCTTCTCAAATTCTTGAATCCTTTAATTGTTTGGAGTGATCTCATGTTATTGTTTAATTTCTAATAAATAGTGTTGTTGAATGTGTTTTGTTACAGACGGGAACAAGCGTGCAGCAGCATCTTGACACCATAAGTCAAAGCAGTCAGCCCTACCTCCTTGCTCAGGGACCCACAAAAAGCAGCATTACCTCCTTCTTCATTGCTATCGACAAGCATGCACTTCCATGCAAAGCAACCAGCGCAGTCGGAGCCCTGGATGAACTCTTTAAGGCCCACTACGTCTTTTGTACATCTTACAGTCCTGTGTTGAATAATTTCTTCACTTTTTTGCAAACCACCATTTACAGCATTGATGTGGGGGAAACGAAGGAAACGCCAAGAATCGCAGAGTTGCGAGTGCGAATGGTGCGTTAAACAATGAGGTGCTTTCTTTGCAGCAAAGAACTTGGTGAGGCAAAAAATCTTATAAAGCACCTCAAAGTTATACATGGACTCTGTACAGGAAAGACTCTTCATCTTAAATGTGGCGAAGTGGGATGCTCACGTTTTTTTAATAGTTTTTCGGGTTTTAGGAAGCATCTTAACAAGTCCCATGTGAATAGTGGTTTTAATGTTGTTGTTGAAACTGAACCACCACGTTGTCAAAGTGTTCTAAATAGTGATGAAAGTCCTGCAGAAGAGCCATATGAGGCTGAGGTTGAGTCAGAGCAAGCGTTATCCTCAGAACATCTTGTAAATAGTTGTGCCTCTGTCATTTCAGATCTTAAGGCAGCAGGTGTAGCCCAGTCTGTTATTAATTCAGTTGTGACCTCTATGGAGGATATTGTGCAGGATATACATGAGCATGCTAGAGAGTCAGTCATCCAGGGTGTTTTTCATGATCAAAGAGGAACTGAATCATGCAAGAAAGTTGAGGGATGTTTTGACCAATTAGAGAATCCATTCACAGCTCTAAATTCAGAATACAAACAATCAAAATTTATGACCAGCAAATGGGAAACTGTGGAGCCAGTGGAGCTTGTAATTGGCTCAAGATTTGACTTGAGGCTCAACAAAAAGACAGGAACATATGACCAAGTAGTAGTTAAAGACAAATTTATGTATGTTCCAATTTTATCGACATTAAACTCAATATTTAAAAGTGAACATGCCAGAGAAATGCTCAAAAGCCCAAATATAAGTGATTCAAAACTCAAAGATATTTGTGATGGCTCTTTCTTCAACACTCATCCTCTATTTTCAACAGAGAGACACACTGTACAGATTCAAATGTTTTATGACGATTTCGAGATTGCCAACCCCTTGGGGTCCAAGAAGGGAGTTCATAAAATGGGTGGTATTTATTTTACTTTAAGGAATTTCTCACCGAAGTGGAATTCTATTTTGGCCAATATACATCTTTGTGCCTTGTTTCATGCTCAGGATATAAAGCGTTACGGTTTTAGTGCTATTTTAGATCCTATTGTTTGTGATCTCAAACAGTTAGAGAGTAATGGCATTGATATTCCATTGTATGGTGGTTGTGTTCGTGGCAGTGTTATACAGGTGACTGGAGATAATTTAGGCCTACATAGTTTGTTTGGTCTGGTTGAGAGTTTCAGTGCAAGGTATTGCTGTAGGTTTTGTTTAGCCGAAAAAGAGGACTTCCAAACTGAATTCTCCGAAGAGTCTCCCAAAATAGTGTTGCGTACCAAAGAGGCCCACAGTGCTCACTGCCAAGAAATGGCACATAGGCCTTCTCTTCCTTATGTATTTGGCGTGAAGAGATCATGCTTACTAAATTCACTTACATATTTTCACACAACCGAGAACTACTCAGTTGATGTGATGCATGATCTTTTAGAAGGTGTGGCCCAATTTGAATTAAAGCAGCTGTTTTTTTATTTGAAAGAAAAAATTACACTGGCAGAACTGAATTCAAGAATACTATGTTTTGATTATGGATTTACAGAGAGATGTAATAGGCCAGTGGCTGTGAATTTAAGTGCAGAGTCTAATGATTTGGGACTAAACGCAATTCAGTCATGGTGCTTGCTGAGGAATGTTCCCCTTATATTTGGAGATTTGGTAGCCTCTACAGACCAACACTGGACCCTGCTTTTATTGTTGTTACAGATCGTCAACATTGTTTTCTCGCCCATTTTATCTCAAGGCTTATGCGTGTATTTGAAACATTTGATTGTTGAGCATCACACACTGTTCAAGGAGGTATATCCTCATAAAAGACTGTTACCAAAACATCATTTCCTGATTCATTACCCTAGATGCATTCAGAAAATAGGACCTGTACTCCATAGCTGGTGCATGCGATATGAAGGTAAACACAATTTTTTCAAGACACAGCTTAAGTCCTTTAAAAATGTCACCAAAACATTGGCCAAAAAGCACCAGAATCATATGGCACACAAGTGGCGATCCTCAACAACCTTCCTTCGCTTGGACATTGGTCCAGGAAAATGTGTCTCTTTAAATATGATTAAAGGTGGTTCAGTGATTGCTATGAAAATGTCCAATTGTGATAAGGTTATTAAAGTGACGTGGGCTAAGCACAATGGATATGTATACCGCCCACACCTGGTCGTTTGTGGTGAAGTTGAATTTGAAATGCCACTGTTTTACCAGGTCGAATCGGTTGTGATTATACATGAGAAACCGGTGCTGCTCACCATTCCTTTATTTACTGTAGCTTTTAATGAACATTATTTTGCTTATGAAGTGACTAAGACAAAAAAAGAATGTGTTGCCTTTAATGTTGATGATCTGCCTTATCAAAGGCCTTTTGACCTAAAAATGTCATGTGGGGAAAATGACACAGCAATGTACATTGTCCCATACTGTTATCTCTAATCAGGCAATAAAAGGTGTGATACAGTACCCGATTGTGTGTATTGCCTTATATATTACAGCAGTTAAGAATTATTACTATTTCATTCATATAAAATAAAAAAATATATACACTTAATACGCACGTAATTTAACCATATTTAGAGTAGAAAACTACTCTATGTAGTGAAATAAATTTACTCTGACAGTGTAAACATCACAGTGTAAAAATATATACACTTGTGTAATTGAACCATATTTAGAGTAGAAAACTACTCTATGTAGTGAAATAAATTTACTCTGACAGTGTAAACAGATCACAGTGTTAAATGTTTTTACACATTTCATTGTTAATTTTGACACAAAATGGAGTAAAATTAACTCTGGAAATCTTACACTGGCTATAGAGTAAAATTTACACTAATTTCGAGTGGGACCAAATGTTATCTGACAGAGAGTTAAATTCAACTCTTAAGGAGTAAAATTAACACTAGGTTTTTTACTGTGTACCAACCTAATGGACTGTTAGATATGGGGTTTATCAAATTTGACTCGCTAAACTAAAAGCAGAGTGTTTTTGTTAAAGAAACAGACTGTTTTACAGTAAATACCAAACAGGTTAGTTTAAATGCATGAAAAAAATGTTTTCCTATCGATATGGATATAAAAAAAAGAAATGAAGGGCCTCTTGCTTATCAGTGAAGATGATAATGTTCGAGATGATTCTGATGTGTCATGATAGATTGTAGACTATGTAGATAAGCCAATGAAGATATATAACAATATATGAAAACATATTAGAAAGTGTAGGCCAAAGCTAACATTCGGAAATGTAAGCTAGTTAGCTAGCTAAACGATGGACTAAATAATCTGGCAAAAAAAGTCACTTTACTTCCACATCCCCCTCTACAACTTTAAGAGGGATCTGCTCTGAATCTACAACCAGCACTTTCCAACAATCCTGTAAAGTTAATAACGGTCCAGATTGTGCTTTTTCATGACGCACCTAAGATTGCTTTGCCAACTTGGCTCGATACTCTTCTTCCCTACCTTTTTAAAACAGCTTACAGAGATTTACTTCCCTTTGTTTATATGACTTCCTAAATCCGTTGGTCACTGAAGATTTATCAAATGTTATGCAAAATGGAGTTGTTGGGGACTATTTTCAACAGTCTGCAACAGTGTGGCTCAATGATTCGATTTTAATCCTTTACGCTATGCAACAGAGGACGGACACACACACAGCTTTTGTAAACAAATGTGTTTTTTTTCCTGTCCTTTTATGCAATTTTTTGGCAAAAGTGAGAATAAAAATACACGCCTTCTCATCCTTTAAGGGGATGCAGGTATTTGCTTGAATTCAAATGGTTGACCTTTGGTTGAAGCACACTTTTTAATGGCTTCTCCCTCTCGCAGTGCATTTCACTCTGTAAGGTTGAGAAAGGGCAGAGTATATACTATACGTGTGTATAATGATGACGTCTATGTGTGTGTTTGTCTGTTGTGGTTTGACTGTGTTTAGTTCTAACAATGCCTGAAATATTGACTGGTTTCAATTTCCTCCACTCTGACAGCCCATTTCATCCGCAAGTGTGAATAAAGGCGGCCATTGTGCCGAGGCATCACTGTAAACATCAACAAATCACTTTCAGATCAAATGTCTCCCACAATAAAAGATATTAAGCGAAACCCAGTGTATATAATACAAAAGATGGGAAGTTGCTCCGCATAATAATTAACTACAATCACAACGAAAGTGCCGTAACGTGATTTAAACACAACGTAAGTAAAGTCGAGCTGTATGGTGAGAGCAACGTTGGAAAAAAGAGATGAAGAAAATGTTCAAGCACAGTGGTGACACTCATTGAATTACATGTTGACAGCTCTGTGTTAGTGAAGAGATGAAAGCAAAATGAGATTTTCAAAAGTGAATATGGGGAATGACAGTATTGCTTTCTCCACATTGTCAAACTTGACAGTGCTATTACCATCACTATAACTTCAGGTGTTGGCATAAGGTATTCATTCGGTGAGCAGAAATCCGCTACCTCGTTTGAATATTGATTGCATTCCGGGCAAGGGGATGAGTTATAGCAGCAACATTTTAAAAAGAAGGTAATAAGACGAAAATTGCAATAATTTGGTGAGGGAAGGAAAAGATGAGGATGAATAGCTGAAATTATAGATACTGATACAAACCAATAATTTGATAATGAGTTTACAAGGTGCAAAGACGTCTGGTTTTTAAATTTCCATTTACAGGAAGACTGTGAAATATTTAATGTGGAACCAGATGAAAATGTTTACTCTAGAGAGGGGTAATTGCTTATAGAGGACATATTGTGCTTTTTGGGGTTTCCCCTTGCCTGAAGTGTATAATATAGGTTTTTATGCATGTAAGAATCCTGTAAAATGCAAATATGAACCTGGAAATGAGCATAATAGGGCCCCTTCAAAAGGGCTGAAACAAATGGGAAGAACACAATAAAGGATGTAGAATTACCAGTTTACCTTTTTTTTTTCAATTAAAGACAAATCGTGATCTTATGTCATACAAGTAAAATAAATGACAAAAAAAAAGGAAAAATAGATCTCAACATTACGGGATAATACTGTATATTATAATCATATAACAGAATAGTCCAACTGGAAGGTACATTTGTAAAAATGTTAAGCAAATTAAGGGTAAAATATAGAGTAGGAAGCTGAAACTTCAGTTGAGTCACAAGGATATGATACTAATAGTACGTGTTTGTATTTTCTCTTTTTAAAGGTGTCTGTGTAGCTTCATGGCAGAATAATGATAAGAAAGTACAAAGAAGATGAAAAAACTATATCAGTTGAAAATAATTCAGAGCGAATGTGCTTAATGTGCCTTAAAACGGATTAATGTTCTAAAACTAAATGAAATCCAGGGGAAGGGTACTTCATCATGAAAGCCAGTTGAGAAACGAAAGTGAAAAGAACAAAACGTAATATACTTTAGAAACTTCCTGAATACTTTTAAGGAGAGGATAAAAGGGGAAACGACAATGACAAATGACAAAGTAGCACTTTTATTGCAGGATTCTGTGCAGTGTTATATAATCTCCTCATTAAACATTTTTGTTGGATCTCTAATTAGTTAGCTTACTCGTCTCTTTGCACCAAGAGTTGTGTCATTTCAGGTAGAGCTGTCACAGAGCCCCGAGCGTGGTTTATTAGTGAATTTCTCGATGCAAACTGTTTCTCTTCGGTCCCTGAAAAACTAAGATTACAGCAGTGGATCTGATGCTAAAGATGCCCAAACTAGTCACAAGTTGTAATGCAAGTCGCTCTGACAAACATCAGTGCACTGAGCCAATGAAAGTACAGCAGGACGCCCAGCTTCCTCTGTCATCTCCCCGATAAAGCATCTCCGCTCATCACTGCAGAAAAAAGGTAGGCAAGGTGAGACTCTGAGACAGTCAATGTGTTTGATTCCACTTCAATACACATGCATGTCAGCTTTGTAGGATTGCTGGTATGGTGGCCAACAGGTGCAAACGTGCTACAAAGGATGAATACATTTTAATTAGGAGAAACGTGCTGCAGCAGTTAAAACAACTTTACAGACATGAGGAAACATACGCGGCCAACTTTTTCATCGCATAACGTCAACAGGCACTGCAGTTCCAGCTTTAAGTGTTCCTGTTTCCGTCTTGTTTTGATCTTCTTGCAGCATTTTTTATTTGCAGCGTTTTGTATTTGTAGCATTTTGTTTATGCATCGCTATTAGTAAAAACTGCATATTAATTTAAGTCTGTGTGTGTTTGTTTTTTAAATGATGCACGTTCTGTGAATCTGGTGAATATGTTTCTTCATTTGCATGTGTTTCAGCACATTTGTGTTTTTTTTTATTTTCATCGTTTTTTTAAAGTGAAGTGTGTTTCAACTAATGAAAGTGTTTTGGGCCATTGCAATGCGTTTGCAGAGGTGATGTGTGGACATTTATTTAACTTTAGACGGACATATTAACTTTAATTTTACTTTTCTAGTTTTAAATCTCTGCCAGTGTTTATTATTCCACTGTATGTTAAAGTTATGCTCATTAAAATGTAAAGGGACCATTTGAAAGTTTTTCTTTCACACCGTAACTGACTGGACTGATTTATGCCTGAGGATTTCTTGAGCTTGCCAGTGGCAAAACTAAAAGTTAAATTAAAACTGCCCCTCATTCCTTCTCTCTAAATCTCTAACTAAATGTCTTATTTTATTAGACCCTAATTTTAATATAGCTGCAATGAGATGCAATTTTTTTCAAACTGGAAAATGTGCTCATGTGTTTCATTTTTGGTGTACAAATGGACACATTTCTGGTATTAAATATCCTGGTTTCTTCTTTTTTCTCAAGGAACATTGTTATGTTGTATTTATTTGCATTGCATTTCATATTTAAATAATCCATAATTAACATAGAGTAATCAGGTTACATTACATTTATATTTGTGATACTCATTTATGTTTACTTATTACATGTTTTAAAGGTAGCTGTAACGGAATACATTTTTAAAGGAGCGCTGATTGGCATTTAACGTTAGAAACATTGTCAATGAACATCATATTGCAGGATCCTCAAAGTTCAACGTTCTTGTGTGGCGACAGAGTTTGTATTTGTGGAACATTTGATCCTATTCAAGAAATACTATGTTGCTATAACAGCCTCCACTCTTTTCCTTTTAGGAGCCTGGCAGGAGAGATCTGTTTCAATTCAGCCACAAGAGCATTAGCAAGGTCCAACACTGATGTTGGCTATGTCCTGGCTGCTGTTCATCGAAAGGTTTGAGCATGCAGTTTGTTCACACCAAACTGGAAAAAGTATTTATCAGTGGACCTGGATTTGTACACAGAGACATTGTTATATATGGTTGTATGCTGTAGTATTCATGTTAATATCATATTGACGTATCTGGTAAATCTACTTGCCTTGAAGAGATAAAAAGGAAATACTATGCAAATGTTCAGGTTCATATTTGTGCCTCTACTGTGACATGTCTCCATGCTTTAATGTTGAAAAAGCTCTTTCTCATACTGCCTGTGCTGCAGCTCTTCTGTTCACCCTATGTCTGAAACCAGAGACCAGTCTCTGATTGGTTAACTGGCCAGCACTGTTTTGATTGGTCAACGCTTACAGATGTCCCACCCCTTAGCATACAATGTGTTGGAGTGCTAGCAAATAGAAGCACAAGTGTTATATAGTGATGTCACTATGTGTCACTTAAGGACCATTTACATGCACAAACACTTACATAACATACTACAGGAAAGGGAGAACCCCCAAAATCCTAATAGGATTTAGAGTTATTATTTTTGCTTGATTGACTGTATAGATCCTTTTTTATTCTTTCTCATAGCTGTAGCTGTATTCACATCAGCTGATCCAACACCTGGTTTGGCACTTCAAAATACAGTCCGTTTAAGCTGCCAAAAAGTTTCAAATACTCATCTATTGGCGCCAACTATGGTATGGTGGAAATCTTCCATCAACCTACAGTAATTAAACTGTGAGTCTCCCTGATTAAGAATGAACAGGGGTGATTGAAAACAATCAGTGATCAACTAAGAGTCATAAAATACATTTCTCAGCCTACATTTGAGGCTGCAAATTCCTAAGCACCGATTTATAGTGCTGTACTCCTAGTGAGGCAGTAAACAGCCAAATTGACGACATTAGTGCGAGAATATCCGCAACAAATTGCTCCTGGCAAGACACTGAGCCCATTATCTGATCAGATTTGACCACACATTTGTCAATCCATTCAGCTGAGAAAGACAGCACAAGTGAGTAATGTGGCAGCCGGCGCTGACCTCAGACTTGGGGAGAGGTTTGCAGCACTGAGTGACTCGTCTTTCCTCCTACTTTGGAGTTCTTAAGTCAGGACTTCATGAATGAACCTTAATGTGACAGAGAAATTGGGGATCACTTTCTCGGTCTGGCTCTGCCAACAGTTTGATGATATCGACGACTAGATGGCGTGAATGCGGGAGACTCCAAAGAGAGGATTAGAGAGGGGAGATAAGGCTATCCACTGTAATTAAGCCCTATCTCTGTACAGCCACTGAAGAAAATAAATCACCCTTCAGAGCCTGCCAGTGTTGAAATGCATGAACAATTATTCAATAATTTATCGTTATACATGCAGGCTCCAAACACTAATAGGACACATTTTAACTACAGCATTAAATTAAATTAAGTTGGAATGCATTTAAGATCAATGTAATAGATCACCTATTTAACCTTTTTTAATCACTCTAATGTAATTGTATTAGCTCTGTTATCAAGCTTTTTATGATGTGCCCTATGTTCATTTCCCATTCCAGCCATGTTTAATTGTCTATGGAGATGTATAGGGTGTGGCACCAGACATACTAGTGGAAACATAAAGCAGGGCCCTCGGGGAAGGTGCCAGTGTGGATATTCAGTGGTGTAACAGGCTGAGGGTGACATGCAGATGAGGTCAAACATGACATTACAAGGTATTAAAGCTGTTAGTTTTACAGAATGTGAGCAAGTCCGCACAGCAGTCCTACTATGCCTGACTTGTGTATATAAACACATGGTACCTGCCAAGTCATTACCCTTGGTTTAATGAAAGAAATGCCTTATATGTTTTCATTGGTTTTGCGCTAAAATCTTAATCCAGAGCACATAAATAAAACGGGGTCTCAAAGATGACTGTCAGGGGAATTATTTGTTAAAAGTTGATTAAAGTTCTGTCAAGATATCACAACATTATTTTATGTCACGTTGAGGTTCCCTTGCTAGTAGCATCAGTTGATGTCGCTCTATACACATTTTTTATTTATTTTTGCATCCTTTAGAAACGTCCATGTCTGAAAAATGAAGCAAATGCTGAAGTGCCTTAAACCTGCCTTCTCTTTTGGCCAGAAGGGGGCGATTCAATGTGTTGCAAAATGTAGTGAAATTGTATTGAAATCCATCAGAAAACGATCCAACTTCTTAATTGATTTATTACCTCATTTAACATTTTCGTAATGAGCTTATGGTCTCAAATGATAGTTAGAGTCTACTTTAATAAAGTTTGATGTTGCTTTAGTAAATTATTATCCCATTTAGAGTCAAATAGACGATAAAGCAGCATCAGCTTCAGGGCGGAGCTTCCTAGTAATTGACTGGTCCTTTTCATGCTGTGCTGTTCCTCATCTTTTCATCTTACAACTTTCACCCTTTCAATGTGTTTTAAGTTGATGAGAGGGAATGAAAAATGTTGGTCAACAAACCAATGGCTGAAGGCATGGTGGCAATGACCAGTAATTTATTTTGCTTCGGGACTGCTGTTTGAGCAAAACAAGCTATTTTCTGACAAATGATGGCCATGTTGTTTATAAATGTAGTAATGAAAAAATGGGCCAATTAATAGATGACAACAGTTATGGTTAGTTGCCCCCCTATTTAAGTTATTGTAACTGATTGTACTGCATTTTCTTTACTGTCAGGTAAATATAATGTTTAATTTGTGTAAATAACAACAACGATCTGTGATATGTTAGTATACTATCCAGACATCTTCCTGTCAGATGACTGGCACTTAGTTGAAATACCAAATATACTCATTTCTCAAGACCCCTCACAACAGCTGTTAGAATAAAATATTCCATCTTGAGAGTGGTGAGCCGCTCTTATCACAACAAGGGAGGAAGGGCAAAATATATCACATTTGTTATGCTTCTAAATAAGTGCAGATAAAATCATATAAGTTCATCTTTCATCCTGAGCAATTTCCTACTCACCTGATCTTAACTTCAAAGAGCAAGGTATCAACGGAGCACACATCTCACAATATTTGTCTCAAAGCAAGGAAAGAACAATGTGCTTTTACGTTTTTACAAAGAAATTGCTTCCATGCCGAAAGGGTATTATCTATTCACAAAAACATGCATTTTCATTTAAAATTATATTTTTCTGAGGTAAAACAATTGCATATGCAGTGCGCTGTACCTCCTAGAGCAAAGCTCCCTTTGCTTTATGCTTGGTTAGAGCTCTCCCAGGTCCATATTGGGAAGTCAGAACTAAAAAGATATTAGACATGAATAAAACAGAAGTTCTCTTTGAAATGATGTGACATTTCCATATCAACTGGAATAAAAACATTGTGGTACCCTTGATCTGGTTATGTGAAACTGAGCCAGGCAGTGAGATACTGTGATGTTTGATGTTCTGCTCAGGGTTAGAGTCAGGCGGCCAGCTGGTGGTTGGACGGACAAACGTCTGAATTCCTCTAAACACTGTGGTCAAAAACACACAGAGAGATCTGAGGCAACACACATGGGTGTATGAGATAACAACACAGTTTTACACACACCAACACGTTGTGTTAAAGGTGATGCGTATCTCTGTTTAAACCTTTAACATGCAGTATCACGGTCAAATGCTGTCTTATCTGTAAGCTCTCTGTGTTACAAATACATCAATACAAATTATATTCATAGATAACTGAATATTGTGTATTGCGTGCCTCTACTGTGAAATGTTTACATGCTCTTATGTTCAAAGCATGCTTTATTTTTCTCATCCTGCCTGTGCTGCAGCACCACTTTTCACCCTCTGTCTGAAACCAGAGCCCAGTTAGCTCTGATTGGTTAACCGCTTAGAGTTGTCTAAGAAACGTCCTGTCCCTTAGCCATCACTATGTGTTGGAGCACTATCCAATAGAAGCGTTACACAGTGATGTCCTTGTGTTACTGAAGTGAGTACAGGGGTCCATTCAAGGTGTTTCAGGTGTGTGGGAAAGAAACCCCTTCTGGTGGATTTGAGCCTTTGCAGACCATTTACTGTACCTGCACAATATCGTATAGACAGTAACACCGCACAGGAAAGAGAGAACCCGTAAAAGTATAATATGGGAAAGTTGTCCCAATTTTCTCAATTAGTCTCTGTTTTCCATAGCCAGGTGCTCATTGATGTTATGTATCTGAATGCTTTGTAAGGTACAATACCAATGATCATGAATGTGTGTTTTGAAAGAGGCATGAATGCCAGACTGCTTAAACGGTTATTTTTCTTAAAAAATAAAATAAACTGCAACCTTTCATAATATGTCAGCATAATGAGGTTAACGCACGTTTTCTGAGTGCATGTGTGCCATCATTGCACAGAAAGACACCAAATGCTAGCTAGCTCTTTTGTCTAATTTGCAGCAAATGCAGCAGTATATAACATGAAACCCAAGTTATGTCTAGCGGTGGGAATCGGTACATAAGGCATGTAGGATTTGACAACGCTAGTTGGAAGTTCACCACAGTATGTTTCTTAGCAATACAGGCCCTTAGTTGTCAGTCAACTGTTGCTATTGGAAACGCCCATTCAGAGGCATCAATGCCATATTCCACCAATATGTTTCAACCTCTTTTCGAAACAAATAAATAAACCATGACTTTAACAGGGGGTATGTCAGCTCATCTTCCTTCATCCTTTGTTCCTAAGGTTTGACAGTAAAAGTGTTTCAAAGGTCACTCTTAAGACGGTAGAGTGATTAAATTGAAAAGCCTGAACCATTTAACTATCTACTGTACTGGCCTTGATTTTATTCAGTAACCTACCGAGCGCTGTTCTCAAAACTTATTATTTCACCTTCTTTCCACCTTACCCCGAGGCGTTCGCTGAGTTCGGTAGAAAGAAGGACAGAGAAGCATTTTGCCAGGAGCATAGAATCACTAGATTTAAGTCAGGCGCTGTTTGACTCCTCTGGAGAATGACAACCACAAAGAAACAAAGACGGAGTGATGGTTTGACTGACAGCCTTTTATGTCTGTTCACTACAAGGTCAGATGTACCCCAAATAGAAAATAGATCTGAGTGATCGTGAATTTATTAAAGAATGCCCTTCGTGTAGGATACAACACTGTATGTTTTGGTAAAGGGAAGATTATGAACTATAAGTAGCATCGAGAAGGACTAAAGTGCTGACATTAAACGAGTTAGCCAAATAGTGGTGGAGGGAGATAATCCAAATATAATTGTGTGACTGCTGGCATGTCAACTTCAACCTTGTCTCATAAATGCCATAAGGAAGAAATGTTCTCGGAGGTTAATTTCACTATATTATCAAGAGAATTAAGGCAATTACCAACAAATGACAAAAAGGGCTATTCAGAACCAATTGTGAGGATAACTGACCGTGCTATGTCCTCTCAGCAGGTGGTTATTCATAATACAGCAGGTGATTCATATGAATTATTTCCTACCTGTCATTCACTTTGCTCCGCCGCCTCAGTCTGTCCAAGTAATTGTAGTCCTGTAGATTTCACTTTGGCACCTACAGCGGGATTCTTGGCTGACCTTCCTGGGCGCTGACTTCAAGCAATTATCTGTGGACATTTTTGGAGAGAATAAGAGCGTAAATATTCAAGAGGGAATCCCAAAACAGATAGCGCTCAATACAAAAAGTAGGTTGGACCAAGGGAAACAAAATGTGGTTACAGGAAAACCGCCCGTCTCATTATCTTCAAGTCAAAACGCTAATTTGTTGTTGATGTTCTGTTGTCAGAAGAGTATAATAAAGGGTCAGTAGTATTCCATTGGTAGAGGAAAAACCTTCCACACCCTGTTTCTAGTACATGCAATTGTGCAGTACCAAATTGATGTGCCCTGGCACCTAAGAAGCAAAGAAATATATCATAATCTGTTTTTTAAATGAAGTGTTATCGTACCACGAATTGGTATTTTACACATACGCTTGTTCAATATCCCAGTAATAAAACCAGCAGGACCTCAATTTGCCTTTGAACGTTTAATCTTCAAAAAGAAAACACTTCCACACAAAGCAGCAAGAAGCTAAATAACAGTCCAGGGTTATTTGGCTCCTATAAAGTATTGGTAAAAATGAGTTTCCATGGAGACTAATATGATCGCAACTAAAGACACATAAAGGGGCTTTTAGGAACGAGTGAAGCAAACTGTGGGACATGAAGATAACAAGCTTAGACAAAGAGACATAATGTCAACACAGTCTCCTCACACAGGGCTCAACCCGTAATCAACATGTACAGTAGCCACAAAAAGGTGGTAGACACTTTGAACAGCTGAATGTCAAATATAGATTAAGTGCTCTGTGAATCAAAACATTAAAGGATGACTGAAACTCCAAAACCTGGATTTAAGCACCACACATTAGCTTTATATGGCATTTTTGTTAACCAGTCTTTAAACGAACAAGCTCTGACTACTGTACAAAAGACCCTATTAACATATTAACAGTGTGTTGCATACACAATTAAATAGAATGTAGGAGCAATGTGTAATTCAGAGCCACCTGTCATCAATTAGTAAAAGAAAAACCTACATAAGAGCGGTATCCATTTTGTTATGTGTTAGTTGTAGTAGTTTAGTTTATTAGTGTATTCTAAGACATTGTTTATATTGTGCATTGTTACCAAATGTTGTATATCTCTCTCGTTTCTTGTGTGTTAGTTCCTGTTAGCTGTTAGCCAAACACGCTGTAGGCTGCTATAAGCTAACTAGCTCTCCTCCTCCTGACATAAGACAACATTTGGTCTTGTTGATAATTTGCTAAATGACAGACATATAGGCAATTGTTTAAGATTGCAACTATTTGTAATCCTTAGCGTCCAAAAAGGGTCCCAATGAAGGCAGTTGTTTATCACTTACGGTTACTATCATCTGTTAAGAGTAGGGAGGAATAAACAGTTAATGAAAATAGTAAACAGTCTACTTAAGTACTCAATAAATGTATTTAAATGGTTATGGGTCACTTCAGTTGACAACATGTTTGTTAATGAGCGTCCATCGATATTACCTGCTGGTAATGGGTCCAAACCATTGGGCTTTATATTAGAGTGATCTCAGACTGTACCGTTTGAGTAGAATACAGGGGGGTGTTAACTTGCTTAAGGGAATAGGCTTTATTCTATGTTGTTGTTTTCACAACCTCACGAAACCCAGTTTGAACTGCTTGTTGGTGTTATGTAAACTTTAATTAAAACATACACTGTGTGAAGAAAACTCCTCCGTGTGTTCTCCACCACTCGGGGAGTCTGCACAAGGATTCCTTTTTTTTTTTTTTTTGTAATGCTTTGTTTTCTTTAAACCATTACTTTAGCCAGTAGACAAAATATTCAACTTCAATGCATTGCATTCCACATTCTCCTTTAAACAGGTAGGCTAATGTTCATAGATCTGATACAAACAGCATGTGTTCTATATGTACCCATGAGAATGATATTTCCTATGCCAATACATTGTAGTCGCCTTTTTTAAAGAAGCATTAAAATATTGTAGTTTCCACATACACTGTGCAGAAATAATCAACTGAAAAAGAAGCTAAAGCTCATTCATTCAGACAGATTATGTAAAATAGCTCACTACCTAGCTGGGAATGTATATTTTAACCTCAGGTACACTGAATTCCCAGGAGCAGGCAGTGTGCGTCCCTTTGAAACAAAGTTTTGTGTGAAGGTAAAGAACTCACAAAGGTGATTCAGATTGTGATAATGTGCAGTGGTGAATCTGCAGGGCTGCCTATAAAACAGATATAAAGCCATAAAGCGTTGTTCAGAGGTGACCTTTATTTTTGAAGAGCTGCTGTGACATGCTGTGAATTAGACAACATCAACGCTCCAGAAATGTATGCCTCTGCGCAGCTTGACCTCTAAGTCAACAGTACGTCGAGGAAAACTGGAACGATCGCAAGGAAAACAGACCCTGCACACACAGCAATAAATGTATGACAATACACGCTCACCAGCAGAACACTGATGTCTATCTGCCGGCAAGCCACTGCGGCCACTGTCATTGGTTACAAGGTGATTCACCTATGTGCACTCGAGAAACGTATTGATTTGATCGAGTTGGGATTTTTGCTTATCACCACAATATCAAGTCACCTTGTTCTTTTATTTTTTTCTCATCAAAAGTAAACAACGGTGCTATCTAACCCTGATATGGAGCCAATTAAATCCTTGTCTCAATCCATGGTGCTGTGAAGCGCATTCTAATGTGTTGTCAATTCAACCTTTAAAGGGGACATCAAGAGAAACTCACTTTTTATCTGTTTGTGTGCGTACACTTAAGTATTTAGAGTTCCTACCAACATACAAACTGTGAAATACAGTCGGTTTTTGTAGGCTGCCTCACACACAAAACATGGGATTCAAGAAGGCATTCAAGATTGGTTCACTATGTCACACACAGGCTCATTGGAATATCTGCCCCAACCTTAGATCTCAGTATCTCTTCCGACGACTTCCGAGAACTATCTTTGCAGTTTTTCTTACAGCCAATAAGAGCAAACGAGGCGTTTTTGAGAGGAGGGTTTAAGGGAGACACGCTTAAACAGAGCATTTTAGACAGAGGGTGAACACAAATATATTTAGAGAGAAAATAAAGAATAGTAAAACAATGTGTTTTATGAACATTTAAGCGTGCAACCATGTTCTAAAAATCCCCCAGTGTGTGTATCTGACCTTTTCATTCATGTGAGCAGAGGAATTAGAGCAGATAGAGCAAATAAAGTTAGAAGATTATAATAAAGTCAGTTTCACAGGTGTACAGCGACTGAAATGTAGTATCAAGAGCCTGTGTTTGGTCACAGAGTTGAGGGAGAAGGTGAAACTATTGACACACAGAGGGACAGCTAAGCCACTTCACATCCCAATCGATTATGGGTCCACTCTACTGCAAGTGGCATTCCTCTTTTAAAAGTCAGACTTTCAGGATCCAGACACCTGGCTGGACTTTGATTCAGCAATATCTTCAGTTGCAGTACCACACAGCACTTTGGTCCTCCTCCTCCTCTGTTCCTCACTCAAGCCTAAGTCACTTTGATAATGTTCTAGCTCAGTGCTTGGCTAGTGCAAAAGAAGGAAACAGATGGCTGGTTATTTCTGGATGGTACCACAAGGTGTCCAACTCAAATAAAGTGTACTTTCACAGGATCTTAGTGTTTATTTTATTTTATTTTTTTTATTTTTTATGTCTGCTTAGGGGACTTTATAATACCTTGGACTAAGAACTTGTAAATGGCCTGTGACGATGAGATTATAAAAGATTTCTCAGGTATCCCATATTATTATACTGAATTCAAATGCCTCCCTCTTTGCTTTATTTAACTCCAGATAATCCCTCCCTGGAGGATGCCTATTAACCTGGACCAACACTGTGGCCCCTCCTGATGAGGCTGAGGACAGGCCTTCTCCATTTGCCTTCCTGATCTCTGTCACTCAAACGGGTTCATAATTACTGTGTGTCTTCACAGGTTACATAGTGGATTTTAGCTGCATTGTATGGATACATTAATTACATGGGAAAGAGGACTGAGTTAATACGGCTGCTTAAAGCATGTGTGAGGGTGCACCTCCTGCATGGAGTCATGTTTGCAGATAAGATGGCGAATGAAGCGGCTGTTTATGTCCTTGGTTGTAAATAAAATCAAGGCACAATGATAAGCTCATCCATGACATGTCATCTGGCAGGTGCTGACAGTTTGAAATTACATTAATCCTTATCTATTCATTATGAAATTTGTGAGTATAGGTGTAGCAATGCCTTATCGAGGTATAGAGCCTTGACTGAATTTGAATTGATTTCTATCTATGTGGAATCCATTGCAAATTCCCCTCATGGCCTGGCAATGATGGAGGCAGCACCTGCCTCTCACAGGTCAAGTCAGATTCATCTCTGGCTATCTGATGAGCCCATCCCTGAGCTGTGCTATGAGTGAGAAGTAGCACATTTTAGATTACAGCACTCCCTCTAAAAGCATTCAGCTGTAATGCATGTCTTTCAATAGTTTGGAGCAGAGCGTTCATTTCATCTCTGGGCGCTTTCTTTTAAAAAGCTATCCCGCAAGGTCCTATCACTAGGTGGTTCAAGGGCAAAATAAATCAGCGATGACTTGTCCCATCGTTGTTATGTAGGGCACAGAGGTCTCCTGTCTGAGGCAGGAGCTCAGGTTGAGAGATCCCCTTTGTGTCTAAAGCGGGATCACATTAACAGCCTGACTCATTACATTAACAGAGGTGCCACCACCACGACATGAATAATGCCATTCCTTCTGTGAAGGCGTTACAAACAGGTCTGACAGCAGGAAGCATCAGACTATTATTAACCATAAATCCATAAACGGCACGCACGGTCCATACAGGGGGGAGATATTTTAAGAGCTGAATATTTGTTGAATCCATTAAAGATGGGTATAAAATATGAGTAATATCCACTGTTTGTACTTCAATGAAAGACTGATGGGAAGTAACAGAAGCAGACGAGATCAGGATTCCCTGGCAGAGATGCACACTGTGTGGGTGCAACATGGATTTGATGTTGCCCCAGTACCCCCACCACATGTCTTGTCCTATTGTTAGCAAATAAAGCAAAAATGACAGATGTATAATCTTAAATAAAATTAAGGCTGGGCTGCAAATGCTGCCTAGCTCAATGCCCTTCATTGTTATGAATCACAGGAGGGCTTGTGGCAGCTTTACTGGATCAGCAGAATTTGGAAATTCTTAAAAAGCTGAATCTCCTTTAACCTTCCCCCACCTCTTAAGCACCTTCCCCACCTGCCCCAACACCAGGGGATCCATCACAAATCAAGGATGGGAAGGTCAATAAAAGCAAACCATGCCGGATTCTCTGACTGACACATCAAAAGTTCCCTCAGCAGCGCTCAACACTCTGCCTTCCTTTCCTTCCAACCAATTTAGAGAAGTCCGAGGGGAGCCCCCTAATCCATGCCTCGGAGAGTGTGCTTAATCAACCTCTGATTAAGTGGGAGCACGCCAAGGTGTCCGGCAACATCTTCACCACCCCCATCCTCTCCTGAAGTCAAACCAAACAGAAGGAACCAGCCTTTGTTTGTCTTCCCAGCCTCATGTCCCCTGATGTTCCCTCTCAAATGTCTTAAGTCTCCTTGGTCTTGTTTAAGGCCCTTCATTCATTTCACATCCGGTGACAGAAAATACAAAGCAAACATTTAGTTCCTTCTAATTCCTTTCCCTCTCACTCCCCCCTGCTCTCTGTTGTTGTTATGAGTGTCCCCCAGGTGTCCGGGAATGAATTAAACATCAGAATGTTAGTAGGAAGGGCACAGCTTCTGCTGAAAGGATTGAATGCAGAGCGTTGTTTGAGAGGAGAACAGCAGAGGAGGTGACAGAGGAGGCTTTGCTCAGCACGAGGACGCCGAACCATCAGGGAACCACTTTGACCTCTAACATCTGACCTCCTTCATGAATATTCATTTTATTCTTCCTCAAGACTCTCCCAGTAATTGGGGTTTTCCAAACTTTCAGAGCCTCTTGAATATGTGTTTACCTGTGTTTGGGGTAGTGATTCATTTGTTGCTGGATGCCTTGGTAATCCCATTTATGTATTATTATTACAAACCCATCAATAGTATACCTTAATGGTAAATATTAAAACAATTAAGAGCTGGTGGTAGAAATTGGAGAAAAAGCCCCTTGTTGTAGAAGATCCGCCAGACTGGTGCTGTCGTTCATTTGTCTCCTTTAACCCCCATACACAGATCGCCTTGCTTGCTATACCGCTGTCAGACTGAGCGATGACTAGCGAATTCCTACACAAGTGTCTTCAGATTGGTGCTCATAATAAAATAAACTGTCAAACATATATAGTGGCACAAACAAATAATAAACTCCAAGTGGCCTAAGCGTGTCCGTCATATGACACTGGCTGGGGGCATTTATTTGCAAGAAATAGAAAATGTGGACAAAGGCTCTAAGCTGCCTTATTATCTCTATCCTTTATGTTTATGCATCAATGGTTGATAGAAGAACCTCATTATTTAACACGTCTAAGTTAGTACTTTTGACTTCCCAACTGAAATTTGAAAGAGAGGCACCTAACCACCATAACCATGTATGCTTGCGCTCATTTCTGAGAGTTTTTTTGGAAACAAATACAAAAAAATGACTTCTCTGTGTAAATCCTGCCTACAAAAAAACTCTCATAAATGAGGGCAAGCATACATGGTTATGGTTGTTTGATGACTCAAATTGCAGTTGGGAAGTCAAAAAGTAAACTAGGAAGTGTTAAAATATGATGTTCTTCTATCAATCATTGATGCATAAACGTAAAGGATGGAGATAATAAGGCAGCTTACAGCTTCTGTCCAAATGTTCTTTTTCTTGCAAATAAATGCCCCCAGCCAGTGTCGTATGACGGCTAAGCTTAGGCCACTTGCAGTTTATTATTTGATTTGTTGTTTTGACTCAGCCATCACTATGCCTACAATATTCAAAACAAACAAAAAACATGTTAGCTGTGATTGAGGGCTTACCAGTCTACGACATCCATTCCCCGTTGCGGGTTCACTAGAACATAATTCGGAGCCTGAACTCATCATAAACATAACTATCCCCCCTCCTAGCAAGCTAAATGTGGGTGGATCGCCTCTTCATGTGAGGAATACAATGCAATAAAACCACAGAAGAGCAACAGAAAGTGAGTTACTTAGTTACTCACTTTCTGTTGCACCCAGAACAAGAGTTCAGTTCATGGAGTACATATTTCTGCTACATAAGGTTGTGTAATATTTGCTCTGCAATGGTTTTTAGAAGTGGCTCACATAGAGAGAGCTCATGGGGATGTTGGTGGAGGCTGGATGTTTAGCTGCAAAGTTCTCCTTTAACAATAGTGTTTGCTCGACAAGGAGGGATTGTGTTAAAACTCATTATTTTGCATATGCGGTTCTAATGTGTGAAACTTACAAAGAAGAAAGCACTATCTGCTGTGATGATGTGTTTTGTCCTTCAATGTGCCAAATAAAACTCCAACAAAGATGTTTTTACATTATGTTTTATTTGTCTGACTTTTAGCGCCAGCTAAAATCATGCCTAGGGCAGCACAATGGTCAGGGCCGGGCCTGACTGTATATCTGAAGTAGTTGGGTTAAAGTGATCTAAAGTGTGGTGGCCAACAGGTGCAAACATGTTAGAACGGCCCAAGATATTTCCATTTGTTGAAACCGCAGTTTAAAAATTAAACGCAAATACAAAAACATCTTCACCAACTTAACAACACAAGTGCAATGAAAGCCAATAAAACAAACAGTTTAGGTAAGTTTCCAGTTACAGCGACAGTTGGTCAAATTTATAATCCAGGAACATCAACAAGCGTTTCAACAATGTCTCAGCTGTGTACATCACTTTTTTAACATCCCCCTTCCTGTTGTGTTTTGAGTTTTTTGCAGCGTTTTTTACCAGCGCATCATATGTGCAGCATTACATGTATGCAGCGCTTTTTGTAAACCCTGCGAATGATTTGCCAAGTTGTTAGAGTTTTTTCTAAATGCTGCGCATGTGTTTTCAAGTTTGTGAAGATGTTTCTTTATTTGGCAAATCAGTTTTTTTATATTTGCATTGTTTCTAAAGCGTTTCTCCTACTGGAAATGTTTTGGGCGGTTGGAGCAGTTTTGCACCATTTCGGCCACCGTACAAATTGGGGAAATGAGTGTTTAGACCTAAACTGTGAATCTGCTGTATACCTCTAAAAGTGTGAAAACTATATTTCAATTAGTATGAGCTTTTATGTAGATGTATTCATGTGCTTGTTGGCATGCAGAGAGTAGTGTGCATGTGTTAAGAGAAGCTGTGCTGCCGAATGACATTTTTTATTTCATTAGTTTCCTTCAGTCTAGTATAACTGTGCATGAGCATGACGGGTTGAAAATCCTGCAAGCAAGTTATGAAGCATTTCAAGGTGGAATATCAGATTTTTTCCCCCACCCTCAGTTGATTATCCAGGAAGGAGAAATGAGTCTCATATTTCAAAGCAGAGTTCAGTGAACTGTGGTCATGTGATTAATACCCTTGTCTGAGACTTTGCCAAAGAGCTAATGCCTGGCTTTCGGTTTACAATAACAAGAGATTTGTGTTGTGCTTACGGTCAAAACAAGCAGTCGAAGGCTTTTCCACAGCGAGAACAGACTCGGTGTAGGAGAGTGGGTTAAAAGGATATATGTATCTCCTAAGCACAACTCCTCTGTCAAATATCTCTCCGCTGTTTCAGAGTGACTTTGATCAACAAAGCGCTGTGCTTGTCCATAGCAACACCCACATAAAACACACAGCTGAGGTTGTGTAATCTCTTTTGCATGACCTATAACGGAAGAAAACTCCCAATTTTCAGCACTAAGCAACAGGGAAAGTGTCCATTAATGGTACTGACCTGCAGTAATGGATGACAAGCTGATCAATAAGAGGCACTGCTGTTGTATGTGCTAGAGCACACACGAAACATGTAATGAGATGTCAATCAATTGCAGTCTGTACACGCCCACACAAAGGAAAAGAATAATGGCCAAAAAAGTGAAAGGGTTAGTTTACTAACATCTGTAAAATGTACTGAAGCAGTTTGTTTGTGTCTTATTTTCAAAGGCTTTAAGATATAATGTATGTTGCTGCTACTACCACCTAATGTGGCTGATGGCATTTAGTTTGAGGTGCTCAAAAAATTGAAAGTTTAAAAACTGTTGAAACCGCTAAACTGTTATTGAAAGCTCTGATATTATTCACTGTGATATTAGCATTGTTTTTTTCTTTGGGAAACGTAGTGCTGTTGGGTTTTCTAAATGTCAGCTTTCTCTCTTTTAATTGGCAGAAGTTATTTATTTATTTTAAAGTTTTAGAGGCGCTTAAACCTTGACTAGTAGCAAACATGTAATAATCGATCAATGTATTGTTGTGGATCCATATGGTGTTGTCATGTGATATATCACACAGCTCTTGATAGATTTTCATTGTTGTTGTCTTTTAACTGCATCTTCAATGGATCACTGAAAGAAGCTGAGAGGGCTGAAGGTGGATATGACTATTTCTATTAGGACATGTCACATTTTAAATAGGACATATTCTGCTAATTATCAGGTTCATATTCGTGTTTTGTGTTTTTACTGTGACATTTTTAAATGCTTTAATGTTCAAACAGTGCTTTATTGTTCTCATACTGACTGTGCTGCAACACCTCTTTTCACACTCTGTCCAAACCAGAGCCCAGTCTGCTCTGATAGGTTAGCTGGCCGGCTGGTTAGAGATTTGGTTGGAAATGTCCGACCCGCTTAACCTATCATGAGTAATGTGTTGGAGCTCTAGCCAATATAATTATAAGTGTTCAATAGTTATGTCATTATGTTACGTTAAATTACGTAAAAAACGGAGGCATTACAGCTTTAACACACTACAGGAAAAGGAAACCCCTTAATGGTATAATAAAGCTATAATGAGGCCCATTTATATGGACAAAAAATTGTACATTTGCAACAAAGGGTGAGTCAGGGTGGACTACAATGAGATTTGGGAGATATACTAGGAATAGTAGTAGATTTCTAAATACAGCATCTTCTTAAACTGTTCCTTTTCCTTTCTTTCCGATTTAATTTTATTCCATGTTTTGCAGATTAAAAAAGCTACTGCTCTGCAGTGACGATGGTGGTATTCATCTAAATGTAGGTTTTGCAATCTACCAAAAAAGCAAAGAAGAACAAGAACCCCATTATTTAACCTTGACTGTACAGCATATGATGATGGTACATTCTCTGAACACAGAGCATAAATATTACTTCTGAATTTGGACAAATTAGGCCAAACCAAAGAGTTTAAATACACAACAGTTGGACACTGTCCTGCATCCAACTTTATTTATATATTTTAAGAAGCATGTTTGGTATTTTAATTTATTATTAAAATCCAACATTATGTAATGTTAAATACAAGTTGCGGAGGAAGACATCACCTCCCACATAAGCTCAGCCCTTATTCTGTTCAATTCCTCCTTCTCCGCCTTGTATCAATTTGTTTTTTTGCATGTCAAGTCAAAAGGAGGTTGTCACAGGAGACAGCTCGCTTGTCTCATGCACATGATTGAGGTAGCTGCAATTTATAACGTTCCAGCCAGAGACAGACCTCACTTATCTCAGGCCGGCTCCTCTGCCAATGCCCTTTCACTCAGCCAATGAGGATGAAAGTTGCAGGTTAGGTTACTTTATCAAAAGCAGAGGAACCATTACAAATCTACACTATCCATCCTTCTGTAGGGCAAGGAGCTTTTCCCCTGGCGCAACGCTGCTGCAGACCTGCCTCTCCTCAAAGCTGTCCGTCTATTTCTCACGCCCGGGAAGCTCGCAGGGGGGTTGTTATCACAAAGGGCCAATTTGTTATCCTGGTTTCACTCCATCACAGAAGCCATTATTTGGGACTTTTATCTATCAAGAAAAAGCTGTTAATGTGAGCAAGAAAGTGTGTACTCTGTCATTATGCCACTGAGGCTACTGACTTCACCTTATACTGACTGGAGCTGAATGAACCTGAAGCAATTACTCCTGCGAAACTGCACCAATGTGAACTACCTTGAACTTTTAAGTTGCGCTCCGGCGGAAACACCACGTCTGATCCTTATGTTAATATTTTGTGTACTAATTGCAGTGCAGCACAAAAGCCCTTGATGGAGTAGGCACTTCCACCGTAGGCGGATCCTCCTATTAGTCGCAGCACAGCGCTGCCTACGTTCTGTGACACCGGCACATAAGTCCATGACTGCTAGATAATGCATACACACCTGCAGGACAGACGATATTTCATAAACCTGAGTGCAAAGCTGTGATTTATCACTTTCACTTATTACTTGAGACACTTGGAAGGATCAATTGGTTTATCTTCTAAGTTGAAGCTATGTATATATATCAGATAGGGAAAAAAGGAGGGAAAAAGACAATTACCTGCCTAGGTACCTAGGTGTGAGGATATTTCCTGAGAGTCAACCTTCATGCGACAGTCTCGTGCCCTTTGTGTCTCCATCATGCACTGTGACTTAGCCGTCATTATCAGATGGACGGCTGCCCCTGCTATGGAAATGAACTCTTTTCTTTCTCCTGCACGTCCAGATGGATTTAGAACAGCAGTGAAAAAGGAGCCAAGCCGTGCGCAATATTCTGATTTGTTATGTTTTCTCTTTGATACAAGCCTGGGAAAATGTCATGGAGGTGTTACAGACATTAACATGAGACACTGTAGCAGGTATAGTCTAGAGGGTGAGGAATTTAATTGTATTTTTTGTTGTAAAAGAGATTTAATGTGAATAAAATGTTTGCTTTCAAAACGCCACGAGATAGAATCCCACTGGCATTTACAATTAGGAGCTTGGAGGTTTTTTTTCTTCACATCAAGCTGTGAAACATCTTTTTGGCTTCCTGACATCTGATCCAGAAAGCCTTGACATGCACAAACCATTCTCAGTCCGGTCCAATCACTTGTCACACCCGTGCGTGTGGGCTGCAGGCCCCCTCTACCCTCGTCGCAAGTCATCATTACACCACAAGCTGTCAAATTAAAACTTTTAAATTGTGTGAATGCTTCTTCGGAACTTTCCCTTTTTTCCCAGCAACATATTGCAGAGATAATTGAGGATATTAACAGCCAGACTGTTACCAGGAGATGAAAGGCAAGGAGGGAGCGGTGACAGCTCCTCTCGCTCGTGGCGGTAACGAGGGACTGTCAAAAGTCTCTCCGTGTTTATCTCGGATCATCTAGGGGGATTTAAAACCCTTACCTTCACAATTCCATTCTTTATGGCGCGTCCTTTATCCACAGTGATTTACGGAGGCTCAAGCCCTGCGCCGCGTGATGAATGAGCACTCTTCACAAGGTGTCAGGGCCAGGCAGTGGTGGGCGGCGGTGACTCTCCCCCCTACTCCCTGCCCCTGCTTCATTTTTTCTTAGGCTTTCCTTTTTCTCTCCCTACCTCCCCTCATTTCATTTCCAAATTGGGCTGATTAGATGTTGACACGTCAAGTGGGAATACAAAGGAATTTGGATTTGCACAGAGTGGAATAAAAAACATTGAAAAGACATTTGTTTGGTGACATTTGGACAAAGAAGGGACAGTAGCAACTTTTGATTTTTTTCTTTGGGGGCTACAGATGTTAACATACTTTATTCCAGATGCAAGGAATAAGCCTCAAGCTATTACTTCAAAACAATACAATTTCAACCAGAATACCATCAATAAGAACTCATAGCTATGGTTCACTGAGATGGATTGTAAAATGTCCCCATATGTACTTCTCTTTTTTAGTCTGCAAAAACATTGTGCTCAGAATATCTATAATTTATTTTACGAAGTAGCCCCCTAATCATTGGTCCACAAGCAACAGGGCTAAATATCAATGCAGAAGTCTAAAATATGAAAGTGAAGATTAAACAAGGATGAATTTGCACATCAAATATACAAATCAGAGCTGATATGAAACTATTCTTTAAAGGGGACCTGTTATAATCCTTTTCAGGTTTCAGAATTTCCTCTAATCTGACGTGTCTTTATGCTTTAAAGTTCAAAAAGGTATTTATTTTCCTCATACTGCCTGTCCTGAAGTCCCTCTATTCACCCTCTGTCTGAAACTAGAGTCTAGTCTGCCCCTTAGCACATCACGTGCAATGTGTTGGACCACTAGCCAATAGAAGTGAAAGTGTTCAGAGTGATGTCACTATGTCAGGTCAGTATACAACGTCCAATGAAGGCAGGGGGGAACTCTCACAAACTCCCTCCCATTTTTTCAGAAGAAGTTGGGTTTTGTTGCCTTTGCAGACCATTCACACACACACAGAAACCTATACAAACACACTACAGGAAAGGGAAAACCGCAAAAAGCTGAGAAGGACCCCTGGAAGGAATGTAACCTCATTTCATTAAATCACAAGCAAGCTACAACATCTCCAGCAATAACCAACTAATGCAAAAGTAAGACACTCAACTCTGTTTAGACAATTTTCCAAACTTTTTAAGTAGCTTTTCTGCCAGAAACTCGGCTGTAAAAATAGTTTCAAATATTAATAAAATATGCCTCTGGCTTTGCCCCACACAGCGTGAACAATGATTACAGCAAACATTTAAAAACAGAAAACTTTTCGGAATGAGTTGGATTGCATTTGCATTTTCAGTTCATACATTTTAATTTGTTTCAGGGCAGCTGTCAGCGAGATTGTCAACATTTTGTCACAGATTGAGATAATGTGGAAGCTTTGGAGGGATCTTATTGAAGCTTTTCCTGTTGGGGGAATAAAAAATACCACGCTGACACAGAAAGTGAAGTGTCATTTTATTGACATTGTTATGCTGACAACATGTTAAGATTTGTTTTAAGAGTTTGGAAAATCCAGCCTCTACGTACACACTCCAAGATCCTTGGGGAGTGTGTACGTGACTTTGCATAAACATCGCATAATTAGCATTCAAGGGCGAAAGTAGATTCTCGCTGACAAGTCATGGCTCAATCATTTTAAAAACAGCAGGTTTTTTGTGTTTGTGCTGCTGTGAGTTTGGCAGGTTAGTCCATTAAGCAGAGTTCAGCTATGTATGAAGAGACAATATAATACAACCCAAACATAATAAAACACACCACAGCGTAGCGAGGAAGGAAGGATCACGTCAAGGTTACTTTAGTTCCACATTTCCTTCAGCTCTACTTTCCTTTCCTCTAGTTTGATTTAAGTTTGGGTTTTTCTTCTCTATATTTCAATGACTTTTAAATTTAATGACTTTTAAATGTTTTAAAACTATTTCCATTTTAGCTCAATTTTTGAGAAAATAGCACAAAAAAATCCCAACCGGGCGTCTTTTACATTTGAGTCCAGCGTGTTGGAGCACCTTTTGCAGGCTGATTATTTCACATAATCTGTAAACATCCCTGATTAAACAAGCTGCTTCCGCTCCTGTATTCTGATGACTGCTCATCAGCTTTACTGAAGCATGATTTAAATCACTGATCGTTTTAGCTAAATCAACTACCCAGTATGACCACTGTCGTACCTTTTTATGACATGATGCTGCGGATTGCAGGAAGGGCTTAAGGAACACACAATTGTGCATACTATATGGGGCAGTTTGTTCTCAAGAGTCAATCCATTTTGGCTTCATTCGCACTGAAAAACGTTCAGAGTAATGAACAGGGTCCCACCTCCATCGCTGTATGGAGTTTACACATCCATGCTTTTACTCAGGAGACAGCTGTTTGTGATCTGCTAAACCAAAAGCCAACGTGGACTAAAGCACTTGGCATACTTAGCAGGTTACCATTCAAACAAAACCCAAACCAGGATCTTTCCCAAAACATGACCTAGTAGCATTATTGCCTTAAACTAACCAATAAGTTGTATTGTCTTAGTGATGAATATCATTTTGGGAGTCATTTGCAAACATCCTATTCTGATGTTTAGAACAGATATCACACATTTTGATTATAATCTTAATAGTAGAAGAGATTTTACTGATCCTGATAATGACACTTTTCACTCAACTTTGCTTTGATTCAATACTCCTAGAATCACATGGGAGAACAATTTAAGAATGGGTTGACATTCAGGCTGTTTATAATACTAAATAGTAGCCCAATCATAAAGCATGGAGACAGCCTGTCACCAAAGCTTCTGATAGGCAATTTTGGTCTTTCTTCGCTCTGTAAGCAGCCTGTCTAAAAACTGTCAGCCTTTCTGAATAAGCATCCTTCAGTATCAAAATGTGTTTGACCTCTGCCTATTTCTTTCTCTTTCGTTGCAGAACCGTACACATTTTATCTTGATTAACCATGAAAAGTTTGAACAATTGAGCATAAAAGTTAATGCTCAACCTTGAGAACATTAACTTCACTGATGCTACGGTTTCACTCTCATTGATAGGGGCTGATGGCTGGGCAGTATATCCAGGTAATGTGTAATCTCTCCTTTGACTGTAAGTGGAAAGAGTGCAGTAGTATGGTTCATACGGTTGAAATTTGTCAGCAAAGGGATGGAGAAATATATATTTTGGGTAAAAAGAAACGATGAAAAATATCATTTATAATTAGCAGGTATTGATTCACATGTCCAAATAGAAACCCAATATTAAGATGACATAATTAACACAGTATTGATACATTTAATATTGATCCAACCATTAGTGAACTCTCATCTTCTGTTGCAAAACTACATAAATCAATGCTACATGTACAACGATTAGATTCAGCTCTCATAACCTGTTGGATATCCTAAAAGAGCTACATCAAGAAAAGGCTGATGATTTATTTCTATCAAGTAGATCCCTGCCGTGTCATTACATGTGTTACTTGTTTTCTGAATTCACGGTAACTAACACATTAATTAACGTCAACAAAACATGGTATCTATTTGCAGAAGACTAAAAACTACTACTTATGACCATAAACTCAATAGAAATATCTGTAGTTATAGAGTGAACAATCATGAGAAGTAGGTTCATTTCCTCATAGACTTCTCTACAACATAATTTAAATCAAGGCACTTCTGCATTGGCTTCACTTTTCAGACCCCAAGGTTTTTTTTTTACGGATATATTTTTTTTCTAATGCCAGATTATATTTTAAATAATCAGCAGGCGTATCATAACATGCACTTAACAAGAAACGTGTGATCACTACTTTGCATAGTAACAATACTTCCTGCACTATATGCAAGGTTACTCTTGTATAATGGGGTGAAAGACGCCTCCCTACACCACAGAAACATGACTTGACATTATGTGATGTAATATAACATAATCATGGGATTTTCTTGTTTCTTGACATTGCTGACTTCCTGTCTAATGTCCATCATTCTCCTCTATCCAGAGAGACGTATGAGTCTCTCTGTCAATCCATCTCCCCGCTTTACTGTTTGTCTTGCTGAGTGTCAATGTCACATGTTAGGGCATTAGCTGTGAAGACATCAGTGGATGAGGTCAGCGCTGACATCGTGCCTCTATTAAATCAGTGGCCTCTGAAAGTGTGAGAACAAGCCTCGCTGTCACATTGGGTCCAAGTACGTTAAGAACCGAGGGTGACGGTCGTGTTGGAGACGCTATCACATGGGTGTGGCAGCAAGGCTTTTACCGAGGCTCACCTCCACACCTGGCTTCACCACAAAGCCGACAGCAGCCATATGCCGCTCAGCTCCCATTACAAAAATGGAAATAAGCAACCCAACCTCACTGTGATCCCTCCAACCTTCAGCTGTTTTTTTCTTCCCTCCCCTGAAGAGCATTTCACAGAAAAACCAGCCAGCAGATGGTTAAAGTGACAACCGTCTTGTATGTGCAGATCAATTGCTCTCCAATACAGTAAACACACAGTAGGACATTATGGTTGGAACTGGGATAACGACGCTAGGAATTAGTGTTTTATTAAAATATATGGAAATAGTCCATTTAACAAAATGATCCGAATAAGCAATGAGGATCACAAAGCCATCTGCCCTTGAATAGTTAGGCTGGTGCTAAGTTCCTGTCTAAATAAGTCTTGCTTAAACGCACGCCGCTCCTATCTCTGTATAATAATCATGCCTTTAGTGCTACAGAGTGTTGCAGTGCATTAAGATAAAAGCGCTAAAACAGTGTTTGTGCTGCATCCCAAATGGAGGCTGCTAAGTGAAGTAGCATGCTGTTATAGGAGTCGAGGGATGATGGTAGCATGAGTGCTTTTCTGAGTGGGAACACTTCACACTGCAGGGGTTTGCACTGATGCCACGGCATAAATTTGTCATATATCTTTTTCTCTTGCTTATTTATTTTTTTATTTTACGGTTTCCAAACGTATGCTGAGATAATTTATCACATTTGCTCATTTAGACAATATTTTGAATCCAAGCCACATCACTATTCATACCGTGATTTTTTTTACATTTTCAGGCTGCTGCTGATTTTATTTCTTCAGACAAATGACTTTGAAGACTGCGAATGAAAGACTTTTGCGGCGACAC
Organism: Eleginops maclovinus; assembly: GCF_036324505.1. NCBI lineage: Eukaryota > Metazoa > Chordata > Actinopteri > Perciformes > Eleginopidae > Eleginops > Eleginops maclovinus. The sequence goes on from NC_086364.1 coordinate 6,161,105, forward strand.
ACAAAGGAGCGGGATAACTTGTGATGGAGAAATTCACAGTCAGAATGTGTCGATGCGCTCTAGATACATTTTTTTTTAAAAACTGTATCAAAATAGGCAGGAATATAAAAGCCACATCAGAGAACTTAAGGGGGTTGGAGCAGAAACTACTGTTCCCATAATCCAGTAAGTCACACCCTCAGCTGGAGAGAATGCTGAGAAAAGACTATCGGCTTTACACTCTAATTCACCTTCCATAGACTCGTTTTCTCACTGAGAAGCTTAAAATGGATTAAGCTCATACGCCCTGAGATGAAAAATAACAGAAAGGTGCATTTCACCATATAGCCATCAATCTGCTTCATGTTAAATGACGGAGCTAATCACCTTGAGAGCTTGTTTTCTGGCTACACTGAGAGATAAACAGAGAAACTGAGGGATGATGAAGGCAGATGGCGAGAGTGAGGGTCTCGGTTGCACGCCTGTTGCAGACTGAAACCAAAGACCATCCCGTGGTCTAACATTGAACCCGCTGTGAATGTGTCACCCAGGTGGAGGCCCTTAACGCGAGGAGTCGCTCGAGCAGAGAGGTCTTAAAACTGCAGGCAGGCCCCTCAAGTCGCTCCCTGACGATCCCACAAACATTCTTATAAAACCGTGGGGGATGAGGAAAATAAATTTGTTGTGATGTTTACGAGTCTGCGCGGTTGAGGGCATTGGAGCGTTGCATAATGTCATTCTACAACAGGCGATGGGAAGGGGACCTTGGCCCTTGCTCTTTCACACAAATGCATACATGCACCAGGCCCGATAATGAGAATCCACCTCACCAAATCTTTCAATTCAAGGACTTGCTTAGATTGACTGTAATGCCTAAGTAATCAGCCTGTTCTGACCCACCTTGTCCTCGGCCAGGATTTATAGCACCCAATTACTGATCTCTATTACCCAGAGTGCCAAGGGGATGGAAATCAGACGATTGGACAGACGGCCAGCGCTCTGTCTGCCGGTCTGGGTGACCACGTGATGAGAGGGTGGCCTCCACTCCTCCCTGCATACCGCCCATCTCTCATATCGCATTACATGGCCAGCAGACTCGCAAATAACTTTTAATATTCTCTCAAAACTTTTGTATTTAATGTGGGGGATCAGTTGCGCATCATTTCTCAAGCTAAACAGTTTTAATGACAAGTAATCAAGGTATGAACAGAATTGATAATCTTGCAATCACAACAACAAAAAAAACTGTTGCGGCGAGTACCTATAATATGGGAAAAACTCTCGTCTCTAGTCCCTGTCTTTCATGTAAAATGAAATATTGAATATTCAACATCCTTGTAGCTATTTTGAATAATTTAAGCTCTTTTCCCCTCCCAGAATGTCTCTCAAATTTACAGTTTTTAGAATTGCAAAGTAAAAACATAATAAAAAAATACACAAACTTACTTTAGTTTTTCAAAACACGTTAGAATCAGTAAGAAGTGCTAACGTAATCTTAACCATGCAATTGAGAGCCAAAAGTATCAGCTTCAGAAGCATGTTAGGGGCTTCACTAATCTTTTGACGATCCCTGTAGTGTGTTATATAAGTTTGTGTGCATGCAAGTGGTGTGCACTGGTCAAAATATAAGCAAAGGACTCCTTTGTTTACTTCAGTAACTTAGTGACATCACTATGTAATAATTGCGCTTCTATTGGCAAAACATTTTCTGTGATATTCAAAGGCGCATGACATTTCAGACACATATCTCTAGGTAGTTGACCAATCACAACAGAGCTGGCCAGCTAACCAATCAGAGCAAGAGCTTTTTAAACATGTAAGCATGTAAACATGTCAAAGTAGAGGCACAAATTACAAAAATGAACCTGCAAATTAGTATAATATGCCCCTTTAAAAACAAAAATGGTGGGGTACTTTATCAATTGTTTAAGGACACTGAAAATTCAGTCATTTCGAGCTGCTTGGGAGATCATATACTGAAACTCCTAGCATTGTCACTTTCTACATCAATCCTGTGAATCATACGGTTGTATTTTTTTATGACTGATCATGCTCTACCAGAGCAATAATACCAAAGTAGTACAAATAAAGATTTAGACTAATATATCAACTATATATCATGTCAGTAAGACTGTGTTTATTTAACTGCGTTATTATTAATTATGCTATTTGTTCACATATACAAGTATCAGATATTCTACTGCAAAACAAACATGCTTGTGCATCACCTCTATGAAAGACTGGGATTGTAAGCTCTTATCGATTAGTCCTCAGCAGAATTATGTGAAACAAGCCCGACCTGCTGCATTGATGTGTGTGACTGCAGTGCCTCGTCTGTTGTTTCACCTTGGTCTTTATTCACAAAGAGAAACACTGTTGATCTGTTTCTGACATTCTTGTTTACGTGTTTATAGTTCACAATGAAAGTGGTAAATAGCCGCCTTCCTGACAACATGTGAAAAATGAACTCTGACACCCACAATGAGAAAGTGACTCACAGAAAGAAGTGCTGCTCCGACAGGAGCCTTGCATTGTTATGACGTCTCGTAAATTCTTGTCAGGGTAGAAGTTTTAGGTTGGATTACAGATTCTTCAAACATCAGAGTGGACCAGTGGGTAGGAATGTGGCTAGTAGGTCCTGATTCAGTCCTTGGGTAGACCTCTGAACCAACACATGGTAAATGTTAACCCACAGCTCCGAACAGAATACAATGTAAAAAAAAAAAACATTGTATTGAATTGTATTAAATAAATTATTCAAATTATCAAGTACAGTTTGGTGAACATCAATGGAGGGGGCATTTGAGTCCAATTTACAAGATGCTGTTTAAATATAGTGGATATGAAAGAATGGTGTACTGTTTTGTTTTAGTAACTGTCAGTCTTTGGAAAGAACAGCATCTGTAAGAGCACTGAAATACTTTTATATTTTGAAAATAATAATAAGATAAGATGAACGTTCATTAATCCCCGTGGGGCAAATTCAAAGTATGCTTGACGGTGACTTCCTTTTCTGACTTTTGAGGCAAAGTCTCCATCAAAAAGTGATAATTATTTCAATATTAACAACTGCAATAATACAAGCTTTGTAGGCTTTTGAAAAATGTTTTTTCTTTTTGTTATCTCAGTGTGAAATAGGGAGCCAGGGCCGTGTCATGTTGTTTTGTTATGAATTGGTTTACTTTCAATTGAGTGCCTTCAGCAGGGGGCGACCTAAAGCGTAAATTATTCATTCACAAAATCGGTTTGAAGGAGCGGTGGCAGTGTGACAATTTTAAGTAAAAGTTGCATATTTCTTAGGGTGCATTCTGTAAATGGAAATGCTTTTGGACAGCTCCAGTGATCTGCTAAAACACAACTGGGTCGAGTTCCAGGTAACAGTTTGCAACAGTTCATGTTCTCACAGTGCGATTGTGAATACTCTCCTTGTGAAACTTCACATAAAGTGACTGAAGCACAAGTACCAATGCTGAGTCCGAGGTAAATCCAAGGCAACAAGATATTACATAAACTAGACTTGAACTCACTGACACCTCTAATGCTCAACACTGGATTTAACACTGCTTTCTACCCACAGGCAGTTTTTTACACAGCACAAGCTTTCTTGTTGACTTCTACAGCATTGTTTTTCTTTATTTTTAGTGCTATAGTCAGCAGTAAACAGTAATGCCAGATACAAAAAACACCACAACATATCCAGTAATTGTGCTCCCTGATTTGATTATATTTTTAAGGTCAAAATATGTTTAAATGATGAGGCTAAAAGGATAACGTTTGTCTAAATTAATGGTTTTCTAATTAAAGTTTTCCAGGCATAACTTGTATCTGTTATTTAACCGCATCTAAACGACCATATTCCAATATGAAGCAGGTTATAATTACAAAGTATATGTGAGTGAACATTTTACTGATACTTTCGGTATCAACATTTCTGCTAGTTGCCGGATATGTTAATTAACAACATTCTCTCATTATGCTGATAGAAAACATAATCCGTTCTGCATAAAGTTTAGCTCAAAGCGTATTTGCTGTTGCAAATTAGTTGTATATGAACTTCATTTCTCAGAGACAGGGTTGACTGGTCACATCCATTCAACAGCTCAAGTTGTAAACACCCGCAGCATCCTTAACAGTCAAAAGCTTGTTTGTGCTAATGCCAAAATTCTTAATATTCAAGCATAAATAAAGCGGCTCAAACTAAAATGATTCTAATATTGTCGAGAAATGTGAAAAGTTGGTTGATTGGATTAGAAATAATGGTTCAGTACGATATGAAGTATTTCTTACTTGTTTGCCAACACATCTCTCAGAGGAAACATATTGACTCAACAGGAGACCTGAATCTTCTCTGCCAGACACTGCAGAGTTGTTATAAGAAAAGTCTCGCCATGTAGACAAAACTCGTAAGAATCGCTTGTAATCCTTTCATAAACCCAACATAAACCCAACACAGCTTCATTGATCCATAGTGTAAAAAAACAACAACAAGATGATATACAAAGTTATGAAGTAAAGTTGGGAGGCGATGGGTCCCACCTACTGGAGGATGACAGTGTAAAGTCTGGATGGACTGGCCTTTGCTGCCCCACAAAGGCAGTGGGTACCACCATCACCATCCCCAATGCACCCAGCATTACATAAATATCCAGTCAAAGTATTTTACATCACAAGCCCGAGCACACACTATCACACCTTGCATACTGTATGGTCTGTGAACACTGTTCTCTTTTCCCAACAACCTGAATACTGCTGGTGACTCTAAGTGCCTATGTTGGGGTAATAACACTAAAATGACTTCTTCCACGGACTGTATTCAAGTTTTAAATAAACACGGATGATACTCATGTGTTGATTATTCCCTGTGAAGTACCAAAGATCACTTTACACAGTTGGGTCTTAGACTATGCAAATGGATTTTTTTTTTAATTTCTTCACATTTTCAAGTTTCATATTTGTATTCTGTGCTTCCCAGTCTGCTCTGAGTGGTTAGCTGGCCGGCTATTTTGTGATTGGTCAACCACTTAGAGATGTCCAGCCCCTTAGTCTATCAACTACAATGTGTTGGAGCACTAGCCAATTGAAGCGTGAGGGGAAAATGGTATCTCACAGAAGTACAAAAAGGAGTCCAAGTGTGTGGAAAAGAAACTCCCTCTGGAGAAACTTTGATTTTAGTCTTTGCAGACCATTTCCATGCACAAAAATATAAAACACACTACAGGAAAGGGAAAACCCCAATTCCATAAGAGGGCCTCTTTAAATGTTATTATGTAATGCATTGTTCCACTAAGTAATCCAAAGACATCAAATACCTGACATGTTTATGAGCCTATAATGTCTTCCATCCAGGCTTTTTTATGGATGACCTCACAGGCCATTTCACAACTGGAAGCCCTTAATGTTCAGCTCATTCAATTAAAGGAAACAAAAGATCAGACCGGTCAAATCTATTAGTATCTAAACAGCACACAAGTCATCATAAATGTAGAACTACAAAGTGCTCATTCGTCCAGTGGAGCCAACCATCAAATTCAATCTTAAGTCAATCGCAGACCAACAGATGCTGCTGTATAAACGTGGCCTGACAATCAGACTGAATTGCCATTTTGTTCCACTTCATTATTCAGCCTGACATTATGGGACTGTTTTCTGTTGGGGAGGGGTTGTTATTTTGCCCTAACCAACCAGCAGCGGGTGATGTATGTGTCCTGTCAACGTCACTTTCTATAGACAAAGTAGCTGTAATGGCGAATGAAAAGAACAGTTAACAATTTTAAATACATTAAGCCAATGTAAGTGCTTTCTGATAAGTCAACATAATAACCGCACAGCTGTGTCAATGTCATGTGTGCTGTTCATCATTTTCTTGGCATTTTTCCATTGTCACTTTTCTGGCTCTGGTCTGTTTTTAATCCAGCCTATCAAATGTGATTCATTCATTATTTTCATTGCTGAAGAACCTGAGGGAAGTGATGGAGAAGCATGGAGCTATATCTAAAGAAGTTTCAAGTAAACAGGCTTGTGGAGTAATATGGATTGAATGCAACCTAATCAGGATCATTTAAGAAGGATATCTTACAAACACATGCTGTGGGGGCTCTAAATCCAACAGTAGTAAACACAAAAAGAGCATGTTGTGTTTGTTGTAGAAGGAGCGGTCTTCTCTGTAAGCTGTACTGTTCTGTAGGCTACAACTTTAAGTGTGAATCAATACGCCTACTGCCTGAATCTGCTTTCTGGTGTTCAATTGGTCTTTTTTTATTCAGTAGGTGAACCCATTTGTTCATAAAAGTGTAGTAATAAAAACAATGTATTTATTAAACTAAAACTGAGCATTTACTGTTAGCTCAGATGTTGTTATTGCTTTTTAAACTGTAGTGTGATCATGTGGGGTGATCATGTTAATCAAAAGGTTGTGGGTTTAATCCCAGTGCTTGCAATAAACGTGGAATTATCCTTGGGGAAGAAACTTGGCCCCAAGTCGCTACCGATAGCATGGCCAATGGTTGTGAAAGATAGCTTCCAAGAGCAGGTGACACCTTGCATGGCAGCCCCTGTATGAATGGGGTGTAAATGGGTGAATGATGACGTTTATATGTAAAAGTGCTCTGAGGAGTCATAAAGACTGGATACATTGTTGGTAAATGCAGTCCATTTACCATGTGGTTCATTGTTGGTGTATAGGCTTTGCCTGAATATGCTTAATGAAAGGCAGGTTTCTCTTTTAATGCAATTTTGAAGCACATTTGTTATCCTTAATATATTTTAGGTTTCTTCTTTTCTATGGTCACATTGTTCTGTTGTCTTATGTTATACATGTAAGTGTTTGTAGCTTATTTTATATTCCGTTGCATTGCATTTGATATTGAGGTTATTCAAACATAATGGAAAGTAATCACGTTACATGACTTTTGTATTGTGATACAGTTAATAAGTAATTGTAAAGGATTAGAATTGTTTAAGTAACCCTCCAAACCCCGTAAGCAAATAACCTATTTGTTCTATGCCAAGAAGTCAGAGTAGGGCTTTAAAAAAACACCTACAAAATACCATTTAACTTCCATTGTATTGGTGTGATGGCAAAAATCTCAAAGAAAGGAAACCCAAATGAACGGCCTGTATAGATAGCATCAGGAGGAAAGAGCTAGAGTTAATAGGTGTTGTTGTTTCGATAAAAGGAATCTGAAAACATTATCAGCTGGACCATGAAGGGAAAATAAGTCAATGCTATTAATTGCAACCCATTAGATGCTCTTACAGTACAAACACACCTGCTCCTTTAACAAGCCTTTCTGATAATGTGTGTTTATGCAGCGGGGGGAAATATTATGAATAATTGGGGAGTCGCGGCGCAGAATTCCTCCAGCATTAATCGAGCACCTGAAATCTCTGATATCAGCTTTGCATGAATCATTGTTAATTCCCACGAATCCATTACTGTTCCATGTGCAACTAAAAATAGAGTCCTGATAAATCAATGGGGACACTAGAGAGTGATGCTTCCTGCTTCTGAAGCTTCCTTTTTATTTTACTGCACTATACCCTTGCCTCTCATCAATAATTATTTTCCATAATTCACTGATAGATTTTCTGTGTTCCGAGTGAAAGAGGAGGCACAACAGCCTTGAAAAGAGCGTTTTAGAAAACCCTTCCTAACTGAATGTGCATTCCTCACATTTGGACTAAGTCAAGGCCCTTTGATAGTGCACAAAACAGGGCTTTTATTCTGGCAGAATCCTTGACTTGAATATTTCTATAATGAAAGCGACCTATTTCTTGTTTATGCCAACAATGACAGGAGGTTTTCGCCAATTTCTCTCTGAGTTGAAAGGAAGCCTAATCCATTTGAAATGGTGTGGCGATCTTCTCTAGCGATTGCATTGGTCACAGCTCAGCAAGCGTGCTGCCTTGTGTGGAGACGCTGACCCCCCGGGCCTGCCCTCTTCTCTGCTGCACTGAAAGCCTTCACAGACGACGGGCATTGCATGGCCTCACTCATGCACCGGGGTGCAAGGGCAGACAGGTTCATCTGCACACAATTACAACGGACGGCCGCATCCCATTCCAATTGCATTTCCGCTCACAGGGGGAATGATCCCGCGGTGCATATTACTGTGGCTGAGGCAAATTTAGCTGAAATGGAAGGAGGGATGGGAAAAGGCTCACCTCTTATACTAATCTGGGCAAACAACACCGCGCCGGTTTGCTATGAACATCCCTGAAACGAAAAATGTTTTCGGGATGACATAGCCGCCCTGCCTGTCTCTCACGGTAGACAGTGAATTAATTAAGATAACAAATTGCACATGTCATATTTGTTATCTTTCTAATTTTTGCCTAATGAGGCGTAACATGTGCAAGGGTGTGTTTCTGAGTTCTTAAGGTTATCTCGCTGAAGCTAGTAAACCTTAAAGAAATGCTGAAAATGTAAAACTGTGTGATACTTGATGCTGAGTGATATTTAATATGTGTCATGTATAGATTCATGCCTCCCAGTCCTGTGTGGATTCACAGACAGACATAAATGCAAATGAGGCTGAGCGGAAGAACTAGAGACAGAGCGGGGGGACTCAGAAGTCTGCATATCTGATAGCAAAGCACCCTGATTAGAATTTTGTCATGCCACAATTTACAAATTAAAATGAATTAGATCTTCCATGCCCTGACCTCCATTAAAAACACTTCATTGTTGATGAGCCATGATAGCATCTGCTATTGATTGAAGGAGAATCAGTATGGCCAATCCTGTCTCTTCACAAGGAGGTCATCCAAAGCAATTTAGGCATATTGAGAGATTGATCAGGGCAACGGAGCTGCCACTTGGGCACACTCAAGGTAAAACAAAAGTGGAAGGTGACGCAACTACTCCCTCGCTGCTCTGTGGGGGGGGGGGGGGGGGGGGGGGGGGGGGGGGGGGGGGAGCATCTCAAATCTAAATGCTAATGGTTTCTTTAAGAGCCTGGCTGCCCTTTAGCCACTACAGTCAGACTTGAAGGATGGCTCTCAGTGTTTCGACGCCTTTCTCTTGTTTTGACCCCTCCCCAGTCTCATCCAACATCACCGCTATCAACATTACAACCACTGGATTTAACTGGAGGAAAATCTCTGTGAACAGTTACACAATCGGTTTTGTTTGATGCCTTTCCAACATGCCTGGAAATTCAGTTACCTCAACCATAGTAGACGCCAACAGAAAATAAATCCAAGGTCCTGGTTTTTCTTTTGCATAAAATATATTTAAAATACCTCATGTGGTATGTTTGCATTTACATTGAGAATGCACTCTTTTCATAGTGCTGAACAATACAATTTCCACCTTTTAGGAACCTTTCACGTTAGCTGAAAAGATTAATTTGAATGTTCTTTCAACATTGCTTAAATGGTTAACCTTTCTTGTCTACAATTTAAGTACAAGGTCTGTTCAATATGTCTTTTGACTAGGTACCTCACAAAGGAGGTTATGCTTTCAGTTTGGTTTGTTTGCATATATATGGAAAGACTATAGGTCGGATTTTTGTTTAAAATAAAACAAAATAAATTCACAAAATCTTCCATTAAAGCCTTATCCTTTGGTTGTAAGAAATAGCGTTTTAAGTGAAATAAAACCCAATGACACAAACTTAAATGACCTCCATAAACTTGGATATCGTCACCCTCTTAAAATAATTGCCTAAGTCATTTTTTTACAAAAATGATTTTTTTGCCTAAATCATCTCCTCATGATGCTGGCCACCTCTGGTAAAATTGCCTACATCCTCAGTTAAACAGATCATGCCATTCTATCCCTTTAGTATAATTGCCTATGTCAAGAGTGTGACTTAGGCAGTTTTATTTTGCCTAAGTCACAAGACAATGTGACTTAGGCAGTTTTACAAGCTTTTCAAGATGGCGGCTGATACAAGAAGAAGACAATTCTACACAGATGCTGAAGTTATTTCCATGATTCAGGGCTCTTCCCATATTGTTAGTTGAAGATGTTTACTATAATATACGCTAAGCTATAAATATTGCATAATATTTCATGTTTTTATTCAGTCTTTTTAGTTAAAATCAGTTAAGCTAGGAACTAGCTAAAAAGCTAGGAATCCAAGCAGAAACGTCTCAAAGGAATGTCATACAAGAGCAAAGGTGGCAAAGAAATAAGTGCAAAGGCTATGGGTCCTCCAACTCAAGACTGCCATGTCCTTACAGAAGAGCAGCGTCAGTTATACGTCACCACTTTGGTCACAAAGGTTAACATAAAGCAAAAAAAAGTTGCCGAGGCATCCCGACGCAATTCATCATTGTCCTACCAACTGAAGCTTGAGGATGGAACAAGTGTTAAAGTGTGCAAGGCACTTTTTTCCTCTACATTTGGTCTCCCTGAAAGAACCATTACAAAATGGCTGAACGACTCCATCGACTCTGAAAAACAAGCAGCAGCGCCGTCTAAATCTGGACCTAAGAGTGGCAAGCAGACAAAGGTTGAACCTGATGTCAAGGATTTCATTAAGAACTGGTTGAGGGACCTGCCCAGTGTTAATTCACACTACTGCAGAAGCACAGCTACCTACCAAGACAAGAAGTTCCTTTAACCAGGCACAACCATCTCCCAACTACATCATGAATATCAACAGGCAGCTGCAACTGCTGGAGTGAGGGCTGTTGGAGTCCAATATTTCACAGCTGTGTTCCATGAGGAGAAATATTCCGTATTTATTCCAAGAAAAGATCAGTGTGATGTTTGTGTTTCATTCAAACATGGGAATATCAGTAAGGCTGAATATGACGCACATGTCACCAAGAAGGATGAAGCGAGGCAAGAGAAATCCTGCGACAAGGATTGTGCTAATGAAGAGAAGTCCGTTTGGACAATGGACTTGCAAGCTGTGCTACTGTGTCCAAAAACCCAAGCCAGCAGCCTGTATTACAGAACAAAACTGCAGGTCCATAACTTTACCCTTTTCAACTTGAGATCAAAGGAAGGCTACTGCTATGTTTGGGACGAATCAGAAGGTGACCTGTGTAGCGGGGTATTTGCACATCTTCAGTATCATCATTTTGAAGGTGTGATCAAAGGCCATCCAGAACTCAAGGAGATCATAGTGTGGAGCGACGGTTGTGGTTATCAGAATCGCAATGCATGTGTGGCGAATGCATACTCTGAGCTTGCAAGGAAATATGGGGTACTAATAACACAGAAATACCTTGTTGCAGGTCATACACAAATGAAGTGTGACAGCATGCATAGTACTATTGAACGCAAAATAGTTGCAGATATCTTCACCCCAAGAGACTATGTCATTATATTCCAGACTGCAAGAATCAGGCCTTCACCTTACCATGTGAAAGTGCTCAAGCACGATGAGTTCCTGAAACTGAATGGATCCTACTTCTGTAGCATCAGACCAGGCAAAAAAGCTGGAGACCCGAATGTGCACGCGGGCTCTTCAGTTTAGCAGTGAAGTCAAGGTCCATTTCAAACTGTCCTTCTCAGAAGCCTCTGTGTGGGAAGAACTGCCACAAAGGGTACAGGTGCCAAATGGGCCAATGGCATGGATACGATTGTTTCCATGTGCTCTGCCAATCAAGGAGAGAAAATTCCAGGACCTCCAGTCAATGAAACCCATCATGTCTGTCGAGTGTCATCACTTCTTTGACAATTTGCCACACTAATAGGCATCAGTCAAGAACCCAGCAAAGAAGAGCTGGAAGGAGAAGTGAAGAAATGCACATGCCTCCTCAGCATTATGTTTAGTTAGTTTGTCAGTTATGCTTTATTGCTGACAGAGTAGAAGGTTTAAAATTGCCTAAGTCACAAAGGCATGTTCGAAGATTTGCCTAAGTCATTTAATTCTGTCATGTTCCATGTTTGACTGACCTTGTTGTTTGTATGTCAATAGACATCTGTTGTTATAACTGTTTTGATTAAAATTGTTGGTAAATATCATATATTCAACAAATGGTTCAGTTTTTTGTGTTTCCTGAACAATCTGAAAAAATGACTTAGGCGATTATTTTAAGAAGGTGACGATATTTAAATGTATTATTTGACTTTGTATGAGATGCTTTAAATTAGGTATTTACTCATTATTTCCCAAAACTATAATGATAATGTTTGAAAAACCAATCATTAATTGGACCAGCGTTATCGCTAAGGGCAAACCATGTCCAGATCTTCGGAGGATAATAATTTTATCTTTAAACATCATCATCAATCACAAAATAAATGTGTCAGGCAGGGCCTGTGAGAAAATGGAGTGAAACGGTTACCTGTGCAACCTTGGTCTCTGAAGCATATCAAAGGTTATAAGCCTTTTATTGAACACTTTTAAGGACATGCATGAGCACCAATAGGTTCAGGTACAAGAAATATGTAGATTCAGCCAGTTTTTGGGGTTAAAGCTTAAAATACACGTGGTGGTGAAATATGTTATTTAGACAAAATTCACATTCATTCAAAGGCAAGTGAAAGAGGGGGAAGTCTGGAGTTACTTCCTGTTAATCACATAATTTTATTTTCTATTCCCTTAGCACTTTTTGTATTTTCATCCTTAACCAAATAAAAAATGACTGTTGCAGTTTTTATCTTGTACTACTACTACTATACTTGATACATTGTTATAAAGACATCTATTTAAAGGCCTTATACTGCTTGGTTCTCCCTTTCCTGTAGTGTGTTATCTACCTGAAACGCCTCCATATGTCTGTCTTAACTTACTTCCGTAACATGTTTCCGTAGTGACATCATTAAGTAACACTCTATTGCTTCTATTGGCTATAGTGCTCAAACATATTGTGCGTGATAGGCTAAGGAGCAAGACATCTCTAAGCACTTGACCAACCATAACAGAGCCGGCCAGCTTACCAATCCGAGCAAACTGGGCTCTGGTTTCAGACAGAAGGTGAAAATAGGTGCTGCAGCACAGGCAGTATGAGAAAAATAAAAATAAAAAACATTAAAAGCATTGAGACATGTCCCAGTAGAAGCACAAAATGCAATTACGAAACCTAAAAAAGTAGCATAATAGGGCCCCTTTAAGAGCAAATGTGCCCCTAGTGGTCAAGGGAGTGTAATACTAAAAGTATGCACAGCCAACAAAGGTTTCTGTATGTCCCAAGGGACCATGAAAATCTGCCCAACGAACCTATGATTTACACAAAATTGACAATTTGCAGCAATCATCCCCCATTTGTGATCTCACTTTCTCGTTTAACCTCTGTCTTAAAAAGCATTATACTTATGCAGCGTGTACATCTCTGTATCAGATGTCTATTGAGCCTTTATTCCCAACATTGTGTGCTTCACCATGGTAACTGAGATCAGAAGGCAAAGGTCAAACAAAGCGTTGGTAGAGGTGTCGCTCGGCAAGGGCAGGGTGGGGGCGGAAAAACCTCCACATGGGCCTTTTTCCATACACTGAGCAGGCTCATCATCTCCTGTCCTCCAGCAGCTCCCTGCAAGGTTAGTGAGAGTCAATAAGCTTTCCGCAAAGGTTAAGAAGACCTATAAGGGAGATATTATGCAAACAGTGATCTCGCTGGTTCCAGCAGAACCACAAATAGAGTGGCATAACCGTCTTTGTTCATTTCCCATCAGAAAGTAAATCACAAAAAGGTGCTTCGTTTTCCTGCATGACTGGCTTATGAATTCAATATGAGCTGTATATACACTTCCACTCAGAGTACTTTCTGAAAACAAAAACGTGCATATCGAATGGCCTGAACTGTCTCCTTCAAAGAACAATCATTATTTGGTAAATTTGGTTTTATATTTTCTAGAGAGCTGATGGATTCTTGTATCATTAAGTAGAGACGTGTTGGTTACTCAAGCTTGTTCTGGCTGTCGTAACTTAAAAATTTGCTTTGAAGAATTTCCTTTACAAAGCATGAGGAGTTCAAGTTGCCTGCCTTGAGATTTGACCTGATTGGTAAGTGTTTGCCAAGAAAGGGTGAACTTAAACCTCAGAAGAAGCACATTGAAACTTTTGAAGCGTATAGAGCCTTGGCTTCAAGGTTATTTGTTCAAACAGAGAGGAGGACAAACGAGGCAGTGTCCTCCATCTGAGGTTTACTGTCTTGTAAATGTCAGAGGTATAATTAACACATTTTAAATCATATTCATTGTGAAAAAGATGAGCATTGTCAAACACTGCTCAGGAAAACAACAAAACCAACAGGAGTCACACCTAAAATCCATCAACCTTTTATTCCTTGATAACTAGTGAAGCCACAACAAAATCTCTATTTATGTTCTCTTAAGAACTGTTAAAAACATGTTTTACCTTCTGCACATCATGCTCTTTGCATTTAGCTTGTGGTACTTTGTCCGGAAAATACAATTGATTAGCCAAAGTGGTCTCATAAAGAAGGCAACAACATCCAAAAAGGTCTGAACCGATTCTAAAATTATTTGCTCTTGCTTCCTGATAACAGCGCTGTTTGACTTGCTTACTCAGCTCAGTTATGGGAACTGAGTCTTATTTATTTTCTCTCTATTACCGGCTATTGTTGCCTCAAGGGGACAGAAAAGGTTTAGAGAAAATGTCACTGATTTGAAAAAGTGAAGAAAAGTTCTGTCCATATTGCTTATACAATCCATATTGTGTGAGCCCTGGTTGCAGGTTTCAGTGATAGTTTATGTTTTACACAAGCACTTCTTAGATTGTCTTATTTTTTTAAACAACATTAATGACCATTGGAGAGTACAAGTGCCACACAATGTGAAGTGAGGGCAGTTTAAAGCAAGTGGTTAATTAAAAGGGATTATCTTGGTTCAGGTTAGTTAGAAAAAATCTGTTTGAATTAAAATAAGTATTCATTACGTCATTAAGGCTACGTCCCTAAGTTGAGTAAATGCCTATGTTACGTAAACTGAGTTTGTTACGAATGTTAACATACTTAAATATGTTAAAAGGTTCACTTTTGGTTTGACACAGGACACAAACAGCTTGCCTGGACCTAAGTGCTGTGTTTGTTTGACCCACCCATCCATCCCAGTTTGCACCCTATGCGGACTATATTGCACTTGTGCTCCTGTAGTAACAACTATGGCCACTAGAGGCCTATCAATAGACGGGGGTCGAAACGTGTTTCTTGAAAAGGCGACTCAAAACTGCTTTTTGTTGGAGAAAACAACATCCCTCCACATCCCTTATATCCAGTTTGGAAACTTGGAAATGACTGTTCTACACACAACGTCACATTTAACCGTGTAATAAGAAAAGGACCGATTGACAGAAAATAAACGTGTGTACATTTGGCTTTAAGAACTGTAAGAGTTATCTGAAAATACCAAAGCTCAGTAATTCTATTAAATCTTCCAACAACGGGCTGGAATACAAAGATCTCTAAAAGGTTTTTGCAGAGATTACACATGTACTTGAGATGCAGAGTCACTGGAGGTAATCCAGAGAAACTTTGTGAAACGAAAATCGTTTTGGTCCCCATATCTCTGTGATGGAATTATGTGTTCCGAAATTAGAGTGCAAATTTGAATCAAACCTCTAAACGAGATCTGTGGGTTCTTGGCAGTGAAGGGGGGACACAACAGGATTCTCGTACATATGCCATGCACATCCGTGAGAAGCTCAGCAGGCTGCCAACACCAAAGTGTTCATCACTCTCCACCCACTCCTTTTCAGAACATAAAACATGAAATAAAAAAATCCCCACAGTATCACAGTGAGCCCAACCAATCAGTGTCGAGGATCAAAAAGCAGCCGTTCAAGGAGAATGAAATGCCCCCATTGATTGGCCGCGCCGCTTTGGTCCCCCCTGCACAGTCCTCCAATCGATACCAGAGAGATAAGCAGCCGTCAGCCACTGATATTGGCGATGTATAACCGCCGAGGCTGTGCGCCGACCGATGACTTCTTGCCGCCTTGGTCAAGACTCACTAGAGCAACCCCGTCTTGCACGCCAAGGGCAAAGCCAGACCAACACAACCAAGGCCGGCCCTGGGCATAGGCAGTATAGGCAAATGATTTGGTGGGGGGGGGTCGCCAGCTAAACTCATGCCTACAATGGTCAGGGCCGGGCCTGAACACAACCAACAACTCCCCAGAGATCCAGTTCAGTCAAATGCCATCAAGCCACCAGCCAATAAACGCAGCCGCTCATTATTCACGTTAGTCATCTCCTACATAATACGACCCTCTCCTTTTGATTAGGTGACACCTCACCTGTGCGCTAGCTAATCAGCTGGGGTTAAACCTTTGCAAGGTGAGAGTAAAACCTAACACGGCAACAAGGATACATTACCTGAGAAGGAGCCGCTGTTATCGCTCTGTTTGTTTTTCAAAAGACAATGAAATAAATAATGAGAAGGAAAAAAAAGGTTCAGAGAAAATGAAATGATGGCGTGGCGGTGTTTTGTGAAATTGTGCTGTCAAACGTTTCTCCTTTCTAATTTCCTGGAGCGCAGATGATGGAGCATGTGTGCTGACAGCTGAATCTGATAAAAACAGGAAAGAAAAGACTTCTCCTCTTTTTTACACCTCACGATCATTCATATGCATCATTTATACATATAATAATAAAACAATTAGTTTCTTGCAAACGACAACTGACAGATACCATGGCATTGGTTCACCATGGTCATTTATTAACGTGTCTGACAGGCACAGACATAAATAAAAAACCATACAATTGACAGACAACTAACCCCAGTTGATGGTTTATTTACAGTATTTTGAGAACGGTATACTGTTATGTTATACCTTATTGAAACAGTTAACAGCTTATTAAGATATTAAATCAACTCATTGCCCTAAAATCCATCACCATTCCTATGATGTCTTGGCTTTTCAGTGACTGTTGAAGCTGCTACTCTGTGTAGAAACTTACAAAGGTCTCTGAGCAGGCAACTCTGTGGGTGTCTGTGTGTGTTTGTGTGTCTGTACGTTTGATGGGACTGTCCCAGCACAACTGTCACTTCACTCCCCTGTTACAGGTGCTCCACACAGGGGAGCTGGCAGCTCTGACGGACGCCTCCTCCTAGGGATTTATGGGAAATGACAGTTCCCGCTAAATAAAGCCGAAGTGGCCAGGGAAAAGGAAGACAACGGAAGTTCCAAACCGTGAGTGCACAGGGCTGACACAAGCTGAAATTTATGTCCTCCGCTCTGCCTGGCAATTTAGTTGGAAATGTGCTATTCATACTTTTAGGCCTGGAGAGTTAGAGAGATGGAAAGTGAGGGGGGAGCGCGCCCCGCCCTTAATCTACTTCCTCTGTTTGGGGTAATGGTCTACAGGTTTTTTTTCTGCCAGGGAAAATCACATTTCTTACATGGCTGACTCTTGATGAATTATTTCACATTTCACTTACTTACCTTTTTAAAAGTTAATCTACATCAATAACGTTAAAGGAAAATTTCACAGCTACAAATGAACAGTTCCCCTTATTCAAACCCGATAGGTGTGGAGCGTCTGGCTGCTTATAAAAGTCCATTTCAAACTTCATCATTTAACCGTTCCACAGCATATGTGAATGCACACGGGCCGGGCCGGCGTTCTGATTTTCTACTTATTTAAATATGGACCATCTTTAATTGAGCAGAAACTGCTGTGGAGAACAGTGCTGAACTAATACTGAGGCTGAAATATCATTACGCTGATGGAAGCCGGGCTCTCTGACTTTTATTGGCAGCTCCCGAGCTAAATGTGTGGTTCAATTCAGAGGCGGCCATAGCGGCAGAGGCAAAGTAATCGACTTGGGACAAAATGGTGTGGAAAATGACGTGTAGGCCCTTGCCTAAAGCCAACCTGGTGCAGGCAGAAATCTATCAGTCAGGTGCACACCAACATTGGCATTTTCACAAATGTGATTTAGCCCACGATACTGGAGAGCTGATGTGCTGGACCAGTGCTTCCAGTGAAAGAAAACTACTATTTCAAGCCATGCAATCTGCCGCTCCTGCTGCTGAGAATGCCTGTGCAGTTGGCTCAGTTTGAACTCTGTCATGTTCAGATAAAACAATGTTTTACATAAGAGACCCTGCAGTGTATCACAGCTTATTTAGGTCAAAGTAACCTGAACCTTGTGAGCATTTGACTCTGAATTCTAAATCCCTAACCTCATTCAAGCCGTCTCTTTCTCAGCCTGCAGAAAATCATTCCTTTGTTTTGAGATGAACACCAGATTCACTACTGTGCAGAGTATTTTTGGCTCCGCGCTGCCAAACTTTGGACACAGCCATTTATAATTCTCTCGCAAGGAAAGCAGCTTGCTTCTTTCTCTAAACAGACTCCATGGAATGCAGACCAGTCCGCACTGTCATGTGGTCCGCTCGCTAAATCACATTACTTTTAAGCAGCTCAAGCTTTTGCGAGCACCGAAGCCAAAGCATCCTCCACCAGTAAACCAAACATTAATCATCACAATAAGTCACAATTAAACAGCAATTATGTAAAAGACCTTTTTTTCTGCTTTGGGAGCGTCTTCACTCTTGCATTAGCTTCTAAACCTCAGATTCAGAGTGTCTCTCCCAGCAGTGAGCCTGGAGGAGCAACAGTCACACCCACACACTTGTGCGCACACACACACACACATGCACACACTCGCAGAGCTGCAGAGTGGATCAAGTGTGCCTGGAGAGCTCTATAGAGAGGCCAGTTTTCCTCATTAGACCGTGTGTGCACCACTATCCAAAAAAACCCTCACTCTAATCACTGTCACCAGACCACGGCTGAAAAACAGATAATTAATGTTGGACCGTGCCTCAATCGGCTTCCATGCTAAACAGCTCTGTGTACATATGTGTGCGCATGTGTGTGGGTGTCTGCATGTTTGTCTATTTGGAGTCTGTCGATGTAGGAGGCCCCCCGGGGAATCGTGGATGCTCAAGCCATCCACAACAACGATTCCTCTCCGGCTCTCATAAGCTCTCACAAGAACAATTGCACAGCAGATAGTGGTGAAATGTACAGAAGAAACATCCCACTGTACCACAGAAGCCGTCTGCTGCTCCTACTTCTAGCTTCTCCATCTTTAGTCACTGCTTTTGTAACCCACCTCTCCCCTTCCCTTTTTTTTGCTCCAGGTCTGCCCTTTTTATTTCCCCTTCAACCATGTATTAAATGGAATGGACTTCTTAATCGTGTGCTTTGCCGAGCAGATTTATTTATGTTCTTTTTTTCCTTCCTAAAGGCAGATATTAATATCATAAATATTTGATGATACTTTGCATGACCCTGCAGAGAATGACACAGAGAGGTAATGAAGGTTAACGCTCGGGGTAGAGACTGATTAAATAGCGACTGAGTGGCAAAAGCTCACCCAGGGCTGCTATAAACTTTCTAATAAAATGGACTAAATAAACATCCTGTTCGCAGCACAATTTCTGTACAGGGCAACTTTAACAAGGTAATTGACACAGACATATTTTTTTACCCACCCCTAGTGATATGTAAATAGTTTGGGTTTATTTTCCCAGGCTTTGATAACTCTGTCTTTCTGCCTTCAACCTCAAACCATGGAGGTACATTTAATTCCACATGTGGTCCACACAGGATCGAAGAAAGACCTTTGAATCAACAGCAAATGTGGCTAATCTGGTTAATAAATAAACGCACATGTGATATTTTCCATAACATCAAGGCCCTATTATGCTTTTTGGGGTTTCCCCTTTTCTGTAGTGTGTATAAAGGTTTGTGTGCATGTAAATGATCTGCAAAGGTTAAAGTTTGCCGCAGAGGGAGTTTCCTTTTTAGAGATGATGTTTTTATATTTAAATATATGTTTTCCCTCTTTTGACCACCCATAAAAGAATTCCATTATGTCCATGTTTCTTGGAATGGTGGCATAAATCTTAGAGATATCCCCGAAACTCCACAACTGTCTGCAAGGATGGATAGCACCACAGGTAAAATGAGAAAAAGTGAGCTGATCCTTAAATTGTGTTGCCAGTGCAGAAGCTACTTTGGGAGATCAAAGAAAATGTTTTTGTTCAAAATAAATCTTCCAAAACTTCCAATTGGCGTTGTAGGGTAATCCTCCTGTATTCTGTCAGCAGCACTTTGCCCTGCGAGTAATCATCTTTCTCACAAAGGCTTTATGAGGAGAGGCCGTCTTCTTCCCAGGCTCATTCAACAAATCAATTCTGCTTTTTGGCTTTCCACCAAGAAAATAAATCTTCAATATTTGCTACACATGTCCTTCATCGTTGAATTGTGGTATTCATGGCTTTTTGAATGGGGCTGTGTATCCCATTGTCTGAGGAAGAGAAAGCAAACAGCCCCACAAAGCACCAATTACAACTTTTCTCCACTGTGTCAAGAGTGGGAAACATATGATGGGGTTTGCAATTATAATCAACATTGTTTAAATGGTTACAAGTTGGCAAATTAGTAAATTCCTCTACTCGTTTATATAAGATGTGCAATTACCGGCAGCTAATACCCCAAAGTCACTCGGAGGTTTTCTGAAAATGAAAACACGCAGGAGGAGACCCATCTCTTCCAGAAGACATAATTTAATCAGTGAGGCATCTGAATATTTCAAGAGCTCCGGCGTACAACATTTATTGATTCTCAGAATGTGTCTTTTATACATTCAGATGTGGCGGAATACCTCAGCAAAATGATTTGAGGATGACATATATAATTTGACCTTGTCAGAGGCTGATCCTTCCCCCCACGTTTCCTTGTGTAATTGAGCCTTTAGGGAGAGTGGAAAGACTATCTGGCCCTCGCCTTGTAGGATCTCTATTGATGATCAGGAATGGTTACCAACCTTCTAATCGATAAGTGCAGATACACGAGCAGATAGTAATAAATACAGCATGACAGTAACTTATCTCGCCTTGACAAGCGGTTTAATAACTGCAAAGATCACAGACTTACATTAACGGCACCTCCGGGGTAAACGCTTCTCAGTGAAGGATATATGTAATTAAATATTTTTCCTAGGCCTAAAAGGCTATTAACTTCCCCCTTGAATATATTCCTCAACAATGAAACATACAACGTGGAGCACATATATTTAAATCGCCGGTCAGAAGCAGACAGGCCTTTCTGCATATAAATTACAGATATTTTCATGGAGAGCCACGGGCGAATCCAAAATGAAAGTTGCATTAATTTTGAGATTTTAAATTACATTTTTGTGATGTAGCTTTTGTAATCTCCCAGTGCTGCGGAAATCGTAGCTTTGATGGTGGTTATAGGTGATGCATGGTGAGTGGAGTTTTTTAATTTTTTTATGTAGGACACTGAATCCTTTCACTCTCTAATAACCCTTTCCTATAATCCCTTGCATGGGAAAAAGAAGGCAAGAGAAGGAAGGATAGATAATAGTCTTGTTTACCTTGATTGTGTGTCTGTGCGTGTTTGTGTTAAAACCACAAGGGTTCAGTAAATCTGCCAGACACAGTGGAGGAAGTGAGTCTCAAGCTTTTCATTCACTTTTGCTGACACATCGCCGACCAGAGGCTTGTCGGGCCTCGAGAGAAGCCATTGATGTGTCACTTCACATTTCCTAACACTCAAGATCAATCCTTCATTTGTATTTAGCAATGTGGAACGCTTAAGAGAATGTCACATATAGCTTTTAAATAAAGCAGCAAAGCATTAGAAATAAAAATGAACAACAGAGAGAAAATAATGCGATATGGAGCTAGAAATGAGAAAAAATGGGGAAAAAATCAATCCAATTTAAAGCAGACACAGGCACCGTGGTGCATGTGATCCATGTTAAACCACATCATAAAAATGCAAATACCGTAGTGCTCACTCCAGGAGTTTAGAGTCCCAACAACAAATCTAATATACCGCTGGATGCCTAACATATATACCTTTTCATTTTCAACATTTGCTCAACAGATTGTCAAAGCAAAGTGAGGCGCCACACAATATCCCGGGGCCTCACAAATGTAATATAACCTGGATTGCAATGGAACGGTGGAGATGAAGAGCTGTGGCATTAGGGGCCAATGGGAACTCTTTAAATGAGAGAGTGGCCGTAAACACCACGTCTACTTCCCTACCCTCGCCAGCATTACTAGTGGAGCTGATGACAAGTGCCGAACCAGCCCTCCAGTGCCTTTAATACAGCGGGAGCATTCTCCAGGGGAAATGCAATCTGTGTCCTCTGCACAGATCCACTGTCTGCACTTCCCCGCATGTGAGCCGCTATCATATTATACTCCCCGCTCTCGAAATGGGAGAAGGAAATAGGAAATCGTCCTCGGCCAGAGATGAACCAGGAACATAATCAAAAAATAGTGTTGCGCAAACGGCTGCAGACCTCCCCCCCTGGCTGAGCGCTAAACAATAAGCGGTGGGGATTGCTCGGGATTCTTTTGCCATTGAGAAGAAAGTACGCCCCCCTTTTTCTTTTTTTTACCCCGCAGGCATCTATTGGCTTAAAGCAGCTTAAGATGGGAGATAAGAGAGGACGTTCTCCTCATGTTGCGATCCAGCATGCCTGTATATTGCTAATAAAAACAGCACAAGACAAAAGACGCTCACAACAGGGGGCGGTGTGTGAGAAACATTATGCAGTTGACCTTGCATATTCCTGGGGTGATTTTTCATCTGAGCCAAACAAAGACCCAAGAAAAATGTACGGTTGACTTTTCAGCAGAGAAGAATTTTAAAGTGAATCCATTAAAGCGGGGGGTAAAATGTCAGAGACGTATTGTGAAGTGCGAGACTTTTTTGCTGGATTGTTTTTGTTTGCAAATATAGAACAAGCCAAACTGCAGGAACACATCGCACAGAATAAAACCGCAATCCTTCACTTCTGTGCCTGCCTGAAAAAAGACAAAGACACTTGAGCAGTAACTGGATGGTGTGCACGCTTTTGGGATCGAGTCAAGTCACTGTGTGAGCTTGAAGTAAATGCCGGACACGTGTGTGTGTGTGTGTGTGTGTGTGTGTGTGTGTGTGTGTGTGTGTGTGTGTGTGTGTGTGTGTGTGTGTGTGTGTGAGAGAGAGACGAGGTGTGTGTGACAGCGTTAAGCCTGAGTGAGAGGTGAAAGGACCGCTGTACTCACAGTTGTGCTCTTGTTTCCCTGTGGTCTGTCGGCGTGTCAGAGTTTCATCCTCTCAGCGTCTCTCCCTGGGCTGGGCTTCCTCTTCCTCTTCTGACCAAAAGGTGTGAGGAGGAGGAGGAGGAGGAGGAGGAGAAAGAGGAGGAGGTGATGGAGAAGGAGGGGGATGCACGGTTTGAACGCAAAGGAATGAAACCAGAGTGAGAGAGAAAAAAGAGAGAAGAGGAAGAGGAGGGAGTGTGTGTGTGTGTGTTTGAGAGAGAGAGAGAAAGCACGCTGCGGATGGAGGGAGGGCGAGCGCTGGCCTGCGATTGGCCTGTCAGTCCGGGAGAGGGAGCGTCGGTCTCGGCGGTAGTGGGGTATCAGGCACCCTGGTCGGTCTGTGGCGTCTCCCGATTTGAAACGGTTGCGAGAGCCGGTTGGCGCGGATTTCTTCGGCGCGCACACACACACGCTCGCTGGCTGCCTCACGACTCACACACACTCTGCATCCTCATCACAGATAGAGAGGGAGAGAGAGAGAGAGAGAGAGAGAGAGAGAGAGAGAGAGAGAGAGAGAGAGAGAGAGAGAGAGAGAGAGGGAGGGATGATAGAGAGAGGCAGACAGATTCAGAGGGCCGATGACAGCTTCAAGCTGAAGCTTCTCCTTGGCTCCTCATCAATGACAGGTACTGAGGAACAAGAGACAGAGGGATCCCACCCTCCCCACCCCAACCCTCCAACTCCTATTCTACACATACACACACAAATCACTGCTCCACATCCATCCGCTAACCCGCCCCCCCCCCCATCTCAATTACCATGGCCGTGGCAGATGTATTGGGCTTGTCAGCTCTCAAGCAAGGGCTGTGGAGGAGATGTGGGCTAACTTCTCTCATCTAATTTAACCAGGCTATAATCAGACAACACTGTGGAGCTCTGGTTTTTTTTGCCTGACTAGATGGACAATTTTTTGGGGTGTGGAGGGGAGTGGGGGGAAAGACAACAGACACAGGCAAACTGCAATTAGCTGTTTGGAAAGCAGCGGCCTTAAAGTTCAGATTGACGCCATTTCCACAAGAAAACACATACTCGAAAATAATTACATTTCCTGTATAAAAAGTAAAAGGACAATTGATCCACAACCAACTGTGTGCAAGCCATACTCATTGATTAAACTATGAGTTATAATGCTGTCATCAGAATTTGACTAATTGAGGTGAGAAAACGCCCTCAACGTTACAAAAACGAGATTCAGTCCAAGCAAGAAGCACTGTCGGGGATATTAGGGCTGACGTCTCTGCAGTTGACGCCCAGTTCACAGCCGAATGTCAAGCTCCGGTGTCTTTCCCCTCGTTAACTGTCATGTCCGGTCAACATCGGAACGAACTCCAATCGGCTCCGCGCAAAGTCCCAAGAATCCTATCTCTGCCTCCTCACTCCACCAAATTCAATTAAAAAGAGAAAGTGGCAATTAGATCACTGTTATGATCCTGTAACAATGATCTAATCTGTAATTCATTGGCTGCTGCTCCCCTTGGGGGGTGGGGGGGATGTTTGACGGGGTGGCTCGGATACTCCTTGGCATTCACCTCGGCTCGGGCAGCACACAAGGGTGAGGGCGGAACTTTGGGGCCCTCGGTGCTAACTGGAGGATTCTATAGCTTCACCGCTGGGGCCTCGTTTGCCCCGCGGCAAGAACACAACCTGTGACACACACTTGTTTGTTTTCCCCTCATATAAATGGGGGGGGTTCGGGTTTGCAGGTTGTAATATATGTGCGAGCATGCATGCACACACAGCTGCAGTGCAAAAGGTACACAAACACTCTTATGGGAAGAAATCTATTACTCCTTAATTGAATTAAGTCAATTCCATTTGGTTAATGAAGGGGCGGGGGGTGGTTTGCCCTTTCAGGGGCATCAGGCTAACAATCACATTCAGACATGGGGGATGGAGTTTTGTTAGAGGAAGGGTGGGGTCACAATCTCCAGACTGAAACCAGTGTCTTGTCACCACCTGTGTGAGTGGAGTCACACTGGCTGCAGCTCCACCACATGTGGACTGTCTGCACCACTTATCATCGACAACCTGAAACGACATCCATGTTTGTGTATTTCCTTCCTAAAAAGGCTTGTTACCTGGCAACATTTGATACATTAAAGGGCCTTTTTATCTAATCATCCATCTTGTGGTGTTTATATTTAGTCCGCAGATGAATGCAGCGTCCTTTATAGCAGACACCCACACTGACACAGAGCCAGTGGCAACAGGGAAGCCAACTGACAATCATATATATATATAGGTGTGTGCGTGCCGGCGACACGTACACACACACATACGCACACAGGAACAGTGTGATTGCTCTGCTTCGCTCGTTTAGCACTTCTAAGGCAGAGATCCCCAGAGGCCACCCATCACATCCAGTTACTGTGGCACACAGACACGACCGGGGCCCCACCTGGCTGCTCTCACCTCAATCTGCAGGAGGCAGGAGGCACTCGCACCATGTCGCTCTCTTTCTCAATCACTCACACACACTCACATACACACACACACACACACACACACACACACACACACACACATCACTCAGCAAAGATCAAAGACTTGGTCACACACATACACACACACACCGAGCTGATATCTCTCATCAAAGATCACAAGGACTTTCCGCCGTACAGACTTTTACAAACTTGGCGTCACGCACATAAAGTTGTTACGAATCGCCTCGTCGTGTTAAATCACAAAAGTACATTGCTTTAACGCGTCTGCTAACTGTATCATAGTCACACTCTCTGACTTTTCAGGGGAGGTGTGAAGAAGCTCCCCAGCCAGCAGTCCTGTATGAATAGACAGACTATTATCATCTCCATCCGCGGCACTCATTATAACAAATATTATGTAATTAAAATAAAATGAGTAAAATGTGTCAGTGCCGGTGAGAATAACAGATGGAATAAATGGAAAATGGCTACATTAACAGATACTTTTTAAGGCAGAGGACTAATGAGACAGAACTGCGTTGACTGTTTTGAGTCATGCTAATGGTTTCAGGTGCTGAGATAGAGATGTAATGGTGCGCTCGGGGGGGGGCTACCCTTACTGATTTAAAAACAAAGAGATAGGCGGCAGATAGCTGGAGTGGGAGTTTGCTGAGCAGGGTGAAAGTTGTGTTAAGGGGGAACAAGAGGGTAAAGGAGGTGGAGGTCGTCTGGATGATGATTAGTGCCGGTTGAGCCTTACTTGTCACAGGTTGACATGGGATGCAATTATAGAGAGGAAGTTTCACAGCCCCTCAGGCATGTGCCAGCCATGCTGTCAATGCCGGCTGATGTGTGGGCTCTTGGCACTGCCAAAGGTGTCACAGGTGCTTATGTGTGCTCAAAACTGCTACGCTCCCATGAAAATTGGCCTTAGCTTTTCCCAGATGCACTGGATGATGACTGTGTGTGCATGTGCCCGTGCACACTCGGCTACCTTTGTTTGAGTATTAGTTAAACCCTACTCCACTCCCAGCTTTCTCTCCCTCTCACTCTTTCCTTATTTCCTCTGAAGCTACACGGTAAAGCTACAACACTTGTGATTCAGCCGGCTTCTCACGCTGTTCCCACATCTTCTCCTTTTCCCGTATCAGCCTGCATATGACTCTGCCAGCAGTGCGAGTAAGCTCTGTAAGACCCAAGGCAAATTACCTCAGCGGGACACTGCACTTCTGTTCCCTTGCTTCTTCTCTCCCTCTTCCACATCGTCTTCTCTCTTCCCCCTTCTCTGCATGTCACAAATCAAAGTGTGTACCTCAGCACTGCCTGCACGTTGTGGGAGTGCAGCTTAAAACAAATTCAATGTCCTCCACTGGCCGAATAACATCTATCCTACAGTGTGAGAGGAAAAACTGCTTAACTTGTCCATCCTTTTTACTATGTGGGAAGAACACGGTATTTTACCAAAGCACACAGATGGTCATCTGGACTCTTGTCCGACCTTTTCTTTTTTTATCATAACCCCTTTTTTTCAGATAATTGATTCATACAAAGACTTCCATACTACCATCTAGTGGATTGAAAGCCTTGCTGGTGGGCCATCAGGTGTGATTTTCCACTTCAGTCAATTTTTTTTAGAGGGGGAAATGGCCTGAAATTGGATCCTCTGGCAGCTTGCAGTTCCTCTAAACTAGCCTTAGGCAACACAGTGCAAAGATGCACCCTTACTTCTCTGCTGTCATTTCAAGAAAGATCCCAGTTCTAAAGATGCCGCCACTTATCCTTAATCGGGGAGGTGGAGGGATGGTTCTGGGTGTGATGCTCAGTAACATCTTCAGAAACACCTGTCTACAATCAGATAAAAAAGGTAATTGTAAAAAGGTGTTAATTAGAATGCTTGAACGGTGTTATCCGGCAGCCGGTTAGCAGGTCTATTGGAGTCATTGGGGTCTGCTGCTTTTCTCTGTTAGTGTTGTTAGCAATAACTGTAGTCAGCCGGCAGGACGTGTCCCTGTGTCCTCTACCTGGGGCCCCGCTGTGATCACGCAGCAGGCGAGCATATGATGCTCCTTCGCCCCGCACAGTTCATAGCCCAAAACCCCAACCAAGAGGGCCTGATTAAATCGGCAGAACAAGGCCTAATTAAAAACGGTCTGATCAGGGAGGAGTAAATTATTTAACACCACCCACACATACTGATGTCTGTGCTTCAGATCCTGAATCACAGACTTCTTCTTTTTTGCTTTTGTCTCCTGCGTGTCGTTCTTTCTCCCTTTGTCTGTCTTGTCTTTCCGTCTTTTATGACATTTGCACCACTGCTCTTTCATCTCTGAAATTGTGCCATTCGGTAGCCATGGCACAGTCGTGAATTAGTCACAGAGACAAATGCCGGGCCCGGGCTGGTAGAAGATAACATTGTGCATTGATTAAAGACACGGAGAGAGACACCTACATCATCCTTTGGAATCAACATTGAAAGCCTGACAGAAATATCCCCCTGCGGACAAATACAACAATGGGACAAGACGCAGAGATGTTAACGGTCGGTTCCTTCTGCTTTCACACTGAATACCCCCCCTCATGCTCCTACCTCTCTCTAACCTATGCATTTTGAGATAAATAACCCTTCCCGTTTCATTATACCCTTTAGAAACCTGTAGACTGTTAAGAGGGCTTTTTGCTGATGCTGTGATCCAAGCAGCACGAGCAAAAGTTCACAGAGAAACTCATGTATTCATTCACTCAGCAGGGGATGGCATTTTCCATTTCTTTTCTTCAATGCTGTGGTCTTTTTTTGACAGCGGTGCTCTCTCTGGGCCAATTTCAGACTTTCTGATCAACCAGCGCACCAGGCACATCTTTCACCTGCTTTAGTGTGCTGACTACAAAACCTGAAGCCCACAGAAAATTACTGACCTATGACAGTGCAGACCTGAGGAAAGAAATGTACTCTATTGCCTTGTAAACATTTAAAGCATTTCACATTGACAATCTGTTGTCATGAAATACCTAAACCTTAAGAAAGGCTTCATATTACAACATCATAGGAACATTCAAATGTGGCACTCCATTTTCCCCATTACTACAAGGGCTGTACGAAAAACTGAATGTATCAATTCATTCACACAGCAGCAGGCCAACTTTCCCCAAATATGGAAATTAAGAGTGATTGTGCAAAGCTGCACTCTCCACAGAGAAAACTTAAATGGCATTCTGAAAGTGCAGAACCTTTTTCAAGGCCTACGGTGGCCAGCAGGGGCAAACGTGCTACAGCGGCAAAAAGTATTTCCAAAAGAAGACACACGCTGCAGTTTAAAAAACAATGCAAGTAAAAAACAAATGTGTCAAAACATGCAAATTAAAAAACACCTCCACCAACCTGATAAGACGTGCACAGCATTTAGACAACATTTACCAACTTCAAACTCAAAACATGTGCAGTGTTATTACAAGTGCTGCAAATAAAAAAAGCTTCAATAAGATCAAAACACAGCAGAAATAGGGACACTAAAAAGTGACACAAACAGCTGGGACTGGAGCGCTGGTTGAAGTTTTGGGAGTACAGGGGCGCAGGTGAGATTTCTTTAACGGGGGGGACGAAACTGAGAGAAATTATTTTCACAATGTTTACTTATTTGTTTTACTATGTGTAGTTATCTAAGATGATTTAATTACAACGATCATGTGAAGAAATATATATATTCAACAAATCCCCCCCACTATCTGCGCCCCTTGGGGGAATATGATGTTGGCCAACTGTCACTGTTACTGGAAACTAACCTAAACAATTGTATTTGCTTATTTGATTGTATGATTCCTTCCAATATAATTGCAGATCTGCTGTAAACTATCTAGCTAACGTAGCTCCCCTAGTCATTTCAAAACTATGCCAACATTGTTCAGGGCCATTGTAGCACGTTTGCATCTATCGGCCACGGTACTACGATGTTATCACATCCACCTCATATTTTTCAAGTTGTAAAGTGGTTGTTTTGGCTTTAGGCTGATTTCAGTTGTCCATAAGCGTTTAACCACCTCGAAAACCAAGCTGTTTCCTGGTTGTTGTTTTGACTTGAGGGAACAGTGAGGGAAGATTTTTCAGATTTTTTCTGACACA
Source organism: Eleginops maclovinus (assembly GCF_036324505.1). Taxonomy (NCBI): domain Eukaryota; kingdom Metazoa; phylum Chordata; class Actinopteri; order Perciformes; family Eleginopidae; genus Eleginops; species Eleginops maclovinus. The sequence goes on from NC_086364.1 coordinate 6,190,633, forward strand.
ACATAAATGGTACAAAGGTGAATCCTTACTTATGTATCCAACCCTAGATTAAGATTATTTCATAACTGTGATCCCGGTTCTTCCATTTATGGCTGAGTGCTGCAGGGTGGGGTGCATCTTTGGCCTAAATGCCATTGGGACTTATTGCCTTGCCTGTGTTTTCAATTTCAGTTTTGTAATGCTCCAATGTCTAAAGTTTTTGGTTAAATTTCAGGTATTAATCAACAATAATGAGAAAATGTCGCGCATGCTCTTGAAGAGCCGTGAGCTGTTAGGGATGTGAGAAAGAACATTATATATTGTTATAAAGGGAGTACAGGAACATTTGCATCTCAATACCTAGTATTGTAATGTAATTATAAACCAGCTAGTCTCAGAGTCAAGAGGTCCAGGTACATAACAAACATATTTGAACAGCTGCTGCTACTCAGTATTAATTTAATTATTAATGGGTTTTATTGTGTGAGAATCACAATCTGCAGAGAAGTATCATGACATTAAACTGATAAAAAGTATGTGCAAAGGTAAGCAATTGCTTTATAATTTGTTTTTATCCTCTAAGCTGTGATGCATTGAGACTGTAAGGCTATGTTGTGTCTGTGCATGATCTAGGGCATATTCATTGTGAAAACAACACTTTACTTCAGTGGCTAAATGATGTTGACCTTTGCAAAATCGAATACTAGCATACCGCGTCTCATTGTTCAAAGATAATGGCTGGGCAACATTCCTTGTAAGGCAGATGATGATGCTGGCATGCTGAGTGCCAGCCTCACTACAGGGTGGGTGTTGGACCGCTGATGACTCATTCCTCAACTGCTTTAGAGAGAACTGGGTGACACGTTTCGGTTTTAGCTGCTGTAACAACTGGTTTCCTGTCATGGGTGAATTTTACTCCACTTAGATAAATGATAGAGCAAAATCACCTTTTGTATTTGCATCACCTACCTGAGGTTTACTCGGCATCGAATGTAAAAGAGGGGGAAGGAAGCAAGAGGGAGGGAGAATGAGGCAGTGAAACAGAGGGGGAGAAATTGGGCCAGCCACCCTAAGAAAGCCTTGTTCATTCCCCAGGGAAATTGCATCACATATTGATCCATGTTCCCCGCATCTAATGGACACAGAGGGTGGAATTGCTGGTGGCAATTGGGAAATAGCTATGAGAGTAACAAGGAGTCATTAAGGCATAAAACCCAGGTTAGTCACCTGAGGACCTCTCACCTGCCTTCACAGTCCTTACAGTGCAGACTGTCTGAGCAGCCAAACATTCGGAGGAGTTAGATTGCCAAAGCAGCAGGTTCACAGGCTCAGACGAGCATTTGTCTCCATTACAGCCCTTACACCGGCAAATAAACAGGGGAGACAGACAATCATTCTACATTACATCCATGACTATAGCACTTTACATTTTCTATCAGCGTAACAGACTCCCTGGGTCGTCTCACAATCCTCACATCCATTTTTACTGCCTCACGCACATTCTGCTACTCGTGAGCACAGATGGAGTTTTAACCAGGGAGGGATTTCCGTAACTGCTACAACATTTATGGCCCTTTCTCCAAGGCAAAAACAGCAAGATCCAAAACAAGGTCTGGATGCTAACCCAAATCTGTCATGCCATCAGTGTTGGTGGTGTACTTCAAAACAAAAAATGGGAGTGCTAAACAGAGCCTTCAATGCACCTACGGTTTTCTGTCTCCTTCGAACTCAATGACCGATCTGTCTTCAGCTAAATTTCAAACCACTATGGTTTAGTATTCCTTAAAAACAAATGTATTCAAAAGGGTTTTTCAACAGCACGGTAGAGCAGCAAAAGCAAAACAAGACCGGAGCAGCCTGCAGAGAGGAATCTGTGATTATCATTAAAGGAGAAGGAAGTGGGAGGATCGGCTTCTCACGGTGATTTTATTTTGTGGAACTCGCAGTTTGATGTAATGCAGAACCTGCACAAAAGGAAGACCAGTATTCCCTGGCTTTTTCACACCAAAACAGGCAAAACTAATTAGTCTAACAATATACATTTTGAAACCTAATCATGCTCCTCTTTGCTGCAAATGCACAACAAAAGGACTCACTGCCCTGCACAATTTCAATTTGATTTTTAATCAATTTTTATGGCTCTTCGCGGCTCTAACCATCTGTATTGCAATTCAAATACTTATATACTATTCTTAGAGGCGAGTGGACAATTTAACACATATAAGGCACTTACTTGCATGTAAATTATTGATCACCTATCAACCCGTGCAGTTCTGGGCATGTATATAAGGTGCAGCACTTACCCGAGGTGTTTCACCCTGGTGTCAGACTGCTGGTGATTTTGATTTGGTGCCATTTGGATATTAAGTGCAGTGGATATCGAATGCTATTACAGCAGGGGACAGGCAGCATATCAATCTCTGTCAAAGAAGTGGAAATCTGTCCCCAGACAGAAGCAGTCTGGAAGGAGTAACAGTCGCTAACACTAGCAGCATAAAAAATGGGACTGGAATCCCAGGAGTGATAACTAGTTCTGTATAATGAAGTGTATACAAGCTAAGCTATATCATATTTTCTCATCCCTTTGGTGCTCACAACATGTCAGTATGATAGCATGTCGCATACAGATTCAGCTCATTTGATAAAGTGTCAACTGTCACCTTAAGATCTCTTGGGATGCGCGTCACAAGCTCATCTTTTCAAGTTAGCAATCCTGCCTCTGTTGGTCAACAGAGCTACAGCATGTGTGCTGAATGCTAGTTGGTGCATATTTGTTGAATATCTGCAGTGTCTCTGGCTCTTTTCTCAGAGTGCTACTTTTGGTTTCCAAGCTGCCTCTCACGGGATCCCCCCCTAAAAAAAAAAGTTACCTGATGAGCCACCGTCCTCCCAGGAAACCGGAGGAGGGGGTGAGGGTAGAAACAGACAGAGAGAAAGAGAAAGCTCTCATTATTTTTTCCTAATTGCCCACGAGTGACCCTCCTGATTCCCCCCTCTGCAACCAGGTACGGTGCCTCATTACAGTCAGCCTCCTCAGTTCTCCCAGGAGAAACCCATGAAAAGGCCATGAAAGGCCTCGTCTGACAGGGGCCAGCCAGACTGGACCAATTAACAGGGTTTTTCTGTGCTCTGACTTGCCACACTGCAGTTTGCAACTCATCTACGGTGTGAGACTCGCAGACGTCCTAGGTCAGATTGGGACGGTTTGTTCAGAAAGGTAGAAAGGATAAGGGCAGTGCCATGCAGCTGGTGCGTCTGGGCCATTTACATGTTTTTCACGCCTCCGTTCACTTTTTGGTTTTTTGGGGCATTAAAAGTTGCTTTCTGTATTTTTACCAGATTTGAGAATATTAACAGAGTACTAATTAAAGTTGAAAGCAGAATCATTTTTAATGGTTTATAAAGGGCACATTTTTTAAAATTAATTTTGGATTACAACTGAAACTGCGACAGGCCGTTTAAAATATGGATGTTTTCTGGTGCCCTGGCATCATTGCTCCATGAAGGCTAAATGCAATTTTCTCTCAGCCTCCAAATGGCAGGTGACTTAGTGTGTGTCTGAATAAATGACCCAGTCAAGGTGAGCTCCTCATGTCAAGACAGGAGCATCAAAGACAAACCACGCAACCTTGCCAGAGGGCCAGTTTTCTTTTCACCCGGAGAACTCCATTTTCACTCTCCAAGGCTTGATGCATTCAAGCCCATCCTGATCTTTGTAATGACTGGTCAAAAAAAAAGTAATTCAGACAGGCTCCTGTCTATTAGTGACATGAAAGACAATACTTTCAAAGAGAGTTCTCCTTCCTCTTCAGGTCTAAAAGACTCAGACATTCTCTTCAAGGTCACATCAGTTTCCACTGGAGTGATTCAAAGCAAAAAATCACCTGAACGTAAACAGCGCTGACTGATAGAGTGGGGGACAATGAAGGGGACCGGGCGACAAAGACACCACTCAGCCAAAGAGTCTATGACAGTTGCAGCACGGGTGTATTTGGGTAGCGAAAAAAGGGAATGAGGCAAAGAAGAAGGGTTGTGAGGGTGGGGCTGGATGCAAGATGGGTACTGATTGGCTTGCTGTCTCCTGGGGTGCATGTTTGCCTGCAGGGAAAGGTCACGGGAGGAAACAGGAGTAACGAGGTGTGAAGGGAAGGCACTGTCCTCGGCTCCTGGGCCCTAGGAGACATCCCCGGCAAGGTGTTAATGCAGATGCTGCAGCCTCCCAGGTTCTGTTTATTACACCTTTCCAGGGAAGCCAGCCCAGAGTTTTACTGGGAGTCAATACAGCTGAAAGCATGCTAATCAAAACCGCAAACTGGCAGCAGATATGACAACTCGGCCCAGAAACTGATAAACACAAAATGTGGAGAAAGCTTAGACTGCGAACATCTTTTACTCAGATAGTCGGAGTTAAACTGCTAAAGCTCAATGTGTTCTTTTGGTTCTTTTTCTCTGTAATTGGCCGTGTCACATATCCAGTTCATTTCTCTCTGGGCATGTCCACTCTTCTGTCACAATCTAACCTTCAACCTCACACCATGAGCTGTCACACGAATGCTCAGCTCATATCATTATGCTTCATGGAGCTTTTTCAAACACTGTGTTATCAGACTTAAATGAAATGCGACACTGGGATATAGTATGTACTGAAAACTATGGGAGAACCATGCAGGTCAGAGGGTCCAAGAACTCATTTTGGTATAAAATGGATTGGTTCTATGAGCCAACTGAGACATATGGGTGGTTTATAAAACAAACAAAAAAAATAAGTTGGTGGTATTAGAGTTCATAAATCTTCTTTAACAATGCAAACTTGACTGCGTTTGTCTTCATAGAATGTTATGAACTTTATTTTCTGACGCTGCCTTAGTTTGTGTACAAATAATAATTAAGGTTGTTGAATAATTAATATTTTAATTCTAGTCGTGCCTTATGCTTCCAATAAACTAGCAGCGGCTGATGGGTTTGTTGTAGGCAAAAGAGGCAATATTCTTTTTTGGGGGGGGGGTTTCCCTTCCCTGTAGTTGGTTATATTCTTAGGCTTTGTGCATGTAAATGGTCTGCAAAGGCTAATATCCATCTGTTCCTTCTAGAGGGAGTTTCTTTCCCACACACTGCCCCCCCATGCCTGAAACTCCTCCATTGGACTCCTTTGTTTACATCCGTAAAATAATGACATCACTATGTAACACGCTTCTATTGGCTAGATCTATAGGGGGACATCTCTAAGTGGTGGACAGATCACAACAGAGCAGACTGGGCACTTTTTGAACATTAAAGCGCATAAATATGTCACTGTAGAGGAACGAAATGCAAATATGATAGCTGAAAATTAGCATCATATGGGCCCCTTTAAACAGAAAAACCTTTTTAGTTTTACTTATGTAGAGACTCCAATGCTAAAATGACCCTAACCCTAGGGTTTGGAAATATTGCAACATGTCAACAATAATAACGACCAATTTACACCATTACTGTGAATTAGTAACGGTGCATGATAATATGGACTCATTTTAAAGGATACGCATTTTTTTAAATGTTAATCAATAAACCAATGAATATAAAATAGTTACGTCCAAAGCGTCTGTGTTTTACAGACATACAAAGTCATAAGAAAATGACCTCAACACAACTTGATGTGTAAAAACTTGTTTTGTTTCCAGAATGGTCCCTGCAGCCACTGCAAAACTGCTGTCTCTCCATGAACCCAACCTGAGAGGGGGCCACAAGGGAGAGCGACCCTCATTAAGTGTAAAATATCATTAATTAACTTTATTGAATGAGTCACAGTATGGTTTCCACCACATGGTTCCCTCAGGGTCCCTTGCCCAAGACCCCACCTTGCCCTGTTTGGAGCGAGTGAGCCAGCATCCTTCACACCGGCGCGTTCTCTTAGCCGAGGCTGGTTGTAGGTGACTTTTCTTCCCCTCTTGTCATTGCCTATGAAGCTGCCAGTAATTTATAATGTTGTGACAGTCAAATAAACAGGACCGCTGCTTGCAGGAGTGAACAGTCCTGTATTAAAGGGAATCAAAACAGCTCCAAATGGTGCAATGAATGGAAATAATCTCAGTGTAAGATCTGTTCTGGGCTGGCTAATTTAAATGTGTTCAGGGTGACAGCTTACTGGAAGAGGGACATAATGAAGTCCATTATCATCAGTGGTACAAATTCTAAAGAACGAGAACTCTCATTATCAGCGCTTTCCTGTATATGAAGGAAATATGTTCATCCATTATGAAATGTGCTGAGAATGACAACATGGAGCAAACATAAGACAATGAAAGCTCTGGTGAAAAAAATTAATATGGAGCTAGCTGGAGACTGGACAAGACCCTTTTTTTTTGCTCAATGCCTTCACTCTATTTATTGATAAGGTGATTTCACTGCACACCAGAAAGCCATCTTTTGGATTTTAACACAGTCAAGACTGTAATATGCTGATAATTCTGATATCTCACAACGCTGTATACAGTGGTGTGCAACAGCAGGGAAGCCTGTGCTTTTATTTACAGCGCCTTTTCTTCTGGTAATCTGACATCTGGTAGACCATGCCAGACCTTGAACAGTGTCTTCCCAAGCATTATCTCATAAAAACAGAGCCTTGATAATGCCGTTCCATTCGGCAAGTAGCGGAAATAACAATAAGTCATTTTGGCCAGAATTAACTGATAAAAAGGGGAATGAGGGAAGTCTCCAGATCTGTAACCAGTGATAACCACAGCTCCGCTAAACTTAGGGAGCGAGGACTTCAAGCTGTCTCTACAATATATTCACCTCAAAGAGTGTAAAAATATGTCTGGTGCCAAAATAATCATCAAAAGTGAGCTCAGTGCCAGCGAAATGTGTTGCTGAATGAATTGGAGAGGAGGCAATGTGAAAGCCAGGTGTTGTGGGGAGTCGCAAGCTCATACTAATGTGCTATTAAAAGTCAAGTGCACGCATTCAGGGACAAGAGACTGAATCAAACACAAAGCAATGCACTAATAATTAAAGTGGCAAAAGACGATTCTTTTGCTTTATATTATTATTATGAATTTGATTGCACAATATAATGGCGATAGAATAATGATAAGCCTCCCTCTCGATTAAATTCCGTCTGGCACCAGGTACAATCTCCAGGGATATTAAGGCTCCATTTATGGCACAAATAAAAGTGCATCAAGTATTATGCTTTCGTTTTCAAAGAATTATCAAAGAGTATTATGTTTGTACATTCTTTCCCCAGCAACAACAATGGTGAGAAGATCAAAACCAGTCTTGTACTCTCCCTAAAATGAAGGTTCCCAAATGCTAGTTAGCTTAGCTTAGCATGCAGACTGGAAACAGGGGGAAACATTTAGCCTGGCTTTGCCTCTAAAGCTCATTCATTAACATTTTACATTCTGTTGGTTTATTCTGTACCGAACCAAGGGTGAAGAACAGGTTTCCATTCTAACAGGGGTTAAGTGCTGCACTATTTCTATGAAAGCAGTAACTATAAGGTTTCTCAGCTGGTTGCCCGGCAACTGCCACAAGCCAAGCAATACCCCAGCATATGACCCATTTGGTTTATTATGACTATTGGATACTTAAAGGGCTCTTATTTTCATTAAATTAGGACAAATCAAAGTTAATGTCCTTAAAAGACAATTATGCAACACTATTAGTCACTTTGAATCTCGTATTCCTATATTTTAAGAAGACTTCTAAAGAAGTTTCTTTATGGTTCGTTGAAGTTTGCTGAAGGTTGTTTGAGCCATAACAGGGAAAATACTGCCTGCATTGTGCTCTAGTCAAAATAGAGAAAGCGACTTTTTGTCCCATTGTTGTTATTTAATTACTTTTGTAATTATAACCAATTGAAACATTGAGAAAAATCTCTGAAGACTTAACCTTGCCTGCGATGGATTACACGACTAAGAGAAGATTGAACATTATTGCAAATATGCCATACCAAAATTAATTGAAAAAAATGGATGAAAGAAGTACAAATAAAAAAATATGAAGTCAGTTTTCTTTTTTTCTGGAGCACTCAGTAGAAGGGATGAACAAAATATCAGTGGCAAAAGTAAGGTCCTTCCATAAATGTGTGTATGCTTCACTCATTGTACTCCTGAATCCAACAGTTAAATGAAGAACAGAGAGACTGTTGCAAGTGCATTTACACATGCTGGATATTCTCAAGTACAACAGGGAGTATCTAATGTTGGTGAAGAAACTTCAGCCATTTCATTAAAACAGGTCAAGTTATTCCTCAGTTTTTATGCTAACTCCTAAAATGTCCAGCAACACGTGTTAGTATATTCCTATTACATTCCTAGTCTTTCAAAAATAATAAACCATCTTCAAAAGAAATGTAAAAGATCTGCATTTTGATTAAAGTAAATATATTGTCGGTTACATCAATTCGGAAGTTAGGTTTCATGTGAACTGTGTCTTCCTGGTTGTGGATTACGCAATCATATTTTTTGTGGAATAAATACAAATTACAGTGCATTACTTTGGATTATTTTTAGTAGATATAGCTTCCAACAGTGTATGAGAACATCTACAAAGTTATTGTTTGATTCACATTCTTGCAAATACAAGTGTAACTTTATCATCTTGTTATAGTACTGGCCACAACTTTGTGCCTTTTTTCTTAGCAGTAATCCTTCCCTTAAATGCACCGTGGAGTACATCAAGTACTGCTCCGGAAGGAAGTGTCAACTGAACTCTGAAATAAGTTAATGTGAAAAACCTCAAAGCGTGTTGAAAGACCTTACAGTACCGTCACCTTCATTATGAAAATCAGATGCTAAACAAAAGTCTTGGATATGAGTGACTTTCAAAGCAAGAAAGACAAACGACACATATCAAACACACCCATCCTCTAACTACGTTCACTGTATTCCGTCCCTGCTCCATCTCATAGGGATCTCCATGTCCCACACGTTTCCTTTTCACCCACTCCTTAGGGTCAATATTAGCACAAGGAACTCCAGCTACTTGATGTACCCCATTCAAATTTACCAAACACTGTTTGACTCGTGCTATTAAATCTGAAGATTAAAGAATCGCCAAGGGCAAACAGATCCTAAGGCTATACACCAAATACCCAGACTCTCTACTTTTAACGGTAAGGCACAATTAGGAATTTAAATGGACCAAGCACAAATGTGCTTCCACTGACTGACTTTGAAAATATCATAATTAGTGTCAAGTCTAATGACACTGTGCAAAGTGTAAAGTCCAGCTATCTTCACTGATCTACTGCCGTGATAAGTTCGTCCCTGTGATTACAGGGTAAAACCAGGAAATATGACACAAAATGTACCCAAGAAAGAACAATATAATTAAGTCAGCGGCTATAAATGTGTGCGCCTGGAGGGACCTGACTGGAACCTACATCTACTTTATCTTAAAACTATTTACTTTCAACCTATAATTCCAACTCTATTACAGGAGATAGAGAAGGACAAATATGACAGACAACAGAGGAGTGAGAGAGGTGCAGTGAGGAAAGGAAGAAGGAGGGGGGAGCTGTGAGAGATAGGCAGAGTTGGAGATGATAAGGAATCACAGATAAAGCCTCTAGGGTGCAGACATGTTCCAGAGAGGAGTGACCAATCAAGATAAAGTGAAAAAGGGGGTAAAATTGTGATAAGAGTGATGACAGAGTGTAAAATGACTCAGTCAGCCATAGCAATGGCATTGGCTCTGACCTCGCATTCCTCATCCCAGTTCAGTGGAGTCCTGAGGTTCAGCACGGTCCCAGCTGGTTGTAGGACACTGTTTGAACCTGCTGATTTTAACAGAAGCTAAAATCCTGTGAAACCCCCAACACAAAGCCTCCCTAGACCCTCCACACTGTTTCACATACAAGAGATAGATGTCAACATGTTCTCTGAGCTAAAGCGGTTTGTTATATCCTTCCAAAATGATGCAAGAGTTTCTGATCCCGTGCCCCCCTATTGACAAGAAAAAAGTCAGGGCCTTCCATAAAAGATGACTGTTTCAAAAAGGACTGTGCACATCTGTTTATGAATCTAGATACAAAATTGGATGTGAATATATGTCGTCTGTGTCAAAGTAAACTTGAGTTGACCCATACAGCACATATCTCCATCTACAACCAATGGGGTTGGAAAAATGCCAAAAAGCTGTAAAAGCTCCAACTGCAAGGCCCTTTCCAGCATTTTACACACATGATTTGCAAATCAAAAGATATTTAGCTGTCAACAAGTCTTCCAGAACTAAATAACACCAACAGTACATTGTTTTCTCACTGCCTTCCAGAACAACCCAAATAAGAGTCTTTCAAATGATTGGCAGCACAACCTTGTTTCTTTGTGCTTATTAACACCATTGTATTTGGTGTTCATATGTTCTCTAATCTGCCACTTATAGGTAAGGCAAAGCTGTATATGGAATTACAAAACACTACTTGGTTAGGTTAAAGGAAATATCATGGTTTGAAAATAAACCAAAATGACTTACATACTGATGCACCAACTTGAACACATCTTCTGTGTTGTATTTGGAGTAATGGGGGTTTCGGGTCACAACGACCCGGCAACCCGACCAAGGTTGATAGGGCCTCCGCCTGTGTGCAAGTGGCATATCACTGCCCCCACTGGTCACCCCCTTTCAGAGCCACCTCGAAGCTCTCTGCTTGTAAAATAAATGTTAATCGGAAAAGCAGCATCCCTCAATTCATTGATGCATCCATCCAGACATTCAGTGTGTTGTTGGTTGTTCTAAGGTTTTGTTCTTCTAATGCAGACAGTCTCTAATTTTGATGAACGCTTATGTCCTATATCTTAGGATATACACTCAAGTAAGCATAGTTTAGAGATCAAAATACATCTTATAACAAAACTATATTGGCAAGTACGGTTAAGGTTTTATAGATATCTAGGTTAAATACTTAATACGATTTTTTCATTAACTTTAACACAAAATCAGGTTAAGGTGTTGGAATATGGTTTGAACTTTTTCAAAATAGGTTGGGAGCTGCTTACGGAGGAGGCAGGTTTGTTTTATTGCAAGTTTTTGACACATCCATCACATAGCTGTTATGTAAAATCAGAACCTCAGCTGTAACATCTAGTCTGAAAGTGGAGCAGGACCCTGTCAAAAGTGCCTCGCTTTATGGTTTAGAATGATGTCAGAAAGTTGTCTGCACAGCATCGTAAAAAATGCTCTGGGTGCTAACCTTATCAAATAAACAGCTAGTGGAAAAAACAGGACAGGGATGTATGGGTGTCACCATAACAAGGCGTGGGAGGAATTTGAGAAACAATGTTCCACAGCGTCAAGAAGGCGACATCTTGAAGCCAACTATATAGATACTGGATAGCAAATGTTAAAATAAGGTGCCTGAAACATTGTGGCAGAAAGACAGTGGAGACAGAGCTGAAGTTGACCTGAGGCTACAAAAGACCCATCTGACCATCAAACAAGGAGTTAACTTGTCTCTCTTTATCTCTACATTATATTCTTTAATATAGAAGATCCATGACTTTTATTGAATATTTGCATTTAATTGGACCCTACAGAAATTGTGGAGCTACATTTTCAATCTCCTCATTTCTACATATAATTTGGTAACAATTATCTTGTTCAAGCCTAAATCAAGTCTAAATAAACTGCATCTCATGCATACATCATACATTTTCATAAGCAGTTGAAGCGGGGGGCATATTCTGTTTTTCTGAGCAGTTGACAGTTGCAAAGTGCACACATATCGACAGTGATTAAAATCTGTGAGGGCTCACTGTCGATGAATATTCAAGAGCACCTGTCTGCAGCTGAACCCGCGGTTCAACAATGCGTGGTGGGAGCGTTCAGTTGGAGTCTCTAAGATGGAGTCCTGCTACATTCGCCGAAATAAGAAAACACAGGCATATGTTGGGTTTGTGTGCAATCAGCAGGACTCACACTTTTTAATTAGATTTTTGTCTGATTTTATTTAGTTTGTTGTTATTATGTTTGTAAGATGTTGCTCGTTTAAAGCGCACAATGTTTCATTTGATGAAACCTCATTGTTCATTTCTCATTTTGAGTCTTGTTTAGTTTCCTGTACAAACTGTAAAGTCTACAAAGATAAATGTAAAACGTGTGATATTGAGCTATATAATAACATATAAAAGCTATACAAATAAACTTTGATTGATTTATTGATTTTTTCGTTTAGACCCTGTCGAACAATTACATTTATTGTATAGTTTTATGATATTTCTTGCCTGAATTGCATCTGTAGAGCTACTGTTAAAACATTACTCACTGCTTTTAGTAGAAGTAATTAAGTAGACATCCGGTTGACTTACATTTGTGTGAATAAGTGTGAGGATGTTTTTGATAGTTTGTACCACTTGGTTCCAATGAAAAGAAATCCAGAATCTTAAGCATACAAGGACATCTTAGAACAAAGTTTTCGGGCAACAGCGTGGTGGACGCCCCTTGAAACAAAGATAATGAAAACAATAAGTTGAAACCTCACTCAACACCTTTCGACACCCCTATGCAAGCAAGCCCTTACAATAGTACCAAACGTCAGTGTTGGACCTCCGTATTGCTGGCCTAATGAAAGCAAATCCCTGCAGCCAGCCTTTAAACAGTACCAGAGTCCATACAGTGTTCCCGTTAGTGTTTACTTCCTGTCTGTCTTTCTCTGTTGATTTCTCAGACGTACAGCACTCTATCTTTTAACCTCTTCCCTTCTTTGCACTGTTTTTTCTTTTCTTTACTGGGGACAGTTTAGCCATCATGAATCCAAAGTTTCGAGCTCTCCACAAAAATAAAAATCGATATTCAATTTCAATGGTGTTTTCTGAGGTAGGAAACTAATGTTTGTTGTCCACACCAGATGTTAAATTTACCAGACTTCTTTCTACACATTGATATGACTGCAAACAGTCCCTTGATCTTCCTTACCAACGGTCTGTCCTCCTTAGCATCGCTCTGTTAACGATTAACAGCTTATCAATACCAGTGGTTATGAAATGAGATGTTGAATAAATATTGAAGATGTCACCAATATGTGATACAAATAATTAGACCAAGCAGAAAGCAAAGCCAAAGTCAGAGTTATTCTCGACACCAATCTGAACCAGTTTTGTTGTCACCCCCTTGCTGTGCCTCTCCCCCACCTTTGGCACAGTTTAAACAATGAGTCACCAAAATACTAAACAGAAACAGGCCAAGACTGTTCCTGGAAAACAACGGCAAAAGCAATGTCACTGTTGAAAGATGGAAATCACAATCAACAATATCATTTAGCTTTTTAGTTCAATGGATAACAAAGAAGCTTGCTATGCATCCACGTGTTTAAGGCCTGAGAGACTCTGAGGCCTTTTATCGTTACATGAGTTAAATTTTATTTGACTCATTTATTACAATGATATAACCTAGTAAATATAGATCCATGTTTTGGATCCATGCCTGACAAAGCCAGCTGGTTCAATTAAGAGTGCGATGCTATCTCTGGCACACAAAGTGAAATAGGTGGGTGGGTGGCAGTGAAGCATTTTCAGGGTCTGGAATTGATATGATTGTTTGTGCTATTTAGATGATGATAATATTTGATAAACATGATGAAAAACACTGATGTAAACTACCATCAACAGCAAGACACATCATCTAGCACACATTTGATGAAGCAATTCTAATAGAATTTGATCCTAATTTGAGAATCTGAGCCCTACTCTTCTAAGTGCTTTGGTACCCAGCGGAGAAAATGACCAGCACTTACCTCAACACCACCTTTAAATCACATTAGTATGAGCTGTTTTTTACAATCAAACTGTTAGACTCTGTTAAAACGCAGTATTCTGTGTGAAGTGTATGCCGCTATAGATAGGAACTGTAACCCTGCCATTCTGTAACTATGGAAACAATAACGAGGTCACTGTGCTATTTTAGCTGGGTTTACTTGGAGATCATTACTGACATCACCACACTTTCAGCTGAAGTTTGTGGGAGTTCAGTAAAGCAGAGCCTGGATGGATACTGGGGGAACTTGTCACACAGCGAGTCACATTAAGCTGTAATGCTGCCGGCTATAACCTTGAGTGATCTCACATGGAGCTCATTAGTTACTGCAAACAGTTCAATAAGCCATGTCGAAATCAGGGAGAAAAAAGTCGAAACATCCACTTTTTTATTCACAGTAATTACATTTTGTTTGGCCTTCAATCTTCTTTTGAAATTCTTCACCTTAAATTTAAATTATTTTTGGGGAATTAAACATTTGTTCGGTGAAAGACAAGCTGAGCCGGAAATGTGAGAGCTTCTTTTAATAAAAGGTTCCCATCACTGATAATTGAAGTGCTTGTGGTGAGACTAAGAAGTCTAAATTGAAATACATTTCTGCCAGAGCTTCTTCCATCCACAGCAGGGGGGTTTAGCATCATTTGAGCACCCTATAATAATGCCTCGATCGAGTAAAACATGTCCATTTAATCAATAACATAATGAATAGGGATAAACTCAGCCTAGATGAGCACGTATTATTCTTCAAATTACACCCTTAAAAAAGGACTTTTACACACTCCATTCATCGCTTCAATTACAAAAATGAGAAAACTGCACAACAGACAATGGTTTTCTTTTGTCACACACACACACACACACACACACACACACGAGAGCGGTGAGTGTTGGATAAATTGCTTAACATGTCATGTAGATCCTTGAACGGTATAACTAATGCTACATATTCAAGTCCATATTACAGTAAAGTGTTCTTTCAGTTTGTTTATTTATATTTACCTGGCAAGGACCTCTAGCGGCCATGCCAATTATAACAGCTTACCTCAGAAGCATGGAACGGAGGACATTAGGTGTGTGTGTTTGACCTACGCATTTAAAGCAAGAGTGTGCGGTTGGCATCCTGTTTTCTAGGTAGAATTTTTACCTATTTATTGTTTCAAAGAGGCCCTGTTATGCTTTTTGGGTGTTTACCCTTTTCTTTTTGTGCATGTAATGGGTCTGCAAAGGCTGAAATCCCAAAGCTCCCTGCAGAGTGAGTTTCTCTCCCACACTCCCCCCTTGCCTGAAATGCATCAAGTGGACTGTTTTGGTTACTTCCGTACACTCGCGCTTCTATTGGCTAGCATTCCAACACATTTTATGTGATAGGCTGAGGGGCGGGAAATCTCTAAGTGGTTTATCAATCACAACAGAGCCGACAAGTTAACCAATCAGAGACTGGGCTCTGGTTTCAGACAGAGGGTGAAGAGAGGTGCTGCAGCACAGGCAGTATGAGAAAAATGAAGAGCTTTTTGAACATTAAAGCATGAAGACATGTCCCAGTAGAGACACAAAATTACTTTGGTTTGGCTGGACATTATATCATGCGTCTTTTCCCTACACTTCCTGTGCGCAGCTAGAATGAACTTCCTTGAAAATGTTGTGAACATGGTGTTCTTGCAGCAGATTTGTAAGTAATTTTGTTTTTAAAGCAATCTGCTGCATTTCAAATATTCAAATACCAGGACTACAAAAATGCAATTTGTTGATGAAGTGTTTGAGAATGTCCCTCTGTTTAGTGCCTTCATATCATGACCTAACCAATGTTTAGGTATCTAGCAATTTAGCTGCAAGTCAACACAGCCCACTGAAGTGCTGAAAACAAATGTCCTATATTTGTAATTGTGAATCGAAATTCCTAAAATACAAAATGAAATAACGAATGAGACTGAAAGAATTGGTGAATGAGTCATTTTAGGGTGTACATGTAAATCTATTACAGCAACACAACAATGACAAACACCAAAGTTCAAATGTTATTGGATTAAGCTGTGACCGTGTTTATTAATGAGGGATACATTAAAATAATAGGAAATAAATTAACTAAAGTTGAAGAGAAACATAACGCAGTCCCCCAGTGTGCAGGCCAGATTGTGGCTCGCAGATAGCAGCACTGACCATTTTGCACACAATCTCTGAGTGAATTTTGTCCCCCGTGTCTCGGCTCTGTCCTTAACCATTTGTACTCTGGTAATGACTCCAACATGCTGTGTTCACTAGATCGAAAAGGAAGAGAAGATGGGGGGGGGGGGGGGGGGGAGGCTTATCGTACAGTTAAGCTGCAGCTGCAGTTTCCATAACAACTACCTGCAAAAACCCTGCTCCCTCGACCATCATTAGAATAACATTTTTACTCGTCAAGTAAGCATTAGCGGAATCTACATGAGCAATGAGAAGGGAGTAACACAGAAAAAGTGTCGATGTCCGTCGGAGCTATCGCTTGACAGCCAGGGAACTTTTTTTTTTAGCAGGGGGATATCTTTCGGTGTAATTACAAAATAGGAATTGTTCACCGTGCAGAAAATGTACACATGAAGACTTCCAGAGGCTTGTTGTGCAGGACTTTAGCATATTAAATTATGTATACCCAGGCTAGGTTCACATTGACACATACCAAAATACAAAAACATCCTGCGCATAGCTCTGGGCTTAAGAGGCAGGCCCTTGATCATAAACTCTCTCTTTTCTACCAGCGGGAACTCTCGTGACCGACTCAAGGAGAAACGTGTCTTTGCCATTCAGCCTCTCCTCTGATCATGCATTACAATATCAACTTGAAAAGGGGGATAATCAAGAGTTTAAAGGAAAAGTAAAGGGAGAGGGAACACATTAAGTGGTGGCTAGTCCAGGGTATCATTTAAAATCAGTGCTGATGGCTTCATCGCTGCCAGGCAGTGTGGGCTGTAACCTTGAGCGAGGGCTGGTGGGGCCCTGGTGACCAGGGAGGGGATGGGGAGAGGGATTGGCTCTTTTTGCATTCACATTCTGCTCAGCAGGCACCCGGGGGCTATAACCCTGAGAATCCGTATTAGGTGAGCCAAAGTCACCATTAATATAGAGCACTGGGCCATACTATAACCTTACACTTCACATCTCAGGGGTGTCCTGAACTGAGAAAAAATGGTACTTTCGAACAATCACTTGGGAGGACTTTCAAAAGTGACCTCTTACCAAAGTCAATCCGTTTGCTTTTCTCTTTTTTTTCATTTCATTTTTATCTGTGTTTGCTGGTCCTGCTCAATCTCTCCATCTCGCTCTGGCTTTGCGCGGCGGCTCCAGGCCCCGCGCTCCATGGCCGGTCACGTCAGAGAGGCTGGTCCTCCTTCACTGGATGCAATTACAGATTAGGTCTAAAACACAGGTTAAGGCCATGCTGTTACCACATCTTCAGCCTTTCCAACCTTCGTCGAATATACGCCAGTGTGAGGAGGACCAGAAATAAATAAAGAATAACAGGAATAAAGTGTTCTATGTTGAAAAGTGCAACATGTAGGCTTAACTTTCAGAAACAGCTTGTTCTCCCAATATTTATAAATGACTCATCACTATAACGTGTAGAAACAGGAGGACAAACATAACCTGCTGAATCTGAACTTTTGAAAGGTTATTTAATTGTTTACACAGGGGAGAAACTGAACTTCAAAAATGTAAGTTTTTAAAACTCATGACAAACAAAAAAACAAAAACAATCACAAATATGTTTGTATTCATTCACGACATCAACAAATAAAAAGTAGCCAGCAGAGAAATGCTTTTAAGAAAAAGTTTTAGCAATTCCATAATTTAAACACAGCCCTTAAACCATGAGCGTTTCTAGGGGGGCCAACGGGGGCCAGTGCCCTTGTGACATTGTAAATTAAGCCGAAGTTAACAACAGGAATGTGTTTTGTTTTCAATAATGTAATTTAATAACCTTTCAAACAAAAAACAATTGTGGTAAAAAATTCTCATATTATATTGTCCAGCAGTGGCTCAGTAAGTCAGTAGGGGCTTGGACTGGAATCGTAGGGTCGCCGGTTCAAGTCCCCGAACAGACTTGAAAAATATGGAAAGCTACTTGGAGAGGTCCCAGTTCACCTCCTAGGCCCTGCTGTGGTGCAAGGCACCGGACACCTCCAATCCCCCCTCCCCATTGCTCCCCGGGCGCTGCACAATAGCTGCCCACTGCTCCTAGTACTAGGATGGGTTAAATGCAGAGAACCAATTTCACTGTGTGTGCTCTGCTGTGTGCATGTATGTGATAAATAAAGAGGGTTTCATCCTCCGATTCTATCTATTAAAGGGCCATTGCTATACACTAATTTCCTATGGCCCCAGATTTCTTTTATTTTTTTAAACCCTGAAAAAACTTGGCATTGTATCACTTCCAGTCTCAGTGGTTTGTTTTATGTCTGGTTAGAAGCCTGAAATAAGATCTGTTGAGGAGATTTACATGTTTGTTTGTTTTCTATGTTTCATAAAAAAGGTTGTTGCTAACAAGTGACTCAAAAATGAGACTACCTTTAGCTTAGCTGTGGTGATGCACACAATCACAAAGTGGCATCAATATGTTGAGACTATCCTGCTAAAGAAAATGTGTTTGTATCATGAATGTTTGTTTGCCACAGAGCTTGTTTTCTTCAATATTCCAAAATCCAACGGGAAAGTTGCAATGTTCTTTCCCGAGCGATCTCTTTGCAATGCTAACTTCCGGATGGGCCTACAGTAATACATCCCTTTACCACTACCATTTGCAAAGTTTATAAGACAGGCTGCCAAAATAAACTCTTAATTATCAACAACAGATTAGACGGAGGATTATGAGCGAAATCTAGAGCCCCACTTTCATCTTTTGAGAATCAAATTGAGTTATTTTACCAAGCAAAGTGATGCGCATTGACTTTGAATCGTTATATTAAAGAACTCCAAAGCTTTTAGGGTTTAAATTCAGTGGTTCTGTTTACTTAGAAGCAATTGTAAAAAAAAAAAAAGGAAAAACTAAACAGGAAGCCTGCACTGGCCCTCAGACCACACTGTGTGGCACCAGGCTGGAGATTTGGCTGGGAAGTTGCTGGATCATTTTTAGGCAAAAAGGGTTCTGCTTACAGCATAAAAAAGGGAGAGGGTGCTGTTCCTCTGGCAGAAAAACAACTAAAGCTTTTAGAGTTTCTGATAACAGCAGATGGTAGAGGGAATGTGTCCCGGGGGAGGGTGGGCAAGGAGAACAGTCCTGTGTGTGACAGGAAACAGGGTGGTTTATGGGTAAAGCTTTCACTGTGCGATAGAGGTGAATTCCAGCAATTAAAATAATGTATCACAATGAATTTAACAATATGATCATGAAAGGAAAAATAAAAGTAACGACATAGTAAAGTCATACAAAACCGAGTGTTTGAAAAGCCTCGTACACTGTAATATCTTTTTATTTTAGGATTTCTGACGTGAGAAGTGGGAAACAAAGAATCCATATTTCTATATTGTTGCTTCAAAATATTTCCCCTTAAAGAGACTACATTGAAGGAAACAAAAAAAAAAGTATGACAGACTGTAGACTCCTTTCTTATGTTACATGTAGGGTATAAGCGTAAACCATATGACGGTGGGCCTTGGGCAGGAATGAATACATGAATAAATAAATGAATAAGTAGACCTCGATGTGATATATTGTAAATTCTGTTTTCAATACAACAAAAGAAATACCTGCTCTGGGTTATTTATACAGAACCTGTAGGTGTTTGAAACACTGTTCTTTTGTGGATGTTTCATATTTGAGAAGCTTTTTATCTTGTACATTCAGTACAGTATGCTGTGGCAGTGGAATGTACAACCTAGCCATGCAGACACAGTAGCTTTTTAGAGATGTTGTAACGTTGTCCATGCAATGTAAGCAACCAACCTAACACATTGAATTTAGTATTTGAATGGCATTTCAATTGTGAAGTTTAAAAAAATAAAACGACAAAAGCAATGGAACTTACCAAAGTCAATTGTCTGGTTTTTTTAAACACAGACCTTTAGTTTTAAACTTGATCAAATGTAGGGCCGCCGGATAGCTCAGTGGTTATCGGCCAAACATTTTAGGCAATGTGTTCCCCTCTATCTCCCACTTTCAACAGTAAGATCTCCAATAAGTGCCCTCTGGCCCAAAAACACCTTTAAAAAATATATATAAATATGATTAATCGTCAGTAGTGATGGTGGACTGGAGTTTGTGTAACTCAATGTTTGGTTTTCAGCTATGAAACCATTGTGTTAAGATAAAGAAAGATAGTGTTTTGGGATAAACATTGAAGAATCTTTTATTCAAAGCAAATGAAAATAAGTGCAATCAACTACGGAACATTAAAAATGGCTTTCCATCCATTGAGTGAAATGGCGACCGTCTGATAAACTCAGCTACCCTTTATTACTCAGAAGCCAATAAAATGGCTACATGGCAGAACACAAAGAAAGTAAAATCTATTAAGCTTTCAGAATTGTATAAACCTTTCATTTTTTTGTATTGATTTTCAAGTGTGTGAATGACCTTGCCCCAGAATATTTGAAATATAACAGTACAGGAGTCAGTACGAGGTTAGTGGGGACTACACACCCGCTTATGGCTAAACAAGTTTTGCTGAGACTTCTTTAGAGTTAATGGCAAACAGACTTGAAATACTCCTCCATCAGAAATAAAAACATTAACCGATTTTAAAGGTTTTAATACACAGTATACATTTTTTCATTCCTATCTTATGTTTTTTAATCAAAATTGTTTCCGCAATTGCTCTTAATTGTTGTTTCAATGGTCTTTAACTTTTCGTATAATTTGTTTTTATTCCCAAAATCTAAACCATGGACAAGTTCTTCACACTATGGCTAGAAATGCCTACATATAATGCATTGCTCAGAATTCATGTAATATTGTCTTCAAGTTCACCACAACCCAATTGTAGCTAACCCTAGCTTGAAAACCCTACTCCAATAACACAAGAATCTGCTATCAGCAATTGTTTTAATATAATAAAACAGAGGAAGCTGGAAAAAGAGACTCAACTTGATTAAACTCGTATGACAGCACAGTAGTCTTGTGCTGTCATACAGCTTCTATCTCCGTAAGAATGACACCTGATAGATTTAACAGCAAAGACAGAGAACTGTGTTTTTTTTTAAAGTAAATATACTTAACTTAACTCTAGCGGTCTTTGAGAAAGCTCTTCACAGAAGTGAAAAAGCACACTTTTCAGGACTGACATTTTAATATTCAACTAAGACCACCGTCTTCGCCTAACCTTAAACAAGGGATTTGAGTGATTAAACATAACTATTGCAATATAATGTAGGCGAACCAAATGAAACAGCTTGCATTGAGAGATATAGATTAAAAGACTTTGCAGAAAAAGTTTGTTGAACTGTTTCACCAAAATTAGATTTTCGAAGAAGGCCACTGGAGCCACTTTCTCATATAAATCAACTGAAAAGTTCAAATGCACATTATTATTGAAGTTTAGGTTAGGATATCCAGAAGACGTATACAAAGTAATGCAGATAAGCTTCAAATTGACCAACTGTGATGAAAACATTAATTCATCAATAATCATTATCCAATAATTGTATATAATTATTCGGAACTGGGCCATTACGCAAAATAAGTAATATTATTTTTGGTACTTTAAGTACAATTTAACGGCAGTACTTATCTGCTTTTATTTAAGTACGATTTCCAATGCAGGACTTTTACTTGGATCAGAGTATTTATACAAATTAGCATTGCTAGTTTTACTTAAGTACAAGATCTGAATACTTGTTCCATTACTGCATTTGTGTAGTATTTTGGTTGAATGTGGACAGACCTCCTGATGACACCATAACAAGATACAGCAGAAGCTGACAACAAATCATGTGCGAATTTAAGACTCACCTGCAAGCTAAATGGCCGTTTCACCACTATATTACAAATGTAAGATCTTCCAAAATATTTTTTCAAAACAGCAATCAGCTGGTCTACAATTTCTCTTGCTAAAGGTGAGGCTGCCTTTGGCGTCTATTGCCCTGATTTGATCTCGAGTTCAATTTGATTTCTGTCATGCTGTCATTGGTTTAACACTGACCAGTCCTTTGGGGGAGAGCAATGAAGTTAGTAATACATCTCAGAAAAGGGCAGTGTCAGACCCAGCCAATCGCTAAATATAATGTGCCGCCAGCGATTCATGGGATCTGGAAACCAGGCTCACCTTCGACCCTTGGTCTTTTTGAAATGGCCAACCTTTGCAGAGTGACCCGTTTAAATCCCCACACCTGCTGGGAAATGTGTCTAGGGTACATGAGTGGGGAGAGCATTAGTTCCTACTGTCATGATGCCCTTCAGAAAGCAACCGCTTTAGTGTATGAGCATGTACAATTAGCTCTATATTTAATATTTTAAGGGGCAATGCTTACATATTCATTGATAGGGTCAGTTAATCTTTCGCTTTCGACTTTATTTTGAAGGAAGCATAGATGGGGAATGAAGCTGGTGTACGCATGGTATCAATGAATAGGGTTGGTGTCCCAGAACCGGGTGGCAGATTAAACTTGCCTCTTTGTTAAACAACTGCTAAAGCCACCACATGCCCCCGGGGTATGGGGGGAAATGGTTTTGGGGCTGGAGGTGGGGGGCTTGATTATAATGATTGGCACCTGTGAAAGAGGTCTTGGGCAAGTGCAGGGACCATATCAAAGAGGATCAGCCGGGGCACAGTGTGACCTGACTTTTATTAGGTGCCAAAATGAAATGGCCGCTCTATAGCCCTTCAAGAAATCATTTAACGAGACACAGCTGAGAGGATTACACGCTTGCATGCACACACTCGTAAAGTGGCACACACACAAGTGTTGTACAGTAAAGACCAAAGGTCGTGGGTATACATTAACCATGGGTTGAAAGTGGGGAGCATGTTGACAAATCAGTTGACGGGAACATGTGAGCATGGAGAAGTTGTGTCTTTGATTCACAGTAGATGTAAGGGGTAAAAATGTGGAAAAGTGACTAAATGTCAAAGCCACTATTTAATACTGTGAGATTGACAGTGACCTTTTGTGGTTTCGCACATTTTTATATGCAAAAGTTTTCTGTTTCAGGATTGCTTTAAATCTGTTTACCAAAGTTATTCAAAAAATATCTATTTGTAAATAGGCTTTTGATTCCATAAAACCAGCCAAATGTAAGATGCAGGGTTGGAAGGGTAACTTTAAAATGTAAATCAGTTATAATTAGCACAATGTAACCTACTCTTACTTTTGGATAACATCAATTTCCAATGCAACTAAATAAATAAAAGAGAAAATAAAAATCAATAAGATATCTCTCTGTAAGACAACAGAACAATGTAACCTTAGAAAAGAAAAAAAACAATATACTGAAAAATGTGTTAGCTTAAATTAAAGGCCTACAGAAAAAAATAAAGTTTACATGTGTTTTTTAAAAGCAAATATAAATGTAAATATACCAGTTATCTCATTACAAATTGTTGTAAAGAAACTGTGAGGGAAGAAAGTTACTTTTGTTTTGTATCCTGGTCACGCAATCCCGTTACATGTAATACATTACTCCCCAAACCTCGTAAAATGTTATTGAAAATGAATTAATTCAGCAATATTTGACTAAATCATCTCAATCCAGGTCATTAAAAAGCTCAGTTATCATGGGAACCAACAAAACACCAAATCGTTTCCAATCAACAACGCATTTTTCTAGGCTCAAGGAGGTTGAACATATGACCAAATAATGTGGATTTTCCTTGGAAATTTCCATCACCTTCAACAGTGAATGTGTGCATATATTTGCGAAGCATAATCAAATGATTAAAATATGAGGAAGAAAAGGATTTGCCTTCATTTTGGAATGGTAGAGAAGTTTTATTTTAAAAAGTCAGATATGTTGTGCAACTGATTTTGAGAGGAAAACAAATGTGTTCACGGTGTATGGTTGGTAAGTTATTGACCAAAATGTCCCACATTGGGCCGGTGATCTGTTTAAACCTTTCTGGCTGAGCAGTAAAGGGGAAGAGTGTGAAGCAGTGGAAGACGAGAAGGAAAAGCATCTCAAAACAATAGTTTTAGTGCTGCGAGCTTGAACACTTCTCCATGTATATTTTTAAACTCAACAGCACAAAAATAAGTTTAGTTGCAGCACTTGTATTGCCAAAAGGAAGTTTGGCATCCATCTAGATCAACTTCTTTGCTGCATCTCAGTTTTCTGTCCTCTAACCCTGCAGTCTGTTCAGAAAGTAAAATCATTTGTCAGAGCTAGAACAATTGAGAACGGGTCAGCTCTTTTAGAAAATAAGCAATAGGGGTGCAACATTTTAAGTATTAGCAATAATTAGAGAATATTTTCCAAATAAACAAAGCTTAATGGAAGCATTGGAACAACTTCCCATGTTCACTTCCTCTCTCAGAATAGAACTGGACCATATTCCTCTTGTCCATGCCAACATGTTTCTTTGGATTTTGACTAAAATCCAAAGAAACATGGTAACTGTGAGACTGGATTTGTGTTCAAATGGCCTTCAGTTTGTTCATAACAAATATTTCCTGTCACTGAGCAGCACCCCCACACTCCCAACGCACGCCCTGCTCATCAGCCATTCCCCTGTTACCATTTCCTCATTTGTTGTGCCTCCACATTGGCCGAGCCGGCCGTCCCCTTGAGGGACTGCTTCACTCATGACTTCCACTGTTGTGTCTCTGCAGTCCTCTGCCTTTTGCACAAACATATCGATCACTTCCACCTCTCCTTCTTTGACACCTTTTTCTGTCCTGGGCTAAAAATACACTTTCACAAGCAATGCGTGTCGCTGACGTCCACCTCCAATCCTCTGTCCTTCATCCTTTGACCCCTCTCCAGCTTTAATCCTTTCCATATTTCTGTCTGGAATGTATGTTTCATCAAAATTTGTCTCGCAACCTCTTCCAACAGCGTGTGACCGTAAGGTACTATCTCAGTTAATCTGAGGTCCTGTGCATTTGGGGTGGATCCTTTGTGAAAACCCTGAAATGTGCCGTCTTCGACTGAGTGCTGATTGCTGTGTTATTTGGTTCCTTTAGCTCATAAAAACATGACAGCCCCTAGGTGTTTACAGAGCCAGGGACTTTACAGGGGTCAATAAAAGGAAATTGCTGCTCAAAGGAGCAGTGGGTGTGTGACTTAAGACATACAAATCATACTATGGCCTGATCCGAAGAAAAATAAATATCAAAAACACTGCCCTTTGTCTGTCTAATGAAAGAGAAAGTCCATCTTCGGATTTTCATTGTTTAGTTGAGTCTCGTTCCCAAAAAGTGTGTCTTAACTCTGCCTTCGTTTAACCTTCATTGATGAAATCTCACCTGTGATCCTCTTATCTCTTTGACAAGACTGACAATAACAAGCGCGAAGGTCAGTGCAAAGACACTGCTTTCCTCTTGAAATAACAAGTTTGGGTTCCATAAGGCTGAAGTGGTGGCAATAATGTCCAGATCAGTGGACCACACGCATACCCTTGACAATACAAGAAACGTCTATTTGCTGAAGGCTTCCAGGAGGTCACGAAGGCAAGGCCTCCACTGAAGTGACTCAATCAAGGCAGAGCAGAGGCGGGGTCACCTGATGGCCAATGCCGTGTGTTCCTGAGGGTACTTAACCCTAGATGAGTAGCTAATGGAGGAAGTCATCCAGAGCGGATTCACCTAACCGATTTAAATAGGCATCCACTCACAAATGCACAGAGAAGCGTGGAACTGCTGAGTGCTACGAAGCCAAAGGTGCCATTAAGGGGACAAAATAACACTCAACAATATACACAGATGCTGTTTTGGTGTGCACTCAGCAGATAGTTAAGTAGCGTGACATAAAGAAAAGATTTTCTTAAACATTAAGATTATTCATTATTTCAAAAAATCGAATTAACCCTGCGACCTTTAATGGTCTGTAATTTTATCCTTGCAGGATAAGACAAACATACTTAATGTTTAATACAAAGCATCACATTTTTTGCAGGAATTCGAAGAATAGCAATACACGGACAATCACACTGACAGAAGTCAAAGTGAAAATCAGGGAAAAACATGCGGTAAAAAACCCAACAACATATTAAATCTGATCGCGGCGTAACGAAAAAGCGAGCAGTGATAATAATAAGCTCTGATGGGGCCCTCTTATGGCCCATCGATTTCCAATAGCTGAGATCATAGAAAGCTGGGGGGGTAATTACACTGTGCAAGCAGAGGTCGTCCTGAGCAAATATCATTATCATCAGATTAGAATGAAAGGCTGGCGTGGGTCGAGCGCGCGGGGGTGAAGGAGACCCAGAGGAGAATCTTCTCTGCACACAAGAGTGACCCTTCATCTGTCTCAATGTCCCCACCCCGCTCCCAACTCCACGGGTCAGCCCTACATCACACTGACACAAACAAGGGGAAAGGGGGGGCAGGTCACTGAGGCGCAACCATTCATCAGTGAGAGACAAGGCATATGATGAGAATGATACCTCAGAGTAGCAAACACATAAACAAGGGGACAGCACAAACTGAGAGGTGTGCTTGGTGCAGAGCTGATACGCTGCAGCTACACCCGCAGCTAGAGTTTTTTCGTACAATCTGCATGACAGACACATTGGAGGCGGGATTGAAAATAATGTTGGTATTATTTTTGGTTAAATAGTGCCTTCTAATAGTCATGTGTGAGGGAAGATCCAAAACATATCTTCTCCTCTACTCAAATAGGCAGGGAGACACATCAATGTCTATCAAAGAGGTCCTCTTTAATGATTGAACTCTCTATTATGTCTTATAATAGTCATTTACTCAGTAAATAACTTGTATTAATGTCAGAAAATAGTACAAAGTTCCAAGAACCCAAATTGACACAAGTGTTTATGATGTCTAACCAACAGTCCACAACCCAAGGACAGTTTAAAATATAACATTAACATGTAATATCAGAAGCTGAAACCAGAAAATTACAAGTAATGAATTATTCTAAATTAACACAAATGTTTGATTAACTTTACTTTAATCCAAACATTTGTATTTGATTGATAGTCAAAGCCGAACATGAGGTTATATTACAAAATAGTATTATATTTAAAGATAAGTAATTACCATAATCTTTTACCATTAAAAGGGAATAGCAGTTCTACCCCACAATCACTTGATCTATCCAGTCATTTTTTTTCGGTACATTCAATTTTTATGAATAACACAACGAATGCAAAACCCGTAGTCCATAGCTAGTTTTCACTGTAACTGTCAGTATCCCACCCTATTAAAATAAAACAGAATACAGAAAGAGTCCGTATGAAAATGCTCAAAGGCACATACATTAAAAGCAGAACCCTTCCCTCTTTTCTTTACTCTCCAAGGTGTCATTTGCCGTTCAAACGAAGTGTGGAGAAGGAGATGAACCATCCAAAGATGATTAGGTGGGAGGGAGTCCCAGCAGGCCCGCCTCACCTCACCTCACCCATCTTCCTCACCCTGGGTACCTCTTCATATGCGAATGCAGAGATCCAGGGTAGCCCAGTGAGAGGCTGCGTGTGGCACTCTGACGAACCTCTGACGTCTCTATCTGCTGCTCAGTGTGGGAGCTGGCCTGGGCCACCTACATTAACATAAACAAGGCGTGCTGCTGGGGTCCGACTGTCAGGGGCTGTCACCAGCGAGGACAGAGGAGAGACGCCTCTGCATTAACCTCAAGGCTTATCTCACTCTCTGTGCGTCCCACGAAAAAGTGTGGATTAGTGCGCAGTCAGGAATTGCTTTTGGGTCCTTGTCACTCCTGCCAGCTATTGAACTCCCTCTTCTATGCTGAGACTATTATTCTCATCCTTCTCTGCCACTTTCCCAGAGGGAATCCCTGGGGTTTGAAAGTTGCAACCGGCAGGATCTTTGATTGTGGTGACACCTTTGGTGGTAAGTTGTGTTTACATGAGGCGGTGAAATGTATCTGTGACAGTCTTGAGTCGTTACATAATGAGTTGCTCATTTAAGGGGTTTTTTGTGCATTGGTTTCCGTGTTTTCAAGCAGACAAACAAATTATATACTTCACAACAAGTATAGGAAGAAGGTGCATGGAAAATACCCAGAAATAATTCAACGAGATACAAATATGCAGACAGACCTAGAAAGGTATATCTAGCAGAAACGATTCTCCCTGCGCTTCCCATTTCACACTCTTTGCCTTACCTTTAAAAACACTTTTGTCTTCTACAATCATTAGGACAGGTTTATGATCGGAGCAGATAGTAAAACATATTGACAGTGACACAAGATCCAGCACAAAACAATGGGACTCCTCCCGAAGCCTCCAGGAAATGCGCCAAACATCGAATCAAATTGTGGTAGTGCCCAAATGGTTTTACTGCAACTTAAGTGTCAGTCCATGACATCATTGGGTCCAAAAATACTTTCTGGCATTGACTTACGTTGAGAAAGAGACATCTGTAAATCACCGTTTATTTTTTTTAAATTAATCAACTACCCAGTACAAACACTTTAAGAGCCAAATCCAGAGTAATATGCTCTTTTTTTCTCCGATTGGCAGTGACACTGCTGATTGGAGGCGGGGCTTAAGCAATATTTGCATTTTTTATGGGCCCAGATACGGGTACTTTTACTCTCAAATCATTTTCACTTCATTTGCCATTGGACAACTTTGAAAGGACTGAATGGGGTCCTGCCTCCAACGCTGTGACCAGTTCTCTTCATACATCCACGTTCCATCCTGACCATATGTCCACTTCCTATATACTCTCTATGGTCTTAACTATTATGCATGTAGACTACTGAGCCTTTTACCAAAGAATGTTTTATTTCTCCTGCAGTTAAAAGTTTGCCATTCAACATGGAATCAATCCTAAACAATAAATGTCAAGTTCACAACAAAAAAAACACAAGAACATTTATCAGAAGTGATACAAACAAAGTATTCCGAAAGGTAATTCCCTTGAAAAATATTCACATCTTTAAAGGACAGGGAAAGGTCGTAATACAACCTTAAAATCAAAACATAAAAAAAATCATGATTAAGGTCTTCAGCTAAAGCTTTTCTAAAATTCTGACTGAGCGCTTATTCAATAGTCATATAAAAGGCTTTATGGAACCACATATTATGTGGACAGTACTGCTGAACAAATTGAACAAAAAAATGATAACTCAAGGTCTACTTATTAGCTTCTTTCACAGCTAAAGTCAAAAGAGAACCTTGAAAAAAGCTTTGTTAAAGTGCTTTTTCCGAGGTCAAGAATGAACCTTTGGACTTCACTGAAGTTTCACACAATATAAAGTTTATTTTCTTGTCTGTTCCTCCATGGCGGCTATCATTGCCATATTTCCAGGAAACCTTTTCACCGACAGACCAAGAACATGATGCGTAATAGAACAAAAAAAGGACTTCCTCCATGGCGTTTTCCTGAACTTGAGCAATACAGTATGTAGAACAACTTTCTTTTTTCTCTATCACTTCCAAGCTAAAACGACACCACCACCGCCTAAGTACTCCTTCAGCAGATGCTTGACATCCCTGCATTTCCGGAGGAAGGTGCACACTCCTGTGTCATAGATTATGATGCAGCGTGAAAGGTGTTCCAGGAAGCTTCACTGACAGAAAAAGTCAACAGAAGTTCCACTTCTCCACCCTCCTCTTCCTCAGCCTTCGTCTGTACGTGGCTCCCGGCCAACAAAAGACGGCAGCGGTGTTCGGCTGCAACATTGTGGGAGCCTAATCCATATCTCCAGACCTCAGGCCTAATCAAACAGGCTGAATGTAGGGAAGGAGTCAATAGCTGCTTAATTACTAACGAGAGTAATGACAATAACAATCACGTTCCTTTCCGGCTGATGCAATTAAGGGAGGCATGAAAGGCATACCGAGGGAGAGCCACCTCCAAGCAAGGCAGCAATTAGGGCAGGAGCCGAGGAGGCAGCTTGTGGCAAAGGCATGAGACGAGCTGCAAACACTGTCTCAGCCCTGTCTTTCGTCTTACACCTTGTCCTCCTTTCAGGCATCAGTATCATCAGTTGGTGCCACACACTGACAGCACCGGGCTTCATTATATCTGTCCTGCCCATCGGTGGTGTGAGCACCGTGTTGTTCAACCGGCTTCCACCAGCACGTCGCTGGCGGCTGCCATGTTTAATGACCCTCCTCCTCCTGTATCCAGCACTCAGTAGGCACAGCGTGAGACGTGGGGAAACACTCAATTTCTGTAATGGCTTGAAATGGAGTAAATATCACTCGCCCCCCTGCATTTGTTACTCATTCAAGCCCCGTTATCACTTGCTGCCTAATTTCCTGGTGCACTGACAAAGGCAGAGGGCGTTTCCATGGAGAGGGAACCCTTGCGGTTTTCATGCTTCTCTCAACTTGGCACTCTGTTCATTTCACAGCAATTATACTGAGTCATTCCACACATTCTGCCACAGAACTCAAGGGAAGGACCTTTCAGCTAATTGCTTTCAAATGGAAATAAAAAATAATCACACGGCTACTTTGTCAAAATGACTCCTGTTATGCAGCATTTGGTATGGGAAATTGATGTGGGATTCCTTTTAATGTCCCATTTACAATACCTCCCGCTCTATTTCCAGATGAAAACCTTTCTTTAAATGCATTCAGGATAAAGTCCTGACATTGCATGCACTATGATTCTTCAGTTTCTCAAAAGCCGACCTATTTGTGTGGACAACTTTTTATTACAGTCGAGGTAATATGTTTTGTTTTTTTCCTACCCCAATGTGTGAGTCTGTTTTTGCTGGAGCAGCGCCTCTGTAGTGTGAAATTCACTAGTCAATGCCTATAAATACTGTTATTTATTATGACATTAATATGTAATGGTGTGTTTCATAGTTATTGACTTAGTTTTTATGGACATAAAGATTTTCTTTTTGTTTAATTAACTTCACCAAGTCTAGGAAGTAAAGGAAATAACTCTAGATTGTTCCTTCTGCTAACATACAGTACTCTTTTTAGAAAATGCAGGTACAAAATCAAGACTTGACGGCATGCTGCGTATAGAAAATAAATAACTAGCCCAGCCAGAAAGTGACTGTAAACACATCAATCATGAATGAGCTGCCGACGTTTGTTTAATATTCTTCTCAAACTGTAAAAGAAACAAACTCTTAACAATGACTGGAATGCTGCTGCTAAAGAACATAAATCCAGGCATCCAGGGTTAAACTCTCTTTGTCCAACAACACGGAATCAACTCTTGAAGAAGACATATCACATGTATGCTCATTATCAGTTTCATATTTGTAGTGTAGATGTTATACTTAGCAGACCATTTACATGCACAAAAATCAATGTCACACACTACAGCAAAGGGAAAACCACAGAAGTATAATAGGGCCCCTTCAATTTGTATGATGCCATTGAGTTTCACTTCTAAATGTATGGTATGAGACAAAACAAAAAACAACCCAGCTATGTAAACAGCAGTATGTTAAGCAAAAGGATAATATATAGTATATATAACGGGAGTAGGATCACAATAACAATGTTAACATGTTGATCTCTAATGTGTAGTGTGTTCACAGCCATAGCTTGGCATATAAGCAGGCTAACATTTGCTAATTAGCACTACAAATAAAGCAAAGCTGAAACTGATGGTAATGTCATTAGTTGTGCAGATCTTTGGTCAGGAACAAAAAGTTTAAAGCTATTTAAAAGAAAATCATGGCAATTTATCCAATAGTATTATGGTTGAGATATTTCACACAAGGTAAAACGAGTGTGAGCCTCATAGCAGTGATGAGAAAAGGTCAGTACATTGCCAATGTCAATAAGATTTGTCAGCTGGGAACAAAGAGCGTCGGAAAAACTCCCTTTTCACTAGATAAGTGAGATCACTGAATTGTATGTGGCACTTGACAGAGTCTGGGGATCAATGTATTTATTTTTATCCTCTGGCGACATCCTCGTGGGACCGTGAATGTCTGTACAAAATCGAATAGCAATGCATCTAAAAGTTGTTTCTATTTTTTTCCAGCCGCACAAAAGAAGTAGACTAACTGGCCATGATGCTACCATGGCTAAAAATGTAGACCACCCTCACCTTACAAAACCTCCGTCTAGCTGTAGCCCAAGCTTTTCGCCAGCAAAATGATTTGTGTCAATACATATCAACCATCCTAATAAGAGCTGCAGTTGCTTTCGGGTTTAGAGAGCCTCATATTTTTGGGTGTTTGAAGGCAGGCAGGCAGGCAGGCAGGCAGGCAGGCAGGCAGGCAGGCAGGCAGAGTGGTGCTGATGTGTTGACGTATGGTGGGAGGCAGGAAGAGGCAGCTGCTGTTCATCTCCATGAGAGGAAGGCCACTTTGAGAGGATGAGTGGAGAGGGGCCTTTCAGAAGATCTCTGAGTCAGAGCGAGTGGGGAAGCATCAGGATATTATTAGGGAGGTGTGCCTGCTGCCCCGCTATTATGACTGAAATAAATGCTTCTGCTGCTTTAGGCCCAAGATACACCTGCCCGCTGCCGTTTTATCAGGTATTACAAGTGAAAGTGAGATTTGGTTCTTTTAAACCTATCATTTCTATCCAATTATAGGGCACTTTAAATTGTTGTGGAAGAGACAAAGGCCATCAGGAGGAAACCTGTTCACCACAGACACCAGAAAGGTTTAGAAAAGGGAAGGAATATAAACCTGAATGTTTCTTAGACATTCACTGCAGTTAATACTATTGTCTCCTTGTCTTCAGGTATAGTTTAGTAACCTGAAACAGTTACAATATATAACAGGGCCTCCAATAAAAGACACCTAACGGGAGGCCTGCTTTTTTATTCTCTTGAATTCCCCCAGCTGATTGAGGCTGTACAGACTCTGTACTATCTCATGTGAAACAGCCACACTGCACTTAATCTCTACTTTAAATACACTTAAATAAATGATTGAATGTATAGCTCAGGAACCGAAATGTCACTGATGAGCTCCCTTTTGAAGCTTTGTGTAAAACATAAAGGCAGAAACGAAAATGTTAATGAATTGTCTGAGGAGTAGAAGATCAGAGGAGCCAAACGAATTTCATATCACACCTAAAGACCTGGCATTTAATTAAAGTGGCCTGAAAAATGGCTGCCTGGTTGGCTGACAACAGTTTCTCTTGAAGCAAATTAAAGAAATCAATTACTGCCGTGTGATAGTGTAATGCCAGCACACTGGAGCCCAACAGAGTCACAATGAGACACCAGGCCAAGGGGAGAGGAGCGAGGAGGAGGCGCCTCCACCGTGCCACATCTGACTGGCTCGGCTACAGAGTTTATCACGTCAACCTGTTACAGGCAACAGAGCCTGAAAGGGCCCACGCGCTGGAATGAAGCCGCAAATCAGCCGAGCTGCCTCCACAAGCCCGAGCCTCCTCCACTCTGCTCCCAGCTCTTACTCATTCTCTCACCCATACGCTCCCTCTCACACAGTACACACATATAGTACACATACTTGGGTTAGAGATATTTTAAGGTTAATATTGGCCATTTATGATTTACTGCATATTGGCTCATCACGGCTATCTTTTTGTTCCCTTACTATAGATGTCTG
The DNA here is from genome assembly GCF_036324505.1 of Eleginops maclovinus. Classification (NCBI taxonomy): domain Eukaryota; kingdom Metazoa; phylum Chordata; class Actinopteri; order Perciformes; family Eleginopidae; genus Eleginops; species Eleginops maclovinus. The sequence goes on from NC_086364.1 coordinate 6,223,901, forward strand.
TTAATTAAAGCAATACAATACAAATGTTTTGCATGTTGTTGGGGCCGGCTGATTTTTTTAGACTAACCATGACCATAACGTGATGCAGTAAAGAGTCCTAAAACCTGGAAATGTGTTTGCATTTTACCGCAATCAATGTTTTTTTGAAAGTATTTGTGGTTGAAATAAGGTCTGTGGTTAACACATGCTTACGAGATTTGTATGTTTTGTTCTACGTCATAAAATATGTCAGTAAAAGCCCCACTCTTGAATGCTTGGAGCTTCTAAGTTTCATAATAATATCGGTTGCTAACAAGTGACTAAATAAACTACTCAACAACATCACAGCGACACAAGTCCGCCTTTAGCTTAGCGGTGGTGGGACTGTGATGTAGTTTGTTTATAGCATTAGTTAAGCGTTTTAGAACTTCCAATTGCATTTATGCTTCAAAAATCACAAAGTGGTGCTAATATGTGGAGATTATCCTGCTGAAAACTGTGATAAGTATCAAAAATATATATTTTAAGTCAAGATTGGGATGGAATTCACTAAGAATGTAAATACTTAACCGGATGAACCTTTTGCTCTTTTGACATTTGAGTGCTATCCTGAACACGAAAAGCCCTGCTATCCTTTTCTAGAAATAGAAAAAATAATAATGTTTGATTTCTTTCATTTGCTTGTAGGGCTTTGGACTTCAGATCCAAAAAAAGCATAATTCTGCTATTATTTTGTCAACAAATTCCATCCCAAAGGATTGAATGACGAGATATTATTTCATGTCTTGCTATGAGGACTCATGGGTTTGTACAGTCATGATACAAATATTGCATAATGATTATACAACTTTGAATGACAGCTGCAAGGAGAATATTTTTGTATTCCTCACAAATGCCGTTTCTATAAATACTCTTGTAAATAGACGTCATTATTTAATTGTGGTTTTATAGCTTTTCAAGGTTATCATTGGATATTTTTGTATATCATATCTGATAATATTGCTTTTATCAAGGTAAGTTGAAGGTCAGGTTTAAGGGAAGAGCTCAAAACAACCCTTTTCTAAAGGTGAAGTTTACGACAGATTTTATGGTGTAGCCTTTGACTGATCATTAACTAGATTTGATATTTAGTCTACTTTCTAATGTACTAAATAACAGCTGGTGTCTGTAAAATAATAAAGAAACCCACCATGTGACTCTATAGGCTGTTCAAGAGAGCAAATAGGGAATTAATGAAGAGGAAAGCTGATACACTGTAGGTTAGCAACTGGAAGAGAAAATGATTACATGCTAGTGACCTGCTGGAGGAAGAGCTACTTTATTATAGGAATATCTGCTGTCATATTCCTGCTGCTCAATTTTAATACAGTAAGTTGCGTACACTGTGCCGTTGAGGCGGAACTGACTGCCACCCTCTCTAAATGTTAATCTCATTGTTATCAAATCAACGTCAAATCACATATAGACTTTATCCAAGGATAGACAGACACTCAAGGTCAGTTTGAGTGTTTAGTTTGATTCAGTGCTGACATGAACACTAAGAAAGCTGATGCTACACATTCTAGAAAAAAAAACAATAGATTAAATATCTATATTTCAAAACATCAGCTCCTTGCATGTCACGTTATTCTGGATGTATGGCCCTGGGTGATGCCGATAGACTGTTTAAAATATGTGCATAGTATCTGTGTCATCACTCATAGGAATCTGAAGAGCCATTGTGAAGCTCAGTGGGGGGGGGGGGGGGGGGGGCTCCGGCTGTGGCCATTGTGCCGCATCCGCCAGCACAGATTGATCCAATAACGGGCAAAAACGTGGATCGTCTGTGGACCTGAGGCACCAAACTGTCACTAGAAGAGTTCACGCCTTCAATGGTGCATTACTTTGAACTTCCAACCGGTGAGTATTATAAAAAATCCAACCCTGCAAGGATTGGAACCATAGAGAGCAAAACTGTTTTTCGTACTATGCTGTTAACATTTTATTTCTGCGGTAGAGTACAGCAGTTAAGAATGTGCTCAATGGGGTTTTCCCAGGAAGTTGTTAAGAATTTAGCACTTCTGAGGTTGCTGCATGGTGTTGCCCTGAAACCTCTGCTGGTATTGTGATCAAAAGGAACACAAACAGAACAACACCATTCCTCACACTTCTTCAGTTTCAGCATTGTTGTTTGACAGGCGAGCAGGAGTCCTTTTCTTGCTGCACTACAGTCATGTTTATGCTTCCCCAGGAGTCCACGACCTTTGCTGATAGCTGGTCTGTTTCCCTGATAAGACTGCTCCATAAAGGGGCTAGTTTGAGACGATTGGCCTGATTGACAATGGGTCAGCATGCATCACAGCATGTCAAATTAGACGGGTGGGGATAAGGACTGAGTTTCAACAGTTTTCACATTGTTTTAACAATCAATACATATAATAATATTTTTTTTAAAAGCATTAGCATTGTAGGGAAAACAACTGGCTCGACTTTCCTGATGTAAATGTGATCAAATATTGGATATTCCAAACATGTTTAAAGGAAAACGGTTACATAATTAACCATGCTTTAAGTCCCCTCACTTCTAAATATTCTAATATGAGATTGAAAATAGTTGAAATTCAGCCTTGTTTAGAATACTCCATTGTTTGCTACCAAACCTGACTAAACAATATTTTTTATCCAGTGTGAGGACTATGTTTGACATTTTAAAACAGTGTGGTATCAAAGAAAACACTTTTTATCAGAGCGAGAGTATGGTGTACCTCCAGTGGAGTTTTCCTGTTGTTTGAGGTTTTACGTTTGAACTTACTTGCATGTAACCTGATAATAAGCCATTCATGCATTCAGAGTTTGTTTGCTCACAATTCAAAACACATCGATCTCGGCACGCTGGCATGAACCTGATGGTCTACTTCCAGTCACAGCAGGGAAAGAAGCAGCTTGCCATTCAAACTGCCAAGTGAGCAGAATACAGATGCAGTTAAGATTTAATGGATGGCCGTGTTTATATATTTTACTCTTGGATCTCTTCCATCTGCAAGTCTGATTTAAGAGCAAACATTTTATGGGTATTGTTGAAATTCAAACATTTTTGTTGTTTGAAGTAGTGATGTAGTCGAGATGGCCTTAACGGAGACCGAGACACTACCAAGACCGGGGAGTATCGACACCAAGACCAAGACCAAGACAGACCGAGACCGAGAAAAAAAAACTGAAAAAAGACTAGTGTTAGAATCGACGTGACACTATCACTTGCATGAATTGTAGGCATAAATCAGTACACCTATTATGGTTTAATTTCAACACCAGGCACAATACATAACAGTACATGTCTTTCTTAATGTTTCATTCAGTGTATATGGGCTGTGTTTGGGTGAAAGAAACTGTGTGTAGCAAATGCATGCAACTACAAGTGCCCTTTTAAAGGATTGAGACTTTATAGGCATTCGACTTGTTTTTTCAACTTTTTCAACTTACCCAGTTATACCTGATATTTCAAGAATGGAATCTGGAATATGGCTCCTATGTAAATGATCCCTTGCATTTAAGAGTGTGAAGCCCAAGTGTGAGTTGCACCTCCAGGATCATGTTGTCTAATGAATGGTAAATACATAATTGATTTAAATGATAATTACGCTCTAGATTATATAGTATCAATTAAATAACATAAACCGAAATAGCATTATCTAGTAGGCTTAACGTAAGTTAGACAGCTCCTAATGTCAACACAATGTCCATACTATAGTCTGTTATTCAAAGGTCAATAATGACATTTATTTTGTCCAACAACACCATAATGACAAAAACAATACTCACTCACTCACTCACTCACTCACTCACTCACTCACTCACTCACTCACTCACTCACTCACTCACTCACTCACTCACTCACTCACTCACTCACTCACTCACTCACTCACTCACTCACTCACTCACACACACAAAAACAATGGGATTAGCTTTAGAGAGAAATAATGTCTGCTGCTATTAATAACAACAATAGCAATAATAATATGCTGGAATAACAATAATAATTTAATAATCACCTGTTAGTAACTTTTGAAGGTCATCTCTGAACTTCTTAAGTTGTTCTCCTTGTTCCCCATTGGTAACATCTAAGTCCACCCAACTTAACCCAAACTGTGGGTCCAGCATAGTGGCCAGAAAATAGATCCGGTGTCTAAATGGCTCCTCAGGATCGCCCTCTTCCATTTGTATCCTCCTGAAAATTCCCGAATATCTTCTCTCTAAAGACTTACGCAGTGCCCTCACAATGGGCACAATCTGCATGCTATTTTCCATCTTCAGGAGATAGGTTCTCAGATCCAGCTCTGTGGGGACCACTATGCTTATGGTCACTGCTTTGTCTCCTTCTGTGAGATTGGTAGCCTCGGAGAACGGTTCAAGAACAGCACATATTTATTTTAACTGATTCCATTCTCTTGCTGAAATTACCAGATTGTCGCTGCACATCTCTGTAAGGACTTGTGGTCAAGAGCGGTGAGAGCTTGGATCTGCCTGTATGTGCTATTCCAGCAAGTAGTGTTGGCTGCTGGGATAGACCTATTAGCCCCAAAGAGCGCCTCTAATCTGTCCCTATACTGGAAGTAACCCTATGTTGTGTAACAGCGATGTCAGTTTGGAGGCTTTGATATAGCTCTGGATATGGCCTTCACCTCCTTCATGCCATCATAGATGACCAATTGGAGAGAGTGGGCAAAACAAGACAGCCGCTCACCTGACAATGGTGGCTGTTCAAAAGCATCAAGGTCCTCCCATATCATCTCATCCTCCAGGTCGTCACCATTACTGTCACTCTCAGGTTGGTCTTGCATGCGCACATTTAACGCCCATTTCATATTGGAGGCATTGTCGGTTAGTATATAACTAATTTTGTGGCTAACTGTACTCCTCTAAAAGCTCGTCAAAAGCTGAGGCAATATGTTCACCACAATGCTTCCCAGCGAACCGCCGACAGTCAAGCAAAAATGACCTCAGATGGTAGGAGTTCTTCCCTTAACTGATGTGAGCAGTAACTCCAAGAAAGGATCAAGGTCTGCTGTCATTTTCAATCAGATGATGAGTGGTGGTGGATGATAAGTGCTGGTGAGTGAGAGAGGTCAGCTCGTTAAATGATGTTAGAGTGTAGGCAGCGCAAATGAGAAGAAATCTGATTCTAAAATACATGCATCTCATTGGTTGCATTTGAAGAAGAGCCCATAATAGTAGCCGAATGACACAGCACCAGGACGATTTTGCCTGTTTTTTTAAATCCCTTCGAGACCGTTATGTCCGAGACCGACACCGTTATGTCCAAGACTGAGACCGTTATGTCCGAGTCCGAGACTGAGACCAAGACCGAGACCAAAGAGTGTCGAGGCAGAGACCAAGACCAAGACCACGTAAAAGTGGTCTCGAGACCAAGACCAGTCTCGAGTAATACAACACCAGTTTGAAGTATACTCATAAATACTGCATCTAAGAAGGTTTTGATTTACTAAAACTCCAAATGTTTAACTGACGTACCACATTTAGATGATAGAAAATTGCATCATTTTATACAACTCTGGTGACATTTAGGTTTATTGTATAAAGATTAGAATAAATCCTTACATCCAGGCATACAGCCCTGAACACCTACTTACATTTTCTCTGGCTCGAACCAAGCAGCTTTACTCTTCATGTTTATTCAGAGGCACTTTATGTAAAAGTAAATATGCTAACAGCATCCTGGAAAAATATGTATTTGGTGTTTGTGTTGTTATCCAAATCTCATGTGACTAATCTTTAAAGACCTGGAAATATGTTGTCAAGTAACTGAACAATATCTATGCAAACCTGAAAGTGTAGGAGGACGACTATGGATTAATGTTGGTTTATTTGTAATTACATCAACCTTCAGCAGGTACATGAACATGCATTACAACCATTCTAAATATAGTTGTTGAATTATCAAACTACACTCAATGAAGTCAACTGGTGATTTCATTACCCACATTTTAAATACATGCGGTTACTTTTTTCCTGATATAGCCATTTTCTAATTATTTGACTTTGGAACATCAGGTGTTTTTATATGATTTTTTAAAAAATGCTCCTATTAGCATTATTTAGACTTTTTTTAAAGCAGTTTACAGAGTGATGTTCTAAGACGCTGTCGCCTTCCTCTGATTGGATGATTTACACTTGATAAATGTACTGTATTAATATATGGAAATGTTCTGATGGTGTTTGTTAAGGTGTAAAAGATGAAGGTTGACGTCCTAGAAAAACAAAAACCAAACTAAAGAAAACTCCTAAAAATGATTGCAGGAAGACAAGTTTACTTAAGTTGTTTGGCATGTAGTGACAGATTCAAAAGTTTGTAGTACATTTATTATACATCTATCTTACACTTATGTCCAAAGGTTCTAAGCAACTTAAGGTATCATGACCATGCAGTATTAGTCTGCACAAACAGAAACTTGGCCGAAAGATACAAAATAATGCACCTTCAGCTTGGAAAATACCATGTTATTTATTTGTGAATTAATAATGTTCTCTGGCTCAAACTAATGCAACCTGTTTTGGCTTTCTATCTTGGTCAGTTGTACTGCAGTGGTTGTGGATGGGCAGCAGGGAGTGCTAAAGGCAGAGACTTCACCTTTTATCTTCAAGAAAATGTGAGAATCCCTAAGAGAACTCTGTGCAGGATTGAGAGGGTCAGATAAAGTTTGCTCGCCCCTCAAGTTCAGCCTGTGTGTGTTTGATAAAGTTCTCCGTGCAAAGATCTGAGACTTGCACGAGTCTCAGCAGTCCAAAACACTCCTTCAAATCTTGCTGACAGAGGAGAGGAGTGGATAGAGTTAATATGAGAAAGCTAATGAATATGAATGAGATAAATGAAAGCTGATGAATGTTATCCCTTATCTCCATAAAGATTGGACAATTCCCTTGAACCTCTGCCAAGGACACACACACAATAAAGAACAAATTTGAAGAGTTAGCTTGTGTAGCAATTTGATGGATATTGATAAGGTTACATCACAAATGTGGTGATATATAATGTTTGTAAGAGAACAGCGAGTATGATCCAAGCGGAGAAACACTGAGGAGGCTGCAGTTCATAATTTTATAGTTTGTCCACCGTCGAAAATCAATGTAGATTTTAACAATATCCTGGGGCGGTAATGTTAGTGGAGTTATTAAAATGAATCTGTCTATTAGGGTCTTCTATTCCCGACAGTCCACTACTCTGATGAAGAGATATATACTCTCATTTTCCTCTTCATTTTCCTGGTGTCAGATCAATCATGCACCATCCCAAGTCAAGGTGAAACGCATCAAAGTGTCGTTCCCCATATTGTCAATGATTCAAAGGAAACTCCGACACACAGACGGGCAGGCAGACAAACAGAAACACAGCATCAACAAGCGAGTTAGGGGGAAACAAACAGCTATGATACCCGGAGAGATTAATCTGCTTTATTGCCAGTCCTCAAGAGCAAAACAGGGGGTGGGGGGAATTCACTGTGAACAAAACTCTTAGTCGTAAAAATGAATCATAAACAACATCAGGCCCGATGTATGGTAAAAAGGTCCTTTGATAAAGTCTGTCCAATCTACGAGATAAGATACGCTAGTGAAACTTTGCTCACAAACGGTTGGCTTCAGAGCACTCAGGTGAGATGACACAGAGGTGGATGTTCTTGTAAATGAAAGTGTCAGCTGCAGGATAGAGTCAGTATAGATCTGGGAAGTGTTCGCCATGCTGTGGACTGCAAGTCTCTGCCTCTTCTTGGCGCCGTCCATCCTTGGAGCTCCGGCAAACAAACAGAGACAGAAGGTGCTGCTGATCTCCTTTGATGGATTCCGGTGGGATTACGACCGTGATGTGGACACCCCACACCTCGACAAAATGGCCAAGGACGGAGTCAAAGCCCTGTATGTGACACCTCCTTACCTCACTATCACCAGTCCAACACACTTCACCCTCTTGACAGGTAAAGTGTTTCATTTTCTACCACAGTGCTTCCTGTTGGCAGGGGATCTGCATATCATGGCGGAATAGGAAACTGCTCAGAATGTACTTTGCTAGGATTGAAAAAAAGCCAGGGGAAATAGGAATTAGTTGTAATTGAATGTCCCAGGGTCCAACAGCTTTTATAGCTGAGTAAGATAATTATGCTTGGATGACTGAGGGAAGAATTTCCTCCTTCTTTTCTTATTTTGACTCTCAAATCATCAGAGCCAGCTCAAAGAAATTTAACTTCCTTGAAATTAAATTCTTCTAATCTCCAAAGTTGGTCATAAGACCTTGTCCAAAAGCTTCATGCCACTCAGCCCGTTAAGTTGATAGAATTTTTAATGTGAATGTGTCACGCTGTGAATAATGAGTGCGAGCAGACTGACAGTGATTCTCTTCTGTAGGCCGCTACATTGAGAATCACGGGGTAATCCACAACATGTGGTTCAACACAACCACCACTGAGAAGAAGCCTTACTATCAGACTCAGTTTGTGAATGAGTGGTGGGACAATGGCACTCTGCCTATCTGGATCACAGCGCAGCGGCAGGTCTGTGCAGAACAATTCCCATCTTATCCCTCTGAGACATTGTTTTGCAGTTTGCAGCAGTAGAAACCATTCCTCTTGACAAAACACCTATACAAACCTGCTGAAAAAAAATCAGCTTCTGTAAAATTGCCTTAAAACATAATGCAAATCCAAAACCAACTGATTTGATTTCTATGTATGTTGACCCACAGTACACAGATCAACCCCTGGCCTGCTTTCAAACATGTCAAGCACATGTGTTATATTTATATGTGGGTGTTAATGTGTCTCTTTCCTACCCTTCCAGGGCCTTAAAGCTGGCTCCCTACACTTTCCTGGAACAGCTTCCAGTTACCAGGGAGAGGTTGCTATGGTGCAGGAAGTGGAGCCAATACTTTACAACTACAAGAATGAGACTGCTTGGCAAGAAAACGCAGACAAGGTGATGGAATGGTTCAGCAACCAAGATCTGGACTTCATATCCCTTTACTTTGGGGAGCCAGACGGCACCGGTCACAGGTACGGCCCCGACTCCCCGGAGCGACAGGAGATGGTGAAGCAAGTGGACCGCACAGTGGGCTACATTCGATCTTCTGCCGAACAACACGGGCTGAACGATAGACTGAACATCATCATCACAGCAGACCACGGCATGAGCACGGTTTACCGAAACGGTCTGGTGGAAGAGATCACGCTGTCCAAGATCCCGGGGTTCTCGTTCAGCGACCTTTCCTTTCACCTAGTGGACTTCGGGCCTTCTGGGATGCTGTTGCCTAAGCCAGGCAAGCTGGAGAAGGTCTACCAAGCCTTGAAGGGGTCCCATCCACACCTCCATGTGTTCAAGAAGGAGGAGATGCCAGAGCGCCTCCACTTCGCTAAAAACGATCGAATCCTCCCCATCATTTTATGGTCCGACCCTGGATATGTAATCAACGGGGTGGGTTGAAAGATAGGAGTAAAGATTCTTTGTCATATCTTTTCTTGGTCATAGATGGGTTGTTTGACACCTGGAAAACTGTGGAAATATAAACTACTTACCCAATCAGTTAGAAATGATCAATCGTATCCAACCAAATGCTTTCCCTGACATCACTGACTTGGGTTTAGCCAAAAAAGCAACGAGTTGGAAAGTTAAAACCATAGAAAGATCTGCAGCAGGAGTTTTCCGCCCGCTGCAAATACTATTGATTTACCCTTTAAAGTGAACAGTCACCTCAGGTTGCCATTTGTGCCCATCAACGTGCCAAGCTACAGAGTGCAGTTTAAAAGCACCAGCAAAATGTGAAAACAGTACTACAACAGATATTATGAATATCACTAACTGAATATAAGGCAACTAAATATGCACTGATAAATAGCCAGATATACAATATTCACATGCCCCCCAATTTACCCTAGATATATCCTCAAGCTTTGACTACAGAAATAGTTGAATTACAAGTGGCCTTTTGCTAAAATGGTGAATCTGGACTGCAGAAAAAACCAGCAGTTAAATTCTAATCTTATTATATTACAATTTCAATCAAATGGATTTGCATGTCCTCGGGATAATCCAGGCCTGGCTGATGACATGCAGTGCTCTAAAATGCTTCCTAAAGCTATTCAGGCCTCTAAATTCAAAATTTGCGTTTTCATTAATTCACTCCACTGGGCGGTGACTTTGCATCTGAATATGTCAGTCAGTATAGAGAACCCTCAAGTCTTAGAAATGATCACAAAAGTGTCTTTAAATGCTGAATGAGAGGAAAATAATCAGTCGTGTGAATCCACGGATAAAACATAGATGGATAAAGTCTAGAGGTTATGAATGGTTATGATAATGATTGCATGATCTGACTCTTTATTCCCCCAATTTATGGCCACTTAAACTCCTCTTAGTTTGATCTGAGGGAAGGATAAGCGTGTTGAAGCTGTTACATAATTGCTTTGATAAGGGTGTTCTGCATGCTGATAGTTCTATCACATTTTGTTGGTGCTTTACAGAACATACAACTATAAAGTAATTTACCTTATGAGTGTTATATAAAAGTGTACATTTTATAGATTATCCTTTAGCCAATCCCTTTAGTTTATAGAAGTCACAAAGAGAAAACAGTCCTTCATCCTACAGTATGGAAATGACTCTTCTCTTGGACAATACCTCCCTCTGCTGACTAAATAAGAGCAAGCCATTATGGGTCAATTCTGCTGCCATTACTAACATCACTGGCTTAAGAGAGTTCAAATCTAATTGAATCTAACAAACTGGGTCATGCATGCTATGTGATCCATCCCTCTGTGTCCTTGCAGTATTTTCCGGTTCAGTTCAACAAGGGTGAGCACGGCTTTGACAACGAAGACATGGACATGAAGCCCTTCTTCAGGGCAGTGGGTCCAGCATTTCACAAGAACCTGGAGGTGGGGCCCTTTGAGACAGTGAACATCTACGCCTTGATGTGTCACATCCTGGGCATCCAGCCGGAGGTCAACGACGGCCACCTGAACGCCACCAAACACATGCTGCTTAGCAGCACTACTACTCAGGGTGAGTTTACATCAGGCTAATGAGTCTCTCCCTGTGGCCGCAAAAGTGTGTCGCTCCAACACCTGTTCCTTCATTACTAGGCCATTCATCCATCACTTCCGACTTCAGATGTATGTCCAAATCAGAGCCACTGTAGGTTAAAAGTAGAAAGTACATTGAGGATTGCTTATGGTAACTTTGGAAAGATGTTAAGATAGGAGGTCTTAACTTAGGACAACAAGTGTATTTTAAATAATAGATAATGCTGGAGATTTTCTATACTTTCTAATTGTCACAACAAATTCAATGAAATGACCACAATCAACAATTTGTGGGTTTACCTCTCAATATTCTCTACATTTCATAAATATGGTCAGAGAGTTTGTGATTTTCTAAAACAGTGGTTTTGTGTATTTTTCAGCAAACCTTACTCAAGCAGAAATCATTTGTGTATTTGTTGGGGACTATTAGTAGATTAAATGCTGTAGTATTGTCAGCAGGACATCTCTGAAGGCACCAACAAATAGTTTAAGGAGGAGATTTTAGTGTTTGGGCCATGCAGTAAAGAAGTTATTTGAAATAATTGTCACAGCACCATCATGTGGTTGGTTGACGCCATGTGGGGCCTGAATAAAGGAAGAACTTTTGTTGTGACGTTTTGTTAACCAAGGTACTTTTAGGGGGAAAACTGAAAAGAAGGAAAATAAAACTAAGGTCCCATACAATGTGTTTATATCAAAAAAGAAATTTAAAAAGATGTACTTGGAATGAATGTGATCCCTCAGTAATGTCTGTTTTTTTTCTGTTTTCAGGCAAAGATGTGGATGTCGTGAAAAATGTCTTCATTGGACTGGCAGCAGTAGCTGGATTTCTTGTTGTAGTTTTTATAGTAGTGACATCCCAAGCATTACTCAATAAGCGCAAGAACAAAAGGTAATGACTGAGTAATTTGAACTATTTCATTCGTCGTCCTTGTTTTTCCTCTGAAGGGCTAAGCAATATTTTGTTTTGTTATCTGATATTAATATTAATGTTACAATATTGCAACGGTAATCAAAATCACGTTATAATATTTCAAATAATTCCACCGTAATGATTGCATCAAACCAAAATCCATACTACTTATTTTGGTTTTGTTTATAAAATGATCATCAAAAACACAACAAAATAACAATTATATCCGATTATATTTCTTTTTCTGTGTTTCAGGTCAGTAAGTTCAGATCAACTTCCGGCAACGGAAAAAACACACCAAACTACACTTTGAACACCACACCAACAAATAAAAAACAAAACAGAAACATGCTGCTACACTCTGTCATTGACAAACAGCTCCCTGCTGGAAATTCCTTCTGGGTATTTCGTTTTGTATCCCATGTGAAGAAATGCACTCTGAATTGCACAAGGATCACAAGAGCAGAGTTTTGCATACCATTTTGTTAATATAATGTTTGTTCAAAAATGGAGAATGTAAGCAAACAGAATGAGTTATAAGTCATTTTATTAAATTCATGAAATAAGTATCTGCTTATTATTTGTTTATTGTGTTTAGTGTTCTATTTAGCTGTTTGATGCAGTGACTGACTGGACGTATCGTTATCTATCTCTTTCACAACATGTTGTAATAAAATGTTTACATCTACTTATGGTTATGAAGTGTCTTATATTTGTGTAATACCGTAAGTTGCCTTGAAAAATAGCACTCATTGCCTAAACATAGGCCCATAATACAACAAATTATGGTAATTGCTATTTTATAAGATATTTTAATTGCTTTAAAACAACAAACAAGTAAGAGAAGAATGCAGCACAAAAAGACAAGTATATGGCGTTTAATTAAAAAACGATCTTTAATACGATCTGGCTTGAAAAGAAAGAAGCAATTATATGATCACTTCTACTTTCATTTACATTAAATGAATAAGTGTTTCGATCAGAGAACGGTGGCTGTCGGGGGACACATTTAAGCAAACACGTTCTCAGTTGCCCGCCTCTCTTGGAGTAACACGTGTCAAGCTATGCACGGAAACAGACCACTTCCTGTTACAACTTTCAAAATAATATTATTTATGACATCTTTGTGGAAGTTGCACGATTTTTCTTTCAGTTATAATTTTGAATCAACATACTTTGAAACATACTTTGAATAATGTATTGGTTAGTTTGCTGGCTAAAGAAAAGTGACATTGTTGAAGTTAGGGATAGAGTTATTGTTTATATTACTTTTATAACAATATTTATTACACTATTTCCCAAAAATATTTTTAAACCATCACAATTAACAAAGTAAGACCAAAGATAAACTGTTCATAAATGAAAACTGAGTTAGTTTTCGGACGAGATGGATTCGAATTTCCAGACAACCAACTTCCTACCTATTGCCCTTATTTATCCGGGGACTGGGTTACTTCTAAATTTGCTATTTATCACTGTTTAATTGATGGTCCTTTATTAAAGCATTTGCTCCTCATTGTGTTTTAAAGTTATACACATTATTTATGTCTATATGTGTTTATATTGTTTTATATACTTATGTGTGATACTGATAATATTGCATTGTGTTGCAAAGTACGTGATCCCAAATTTGGAATTGATTTTGTTACAGTAGTAGCAGATATGCAGTACTAAGTCTATAATTGTCATTCATTGTACAGGAGTAAAGAAACACACATTACAAAAATAAGTACTACTATGTGTAGTCATATCAAAAGTAGAGCAGTATATAACTGTACAATATTGAAAGTTTACATTATAATTTTGGTGGCTGTGTGCTGTTTAATGTGTTCGATTAAGGGGGAAAAAAACTTCTTTCACTATAAGAGCTTTATTTTGAAGGACACCCTAGGCACATCCGGTACTGTCCGAGCGTATTCCGTTTAGCTGCACGCGCCTCTTGTATGATAAAGGATTCTTACTCGGGGCGAAGGCAGACATGGAGGAGCTGAGCGCCGTGGGAGAGCAGGTCTTTGATGCGGAATGCATTTTAAACAAGCGGCTGAAAAAGGTCAGAGCTGTGAAACAACACAAAACTTTTAGTCGCGGTTTTTCTTCTTGTGGCTGTTTACAAAACGTTCTTCCGTTCTTGGTTTTTCTTCCAGGGAAAGTTGGAGTTTCTCGTGAAGTGGAGGGGATGGTCATCCAAGTAAGTACAAGTGGAGCTGTGCTCAGCCCGAAACAATGAAAACAACAACAACGTGTCGCTTGTTGCTTCCAGTTAAATTGGTCGCCAAACCGTTATTTATTATAAGCGAATAACCGAGTCCTGATAACAGCAACCATTCGATTTCATCACATTTGGTTTCTGAGGGTGCTTTTGTACAAATACAGCTCATAAATTCTGCCCTTACATTTGCTTTCTTTTGTTCATAACACCTCAAATTTGGGAAGTTAGCGGACAACCAAAGCAAATACGTTTACGGCTAAATTATTATTCGGGTTTTACACACTTCCAATTTAAACACATCATTATAATATTTTAATATTTTTTCCCTGAGTTTAAACAAGTTATTTGTGTATGATCCGAAAACCAATCACTCTAATTTGCGATTACTATTTGATATATAATTTATAACCATGTTATATATTGTTTGTTACATAACCCCGCATTTTACTGTTATTTTCTACTGCATTTGTATAATTCCTTTATGTTGGTGCTTGCAAGGCTCCACTCTGCCTTCATTTCTTGTCACTTGCCCTTTCTGTTCACTCCACATTGTTGCTGTAATCCACCATCAATGCACACTGTTGCCTGCCAGCTCCATAGCTTTCTGTTAGAACCACATCCTTTGTGTGTGTGTGTGCGTGCGTGCGTGCGTGCGTGCGCGCGCGGAAAGGGTGGGGGTTGATTATTTCACTGGTGACTGCTGATCAGAATAGGCTATTCAACAACAAGTGATGAGGAAAAAGGTCATTACAAATAAACGTAGTTCAAACCAACTCAAGAAAAAAACCTGTGGACTGGTTTTTAGTGTGTTTCTGTAGTTAATTGAGTATTTATTCAAATTGTTGTACATAAAAGTGAGCTGAAATGCTGATTATTATCTTAACAAAGAAAGGAGATTAGAGTTCATAGAGAAGCCACACTTGATTAATTTAGTACAGTGCAGGTGCCACCATGAAACAACTGAAAAACAAAGTTATTTTTGCTCTCTAAAACAAACTCAATGCTTTACCATTACATAGCTACATACAAAGAGAGAACACTTTTTTATTTGTATCATTTCCCAAAGAAGTTATAACACTGCTTTGACCTAAAAATGATCTTTCTACCTGGTGTGTTTATGTTTTTCTTCGAAGAAGAACAATCTGGTTTTCATCATTGAGAGGAAAATAACTGAAATCTGAATCTGATTTAGTAGCTGTGGGAGGCAAGTCATAAAATACCGTCTGTCGCTGAAATAGTCAAACTTTCCTAGAAATTCCCCACATATTTCTGTAAAAGTAAAACTTTTTTTTTTGAAGAATTGGCAAAATGATCAAAAAGCTAGTTAAATTTGTACTTTTGAAGAGGAGTTCAAAACTGACCCTCTTTTGGAAATACTACAGTGCAAGCCAGGCGCTGTTTGAAATGGATGTGATTGTCAGATTGTCTATTTAAAAGATGTTTTATTCTGAGTGGACTTATTCTGTCGATTCGTCATGTTTTTCATCCTAAATTAAGAAACACATTTCACACAAGTGCACATTTCTGGTAAATACAAGATCAACTGCGATTATTTTACATAAATCAACTAAAGAAGACTGTATTACTTGAGGACAGCCTTATTTACCAAAGCGTGATAGATGAAGTGTTGCTCTGTTCTGAGCTAACTTGAATGGTCTTTCTCAGCCTATCCTAAAACAACTTTTCTCAGGTACCATACTGGCGGCCTATAGTAAGCTCTAAGTCTATGAGTCCTCTGTTTTCTGAATAATGAACACGGTCTTTTTCTAGGTTCCCTGCTGAGGTTTGACAGTCATTTCAATGTAGCTGGATCACCATGGTTCTGTATTTTGACTAACACTCTGATCTGTAACACTCTTGTCAATGTCACAGACACAACAGCTGGGAACCCCAGGACAACATCCTTGACCCAAGACTGTTGGCTGCGTTCAACAAGAAGTGAGTTTCCTTATGGAGACATTAAAACACCAATGAGTTCTCTATCCTTCAATATTAAATTCAGCTCTGTAACGCTCAAACGCGCACTAATCCAACACCAAAGTCATTCGATTACCGTACTGCTCACTGTACTGTAATCTGGAGTCTTAAAGGTGTTGTAGCTTTCACAGTGCATGACTGACTGTCAACACTCGTTCACACACTACGAGATATTTTGACAGGAGGAATCCCTGATAATACAGAAGACCCCTCTCCCCCAGGTTTCCCATGAACCCGTGTCTTGTGCTATCATTAACTGTAGCTCCCCGACAGACTCCCCGTCCGACAAGTCTACATATTCACTTAATGCTAGTTAATGTTTTCGTTGGCATGTTATTTATGGGAAAATAGCCTGTTTGCACATCTCTTTGCCAGCTATTTATATGGCTATGTGCACATCGTTGGTCCCTGTTGCAACACATGGCAGCACATACACATACAAGTGACCCCTGCTCCAGTTTTCCCCTCCCCAAAAACTGTCAAAGACATAATCAGGGCTGGAAAATCATTGTGATCCTTCAAATAAACTCAATAAAGTGCTGTTTTTCTTTAAACTAGTGTGCTATCGTATTGCTCAATGTTTTAGTCATACTGAACAACAAATTTAATTAATCAGTACACCAAATGTGGAGAAAGGGCATTTGCTGATTTTTTTGTTTTTGTTTTGTCTTCTAGAGAGCAAGAAAAGGAACTTCTTATACTTAAGAAAGGAAAGAGGCCCAGGGGACGACCACGGAAAATTCTAGTAAGGACAAATCAGAGCAGAAGATCATTAATCCTTTGTCGGATTAATATACAGTAGCTAACATTTGTTTTTTCATTTAGGAAAATGTGCCTGAAGCTACAAAATCAAGCAGCTCTTCATCTGGCTCATCATCATCGTCTTCCGATTCCTCATCCTCCTGCTCCTCCTCTTCATCCTCATCAGAGGACGATGACGATGACAGCAATGTCAAAACAGCGACCCCAAATATCAGAACAAGAGACCTTCACCCTGTTCCTCAGAAGAAGGCTCAGATCGTCGTCGCAAAACAGGAGCCCCCAAAGAAACGAAGTAGGAAACCTCCGTCCCCTGAAGTGAAGGAATTTCAGCAGAACAAGGGCCCTCACAAGGCCCTGAAGGCGTCCAAAGATGCAGATCTACCAGGAGCAATCAAGAAGCCTGTTCACCCAGCCAGCTTCACCTTCATGGGTTTTCATCGGGGCTCGCCAAGGGACACAGTGGGCAGTCAGAACAAGAGCTCTGTGACTCAGGGAGGGGCTGTTAAAAGCTCTGCAGGATCAGGGAGGTCAGTCCAACCCGCCTCCCTCTCCCTGAATAAATCCAGCCAGAGCAGGAATGTCACTGAGGGTAAACTGTCCATCTCCAGCGGGACAAGTCTGGATTTGAAAGCAGCTGCTAGTAAATCAAAAGGGGTGGCAGCATTGAATTTGAATACATCCAAACACCTCATTCAAGGAACCACTCAGCATACACTAAGCTCCCCCAAAGGACAAAAGAAAGCCCAGGCCCCTGTGTCAACACTGCAGCGGATACCCAATTGCAAAGCGGTGGCTGCTTTGCCTTCTAAAAGTGCCTTGTCCAATCATAGTTCTGGTCCTCAGCCACTCAATCTTCAGAACAAACTGGTGAAAAGCAATGATGCTCCTGGAAATGTTACAGCTCCAGTATCAGGCCTGAGAAATGCAACACATCCAGCACGGAAAACTACTGTCTTGCAGGATTATAATCCTCCAAAGAGTCCTGCGACCCCTGGAAGACTTCAGGCCAGGAAGAGCCAGCCTGGGGTAGACAAGGTCAAGGAGGCGACTGAGATCCAGACACCCAGAGTCCAAGGCAGGTTGGCGAAGGGCAGTGTGCAGAAATCCTCCACAGAGGTCCAGATCCAGCAAGAACGATTGGCCTCCAAAGACGGCAAGAAGGCCAAAATTAATGAGATGAGCACGGGTGAAGAGGAAAGTGGCTCCGACACGGACCACGATTCTTCTTACGTTGGACAGGACAGCTCGGTAACGATCCAGAACCAGGACTGGAAGCCCACCCGCAGCTTGATAGAACATGTGTTTGTAACAGATGTCACTGCTAATCTAGTTACTGTCACAGTCAAGGAGTCGCCAACCAGTGTGGGCTTCTTCAGCAACTACTGACAGGATTCCAGACACTGTGAACCAGATGGGCTTTGAAAGCAAACGGGGGTTTGGGGGGTTCTGGAGGAATTTAGATAAACCGTTGCCGAATTCCTGAAGAATGCATCAGGGACCAGGGGTTAATTTGCGCTTCATCTTCTTTTAGTTAAAGACCAGTTTTTTAGGTTTAGAAAAAAAGAGAGATCCGAATGTGAGTTAACTGTTGTTATTATTTATTTGTCTACAAATTGTTCAAGAAAAAGATGGTGGGGACAGGAAGATGTCCAAAGAGGTTGCAAACGGCGACATTTTGGTCTCGCTTGACAATATCAAAGACGCTTTTTTGTTTCATTCAGTCCAAAATTGGGTTCTGGATTAAAATAATGTTGATCTTTTAAGTGTCAAGATGGAACTCCAATACTCGGTGTAGGTTTCTGAATCTATGTCTCTATGTCCAAATGAAGAATTAAGGAAAGCATATCCTCTTTGATGGTTAGCACACATTTTTTTCATAATGTGTCAGTGGTGTTAACCCATATAAATCAGTAGTTATTGTAAAACCTGTTTTGAATTCTTAGTATAGTTTATTTTTATAACATTTCATAAGTTAGCTACCTCTTTATTTTGACGTTTTGCTGCATATGTATACGTTTCTCGTGGGATAGGAAGACCTTCCCCTGCAGGGTATGCCATCATCGTGTCCACCTAATTGTTTTATATAGTTAAAATCGGTCGGACACTTCTGTATTAAACTTGGGTTACTAGCAGCAACCAACGGCTTTATTTCTGTGTAGGGAAACTCCCATCAGAACAGCCTCTGAGCTACACATGGTGTCAAACTATTATTGCCTCAAAAAGAAGTTTCATTCCTCAGTGCTGCCAGTTTATCAGCCCAGTTTTACAAATGAGCTGAAGCAACTGGGGAGTAAGATACAGTATCTGTGTCTCTCCCCCCCCCAGTGTCTCAGATAAGACAGTGAGGTTTGCTCTTCTGTCTCCACATCAGTACTGTCCTCCATTCACCGGCAACTCTAATCTTCTCAGACTTGTAATGAATATGGACACAGCCCAGAGAATGAGTGCTTGTGTTGACATGGCAGGCTGATCATGGACAGTACACCTGACAATGCCTTTCCCCTCACTCCGTCAGGGCTTCCCATGAGCCTTTGAGGGCGCTGAAGGCTTCGAATACCACTGTGGGAAATGAGGGGTGTGGACAGTAAACCGCTCAGCTTTGTTTGTCGCTAACCACAAAACACCAGGTGTCATAGTGTGTGATGCGGCTGCTGTTTTGAAATTGTCGATGACTGGAACACAACATTTGGTTATTTTTCTTTTTCCTCGCAGCTGCAGACGTGTCGTTTCACCCGCCTGCATGGGCTCAGGAGCTGCAGGCCCGGCCCTCCAAGAAAAAAAAAAAGAAAAAAAAGATCTCTATCTGATGTAACGGAAAAGAAACCACAACAATGTGCGCTACTTTCTGCTCCCCAGAGAGGAGTTCAGCAACAAAGCACTTCGACTGAACTTCTGTGTAATCCTGCTCTGCAGACTGTGCCTTTTTTTCTCTCTCCAAGACTAAACACAAAGGCATTACCCCAAAGATAGCTAGAATTTCAGGTCGTTCAATAAAAGGAGTACCCGTAGAGAATAGAGAGCGGACTGTTTTTCATGTCTGTATAGTTTTGAAACAAAAGAAAAAGGAAGATTTATCAAAAATATATAGAACAGACACATTTGATGCCTTATTGAAACGTGAAGATATAAAGTAGATTCTATTCAGGACCAGTTGAAAACAAAAAAACTTAAATTCCTCCATTATATATTTCTTTCAAAGTCAACGATTTCATGAGGCAGTAGGTTAACTTCAGTTATTTATTACTTCCAGGTAATAGGCTATGGGGTAATGCACGGTGTTTATATGAAAATGTTTTTCTTAAATAATGAAAAAGAACAAATTCTGCATAACTGTTTCCAGTTGTGGTCTTTTTTATGTTATGTTTACTTTAGATCTACTAACCATCTCAAAGGAATGTTGTTCTCCTTACAAACTATTTATTTCAAATCAAGAGCCTTTCAGGGTAGGACGGTGTCATCAATCTTTGTATTGTGCCACTTGTCAAATTGACTAATAAAATGGTTCAACCTTACGTCTGATGTGTGTTTTTATAATGCAAAAATATGATTAAATGTGAGGCATTGCTGCTTTTCTTTGCATTATATGACTCTACATTGAATAAATGTACAGTTTTGGACTGTTTTCAATTTGACAACTCCAAACTGGACTCATGCTATTGGTATTTTCTTACATTTTACAGACTTAATTGGTTTAATACAATTTATTTTGGTAGTGTTCCACATAAATTTAATTAAAAAACAGTTACTTTTGAGGTAGTGACACAGCTAGGCTAATGCTTTAGATTGTACAGTTTGAGGTGCCCTTGATACTGAAAATCCTAGGATAGGTAAAATGCACTGTAAATTTCACTGTGTGTCTCTCAACATCCATTCTCTTATCATTTTAATTGAAAATAAAGGAAATTAAATATATTATGTGTATTTATAAAAGTCCCAAACTAATTGACTATCCACAGCACTGTTCGTATCTCAGTTGTATATTTGTTAACCATCTTATTTCAAAAAGTTCTATTTTAGGTGTATTTCACATGTAGTAAAAACAATAATTCCACAAATCAACTCCTTAGAGCTTAAACAAATCTCTGCTTCTGTAAACATGTTGAATCTTGCACACAGTTTGCTAATGTCAGTTGGAGGAGCCCTACTTCCAGCATTTTAAGCAATTAACTGAGATGAGTCAGAATATTTGTCTTCAGAAGATGCCATGGACTTTGTGTGTCATTTATTTATTCTGTTGGATTTGATCTTCCACCCCCTCTGAAGCAGTCAGGTTTTCATTGGTACTGCTGCTAGATTAGTCACATCCATTAGGGCGGAAACAACATAACAGTCAATCAGACTTTCTTTCTCTTCCCTCCACTGCAACACATAGACACACATACTGCAACGGCCACTAGATGGTGCTGCTGTTCTTAACGGCAATGACACCAAAGAGCACTTCAATTTCCTAATTAACCATAATTATATAATCTGTTGGTTTACACACTTGAGATTAGAGTCAATAAACACATAATATCTCATTATATACAGCAAGGAAACCGTCCATTTTCTGATTTCCCATATCCAGCTCCCAATACAGATCCGCAATAGTATTCCCTCTTCACAATAATAGTAGTGCAGCAGAATACACTGGTATTTCCTCTTCACTGAAAGACTTACAAACCACTTTTTTTTAACTCAACAATGGTTTGGACTGACTCACATTTTTAATTTCAAGAGCTTGCCGAGAGTAATGTATGTGTCCAGTGTTTCCACAGCATCCTCGTCTCATGATCTTGGAAACCTGTCTCTGACATGCCAACACTTTCACTGTATGGCCATTGATTCAATTTCAGCTAGTCATTCCATGTGCTTTGCCTCAGGTCCGTATAGGTATTGGGTATGTGTGTGGCTTGGCACTGCAATACATTGTGTCCTGAACACCACAAATTTGGAGTAGCTCCACGGAGAACAGCAGAGACAACCGCAGAATAACTCCGCTTTTGATTTGGCACTCAGTCGTTCAAAATGATCTCCCAGTAACAGCAGGGTGGCAGGATGGATATGAATGACAGGAGGGATATGTTCTCTTTAGTTAAACAAGTGGCTGATTATTCGTTAACCCAAAGTCTATAACTCAAATGAAGTGACTCATCAAATAAAAATGCCCAAGTTTTTAGGTTCTGGTTTTGCGAATAAGCAGCTTTTCTATACTTTGTATCATTCTATTACCTAGGGGTTTGAAAGCCTTCACACAAAATATGAAAGTTGAAAATAAAACTAAACGGCCCTTGGAATGTACAAAATGTGTTACATATACCCATCAACTAATGCATCACATTGTATTAGCTGATTTTGTGTAAGTAACTGAATCTGGGAAATAACTTAAACTGTCAAACAAATGCACTAGAACACCAAGTACAATATTTCCCAATATGGAAATGTAGGCTAGTGTAAAGTATGGAAATGGAAATAGAATGGAAAGAATTCTTCAGCCACAAATTGATCATTTGTATATCAATTACTCACCCTGTGTTGCTGTTAAACTTCTTTTTTATATAATCGAAGCAACAGGGAAAAGTCTTGATGAATTGAAGTAAAAGGGGGCCGCCTTTAACAACAGGGTAACTATTTCATACTATACCCCTGCAGCATTATACAACTCTTATTTATTAAATCCGGATCCCTCTTAAACCATACTTTTTAAAACACTTACGCACCAACCGTCTTCAGTTTACAAAGGGCCGGAATTCGTACCACTGACTTATAGTTTAAGTGAAAATGCATAAGTTGTGAGCAAGTGACTCATGGGCTACACAGCAAGAGTTGTGTGAGAGTGTGTAAATGTATGTTTTGATATACTATTGCTGTTATTATACTTGGCCTCCTTCACTTCGATTCATCAAGACTTTACTCTGTTTTTTTAATCCTTCGATTACCGTGGAGGCACGCTAGAAAAACTGAATTTTCTCCAAAAATTCAAGGTTGGTGAGTAATTGATACAGAAACGGTCATTTTTACGGTGAAGCATAATCGCTCTGTAACTGCAGGGTATATATTTTCTGACAGGGCAGATATGTTCTCTTTACTGTAACCCTTTAGGTGCAAATATATCAGTTCTTTGGTAGATATAAGTAGTTCTGTGACATTCCTTACTGGTGCTCAGCAGTGAGGCTAGTGGTGTAAGAAGCTCATTTTACAGCATTGTTATTGTTCTGCTGAAGAGACTAAATGAACAAGAACGTCTGCAGCACCTTTCAACACGCAGACACCCCTCTCCCTCCTTCACCACCCCTGTATTTACACACTCTTAAAAACACTGTCACACAGGCTGACTAACTGACAGAAGTTATCATTACACAAAGCGCTCGATTCCATAATTTATAGAGATCCCCGTCCCAGTCATGTGGAATTCTCCCAAAATAAATTCAAGTAAACACTTACGCGACAAAGAGGCACTCACAGTGGCCTGGTATGCGTAAACAGTATGAACAGTGTGACAGTGTAATCCCCCCCCCCACAACTGCGCACACACATATATACCCAACAACCCAGCCCAGCACTGACTTCAGCCTGGGGTTGGAAATGAGCCTAAACACCCTCCTCACCCCCAACGCCGATGCACCAACCCCGATCCCTGACACCCACCCACCCCCCACACCTGACTCCTGGCAAAAAAAGCCAGACTCCAATCCATCTTCCATCGCAATAACACACACCCCAAACCATGTTGTTTTGAAGAGCATTCAGCAAGTTCATCTCTGGGGATGTTTTTGTTTTCTCCCCTGGACGTCTTATTGTTTTAGCAACACAAGATGTCGTAAATCAATCAGCTCTTTGCTTAACTCCGGCCTTTGTTCAAATGCCAAAAATAAGCTTTTTCCATGATGCATTGTTGAAAGTAAGTAATTGATATGAAGGATGAAACCAGAGGGGTGATTAGGGACGGTGGGATCTTATTTTTCACCTACCTTTTTCATTTGGAGAAAAGATGTGCAGTGTTAAAATGTAGAAATTTATCAGAAAGGGTATTCTATTCAGAAAAGTACACAGTAGTGCTTCTAATAACAGTTATATTGTGTCCTTTATTGCTTTATGAGGCTCCATAACAGACAACAAACACATTTTTTTTCCCATTCCAATCATTCTCCAGGCTCCAGGGTGGATGTTGACTAATATGGGCATTTAAAAGGCGAAAACTGATATTGATATTTAATTTTCTCTGTTTGTGTTTGTGTTTGGCCTCCTCTCTACCTTGAGGGTTGAAACCAAACGGGGCTGGAGTTTAAAAAACGCCTGGGATGGTTGCTATTCGATTTCAAAGGGAATGTTTAGAAACCTGATCCGACCCTCCAGCGAGCATACCTTCTACACCCACGTCTCCCTCGCCCCTCATTCTAAATCACTCCACTAGAGCAGTGTAAACAAACTTCAGTTTGCTCTCTGATATTGAGAGGTTAAGACAAGCGGCAATCCTCGACTATGACAACACGGCCTCAGACAGACGATGTCATCTGTCTTACCTCACTCTCCATCCATCACTACGCCGGAGTCGACATGTCTGACAGTCCCACTCTCGCTTTTCTCTCTGGCAATGGCCTCTCCACATCTGTCACATTTTCCTCCAAGCTTACTTTTATTACACCAGATGAACCGCCTCCTTCCCTCTGAATTCACGGACACCTGAAGGGCAAGCAGGCAGAGAGAAAACTAATTGATTAGTCATGGTATCTGATGTCATCCTGGCTCCATAAACACTTCTTCAATTGTTACCCAGCTACCTGTAAAACATGAGAGAGCAATGTGGGAGCAACTCTAAAAAGACTCATAACATTTAAAGTCTCAACACAACAAATGTAACTATAATGTAACTGAATGAATGCATGAGTAATGCATGGAAGTAGAAGGAAATTAATTAATTAATTGGGTGGTGAGTCAGTTCTGCAACAAATGATATAGTTAACATTTATTTTATTTTAAATTAAATATATTGAGTGATGTGAAAGTTTGATCCTACAAAAGCAGAGAATAAAGAATAAATGAGAATTAAATAGTTAATAATATTAATTTTGAACTGAAGCTAAAAGGTTAGTGTTTGGGTGGGTCAGAGCTTGTGGTTTATATTATCAACTTTCTCTTCTTTAGTCAGGCTCATGAAGAGGCTACTAAAAGGGTGAGCAAATTAATCCATGTTAATCCAAGTGTAAGTATAGTCTATGTGAATAATGAGCATTGCAACCCTAGATACTTTATGAAATGATATGTATTACATAATAAAAGCACACAACTTTGAATCCCTCCACTGAGTCAGTCAAAATTGACTTGTTGCTTTTAAGTGAAGTAAGAACGAAGCATATTATAAATAAAAGAAGTGTGTAAGAAAAAGAACTGAAAGAACTGTAGCCCAGCAGACAGTAAATCATCTGTCGGAGAACTCATTTTACAACATTTCCATCTTGGTCGGGTGGTAAGATGTTATTGGAATTCAATAACTACTCTCCATCCATACTGTTAAGAAAGCAGCAGCAGGGCCTAATGTTGTGTAAATGGAAACAATGGCAAAACATTAAAACAGATGTGTATCCGGATAAAATCGTAGTGTTTAAAGATAACAATTAGAGGACCTAAAACTGAGCCTTGAGGCACACCGTTTGAGGTGTCATAGCTCAAAGATAAGAGCAAAATTGCAAACCACAAAAAATTGAAGACCTTTTTTTCAATGAATGTCTTAGGTAGATCTGTGGGGTGAATTGTATCAATAATTATCAAGCAGTACCACTAAGTAGACTTTTTAACACCTAAATAAATGTCCTTCTCTTAAAAGGGACAAACACAAAGAAACCTTTAATGTTGATTGAAAAAAAAAGCATGATTTTAAAGTGTGATATAGAGGAGAAAGTAGAATGTATGGAGAGCAGTAGTTTATCACTGCAAATGAAGCTTCCATAGTCATCGATTCAATGTTAATATGAAATATTCATTCATTCAGTGCTCAGTTACATCTTCTGATATAATTGTCTTTTGTGTTCTCCATTGTATGAACCATGAATTTTTATTACCCACATTATCGACATGACTCTTAATGTTGGTTAGTAAGACACAGTAATAGTTACCAATAATAAACGGACTGCCATGATGATTTATGACCTAATTCCAGAAAACAGAACCAATACCTGTCAGCCACTGCCGTAGTTTGTGTTTAATGCCATTAAGCAAATGTTAGCATGCTGACACGCTACACTGAGACTGAACTCGAACTTCTAACATGTTTGTTGCCTTATAACACTAAAATACAATTTGGTAAAGCACTGCTACAAAATAGCAGAAAGAACAAGAGCAAGTCAAATATAACCCAAAGGAGTACTACAAAGAGTGTGAGGAGATGTTGTATAATTGTTTGGGGAAAAGAAGACCCTTTTCTTTTCCAGCATGCTGTTTCTTTTAACACCCACAGGGCAGGAACAAGGAGGAATCTCCCTCTGCTGTGAAACTAAGGTAACAAAGTCAAACTGTATCTAGCAGACAGAAGGTGCCAGCGGGAAGTTTGCCCCTCTGATCTTTGCATAATCTGCTCTGGGGAAGACACAGCTTCTCCCCTTACCACCTTCAAAGGCTCCTCTCCTTAACTCTCAGTCTCACATCCTAATCTGATTGAGGAGGAGAGAAGATATTGACCATTTCCCAGGACAAAGCAGTGTAAATATTTGAAACCATTGCTATGATACACTTGTAGAAATGGGGCACACATACTGACAATTTAGCCAAACAATTTAGAAACAACCAAACCTTTTTTTTTTCAATTTAAACAGCAGGTTAATTTAATGTCTAGTTGTTCTGTTTAAATATAGACAAACAAGGTAAATATTGATATTTACACAGGTCTTTCCAAGCTTTGACATTCCTGAATACACCATTAATTTCCCCCAAAACTGGGGTCATTTGGTCAAACCACATAAAACTCCACAAAGTCAGTGGCACCAGGAGAGGCGTGCTGATAAATCAGCAGCAGGGCCGCGAACGAGGCCCGGTGCCGGCGGACCTGTGTGCAACAGGACAACTCTATCGGTGAATTTCACAGGTCATTACTCTGGCTCCAGCCATCGCAGCCTCCAGTGGCTCTGGAGACGGCCAGCTTTTTTCTCAGAGACAACAGCTTACTGGGCTTTGTGCTAGCTAAACAAGCGTGTCTGTCTCACAGCAGTAGATTAATGTCTAGATAGAGGGTTTGCTCCTCAGGGAGACCTGGAGAGGAGCCATCCTTCAACCTTTGGAGGCCATTACACAATAACAAAATAACAAAATCTGAGTGAGGGGCTCATTGACTGAACCCTGTCCTCTGGGGCTACAGAGAGAGCAGGCCAGGAGAAAAAAGGTTTCGGAATGAAGCTGAATTTCCTGAAAATGTATAAACTGTTCTGCAGGATCAAACAGAGCTGAAAGCTGATGAATAAAAATAATAAGAAACTGGAGAAGTATAAAAACAGAACCGCTGACTGCAACTAAGGATTATTCAATGATTGATCAGCCTGTCAAATATCTTCTCGATTATTCATTAAACAATTTAGTCATTTTCCTTTTTTAATGGAAATTCCTTTTATTTATTTATTCGAAATTTCAAAAACTTGCTGAAACTAGAGAATGGTTGATCTTTTCAGTCAAAATTGAAAAAAGTTGCAAAAGAATAGTGCCAATTAATTCTTAGCCCATTGACTAATGGATTAATCATTGCAGCTCCTCTCATGGCTTTGTGGGCCATCACGCAGCTTTAAGAGCGCTTTCATTGAGTGTCATCTGTGAGAAGGTTTGTGTGGTAAACACACAAACCCTCGGCACTTCACATGAATGACAGTAAACAACACAGGATCTGTGGCTGGGCCCCCCCTCCCCGTCCACCCCTGAGGAGAAAGGGCTCACACAAACACGGCATCTGACTGGCTCTTAATTTGTTTAAAGCAGCCCATTCAAACAGGATCATCAACAGAGAGAAAATCTCGTTTCCAAGGCTGTCGCCATGGCTCGGCCGTGTTGTTTGGGAGGGGAGATCAGGACGCCGCTGACGACTCAGCTGACTTCCAGCACACACGGCTTCACAGAGGCGCCAGGTTGTAATTAACACTTTGCAGATTACGTTTACAGGACCAACATGGTCTGCCTGAGTTTTATTACCGCCTGGGTTGTACTTCAGCCCTCCGGGGATACAAAACACTCTCTGTTTGACGTTGGCCTGTCCTGTGTGAGAACATTTGACAGGTTTAGATCGCGGTGAGAGTCTTCTGGCTGTTCACTGTTGCTCACAGATAATGAGATATCTCTGCTTGCTTCTGCCAGTTTTCCAGCTATGACTGCACGAAGACACACGCCGCAGTCTGACAATATTAATCTATTTCTGTCCCGCTATCTGCAGCTTTCATTTGTTTATTTGAGCTCACGCTGTTGGTCTAACAGTCTTATTAGGGGAGCAGGGAAACTAATCCATTTCTTGGCAGCGGGCGGCAGACAGCTGGGCAGTGAGGAGTCGCAACAAAGTGCCTGATATAATTGCGGTGTAATCATTTTCATGCAGCTCCTCGGCTTCTTCTGAGACCGCAAGCGGTGCTTCAGGTTAACATGCTATGGTAATAAAGCAGCCATTAATGGGCCCATGACCTCAGAATGCGAGAGCCAAGCCATTCAGCTTCATCAGTTCATGCCATTTAGTGCAGAAGGAATTGTCTTGAAACACACGGGCATGCAGTGTTTATACAAAGAATGCTAACACTTTAGCTTAAATGTATAACTATTAACCAATCACTTGTTGATTATAAGTATCATACAATTAGGATTTTGCCTCTTTATTAATAATTATTAAGCACTTGATAATACCTTATCCAGCATATTATATATATATATATATATATATATATATATATATCAGGCTTAGCTATTGTCCTGTGCTAATATTAGCCCTAGTTATCATGCTGAACACTTTTTTAAAAGTTTGCATACTGCATCCATCATCACCTAGAAAGGCAGTAACATTTAAATTGCAGCTGTGGAAAACATCTGCACACATCTGTACCACTAGATGGCAGATATCCACTGAAATACTTCAATGGAGCAGCAGCTGTCATTTATATTCCTTCAATGAAAACTCTAAACTGATGGCTTCCAGTCGTGTCAGAAAAAAATATAGGACTTTGCTCTGGCTAAGAATAATTCATTTAATCATTTCAAACCAAAAACAAGACATGCTTCAAATACAGAGTCCATATGCAGCAAATTACCACTTAAGCCCCATAAACGACTAACTGTGGCAACCACTACGGAGAGAGTTCATTATAGATCAGAACACAGAGAGGTGTCAGTCTCCACGGAAAAAGCCTGGCTTTCCCATTTATCTCCCCAAACCACATTTGTGTCTTAAACACTTCACACTGAATTAAACTGGAGTGGAAATCCACACTCCAGACTAGCAGCACTTCTTTCCACTCCATGGCTGCCTGGGTGATAAATCTGTACTCTTCCAAACTCTGTCGCCTGCTTCCCTTGTTCCTCTCTTTTAGAAGCGTTCTGTCTCTGATCAGTCACCAGTTGGTTGCTTTGCTCACACAATAGGATGAAGGTTCAGATCTGCATTGTGATTGAGGGGCCCAAAAAATAGGTACTAACATTTATAAATGAGTCTAATTGAAAAACAAAATGTTTTAGAAATGACTTGATACATTTTAGTGCGGGCCTGTTCCTGTTCACACTGACTTTTTACAAACAAACCAACATAAATAAACATGTGAAGTTTTGCAAGCTACTAGTAGCTAGGTAATCTTACAGTTTTGGCAATTGTCATACCGTTTCATCAAAATCTACATGGGAAAATCCAATTTCGGTGACTGACAGAAGTTTACGCAGCACTTGAATGTCTCTGTATGTTCTTTGGTATCACAAAGAGCTATCACAGAAATAACAATTATTATTATTATTAGCCTGCAAATTCACCGCATGTTATGAATAATGGCGAACAGGTAGAGACAGGAAGAGAGGGAGGCGTCTAATTACTTAGGGTTATTACTGTGCTGTCACACACTTTTTAATTTAAAGAGCTTCATTATCTGAATAAGTACAGAGCCAGGTACAAGCACAGCAGTTTTTGATCTTTAAAAAAAAATTGAATTAACCACTAATTGTTGCTGCCGTGAATTAGAGTTGGATCATGTGAGTTACAGTTGGTTTCCCCCGGTTCGGATTCCTTCAGTGTTCATCACAGTGGAGGTTTTCCCCAGAAACCGAATTATCCTCGGAGCTCCACAACCACAATGCTGATGCATGCTCAAAGTCAGTTTGATACAACCTTGATTAAAAAGAAAGATTTTTCTG
Organism: Eleginops maclovinus; assembly: GCF_036324505.1. NCBI lineage: Eukaryota > Metazoa > Chordata > Actinopteri > Perciformes > Eleginopidae > Eleginops > Eleginops maclovinus. Next base: position 6,254,130 of record NC_086364.1, read on the forward strand.
AGTTTCTAAATATGTTTTGGTTACTTTTGGGATTATCACACAACTCAACAAAACATATAAGATAGATCTTGTTTTTTTTTTATATATTTGTTTTCAGAAAGTATACATATTATAGTTTTATTCAGAGACATGCTGACATGCAAACATGTGAACTTGGTTACAACATGATATACATGACCTAAACCATGACGGAAAACCATGTTATTGGCACCAGATTTGCAGCATATTGGAAAACGCAGTAAAAATACGGAGCTGGTGATGTTAGTTATTAGCTTAGCTTAGCTTAGCATAAAGACTGGAAACATGGGGAAACAGTTAGCCAGGTTCTCTTCAAAGTAAATAAAAAGTCTTGCCAATGACTAAAGCTCACTAATAACGTGTTGTATCTTGTTGGTTTAACTCTAAAAACAGAAAACTTAAAAGGGCAATTTGTGGTTTTATGAGGAATTACGTGTTCGAACTATTTCGTGACAAGTGATAACAATTAAAAGCCTGTAAAACTAAATGTTCTGCAAGCAGAAAACCCTGCAGGTCAAATGTGAGATATAGGGAGATACTTAAATTTGCGACGAGCTGAAATATCACTGCTGGGATCTGGGATTATGCATCAAGTAGGCACCCAGCGATTCCATGAAACCTACAGTATTTATGTGACATGTTTGTGCAGCACCTTGACAGAATGCAATTATATCAGCAACCCACAGGCGTGTTAATGAGGGTGCTGTGTCATCAGGATGGAGACATGAAGTTGTTTTAGTCTCCATTTCTGTTGCTGGAGGGCTTTGCTCCTGATAACCTTTATGCTTTACTAACTTTCAGTAACCCTGTTTTTGAGCAAGGCTGCCAAAACTGTCGCTACAGCTAAACTCTGGCTTACATCCACATTCTCTTTCAATGGAAGTTTCTGCTCAACTTAAGAGAATTCTCTATTGACCTTCCTCTTTCCCTCCTCAAGTTTTTGTTACAGCCTTACCTCTTGCCCTAGAAGCCAAACAGCACTGAGTTTGGCCTGGTGTCCTTCATTGGCCAACAGTAGACTTTTAGCATCATGAAGTTTGCCAGAAACCTTAGCTCTGTCAAGAAAGCTGGTCACTTAGGCCTAAATGTTATTTACACGCTAGCAAGAGACCCAATCAACCAAGCAAGCACGTATTCTACTCTGTGTTAAAGTTTAGGAAAGGAAAAATGTTACTAAATGCTTCAGACCTTCATAAACCTTTCATCATGACACAGAGTTCACCTGTAATCATGCTTCTCAAGCTCCTGCATAATAATAATACTACGCTTTCTATAGTTAAACCTGTTGAAATTAGGAATGTGTCCATGTCAACATCCAGAAAATGGAATACAAGTTAGAGGGACTAGCAGAGCTTTTCCACAAAATTTATCCAATTCATCCCCAATTTCCCACCAGACACCTACTGCTATCCTTTATAGTGCTAGCAGGAATCCAAAGAATTGTGAATTGTCTCAAGCCATCCTGAACCAGAACCTGTGGCCAAGGAGAAAGACCTCAAACAAGATTCTAGTTACAAAACTAGATGAAGTTGATCCAACCTGGCAAAGCGAAGCTTTGTGGTTCCTTGACAAAAACAACACTGTTTTTCTGAGTGTTTTCTTTCCGTTGACTTTACATTTTCAGATTATTTTTTTACCACTTTATCTTTGGAAATTCTAGTTTTTGGGGGGAGTATCACCAAGCGTATTTACACTTCAAGCTTCCACCAGGCTTTTAGGTTGTTTTCAGGTTTCTTTCTCCCTGAAATGATTTTGTTTGTTTCTGTGTTGGCTAAATAGTGAGCATATAAGGTGGCCAAAACAATGCCTTCTGAATGGCAATTGTTGTTGCATTAATATTAAATGATACAAGATTATTAAAAACATCTTTTAACCCATTGTGACTCAATTATTCTGACCATTCATATCATAATTGAAAGTAAACTTGAAAATTCATTATTTAGCACAACTATAGGGAAGATAGGAAATCGAGAAAAAAATCAATATTACTAAACATCATTTTCTGTGCTGGTTTTTATCACTTTGCACGTTGAGATTTTCCAATAACGCTCTGTTGGCGAGTGAATATTGAATGGTATTTTAGTAATCAGAGCAATATTTTCTGGAGTTATTCCAAGTAAGAGGCTAAATCAAAAAGGGGTGGACCTGGAAACAATTTTGTAATATTTTCTGGAGTTATTCCAAGTAAGAGGCTAAATCAAAAAGGGGTGGACCTGGAAACAATTTGCAGGCATCCTTAGGTCCATCTGACTGAGAACAGAGATGATCTCTTATGATCAAACCACAGCCAAATGATACGAAAAGGTATAAATAAATATCCTTTAGGAGGCGTGTGTAGCTGTGCAAGATGACAGGATGATGACAGCACTTGGGAAACGGTTGAACATGAATTTGCTCGAGGTGCCAGTGGAGGGAGAACCAGGGAGACACAGGACAGGAATGATGGACGGCTCACACGCCAGCAATTGTGAGAAAATTATAGCAAGGTGCCGCCAACTGAGGCAGGGTGGCGGCCAGCCAAAGCCCCGGGAGAACAAAGAGACAGGATCCCCTGCCAGCGGAGCCCCAAACCTCCATATTTACATGTGACGCTCAAGAGTTAATTGCAGTGAATTCCTGCGCTGGGTGCAAAGTGGGGGCCGTTGTTGCTTTATTTTACATAACAAACACACTGTTTCTACTCATTCCTCTCTGTTTCCAAGGAACCTGAACCAACGATGAGGTTTAAGCTCTTACAAATCAGCTTATGAGACCAAACTCTTCATCCAAAATGAATAAACTAGTTAATGTTGCTTGTGTTTTTATGTGGTTAAGGGATTGGAGAAGTAAAAGGTGTTTTTGAAGATTTATCGCAAAGACAATCACGTTGAGTCCACAGTGAGAACAAATGGAGGCAGGAGGTTAATACTTGCTAATATTTTGGTTATTTATTCTGCGTTATCACTGAGTTTTCTTCTTATTAACTGCATTGGTGGTTCCCTGAGTAAAAAATGAAAGCTCAACACATTCCTCCGGTTACCCCCGTGTGTTTGGGAAAAGTTTTGTATTTGATTTAGCTTCTCGGGGAAAATGTTCATGTGTGCGCTTCCTGTTGCGGGAAAGCTCAGAGGCCTTTTTAACAAACCAGACCTCATCCTCACAGTAGTAAGTAGACAAAAGCCAAAATGTGTCAGGGTTGCTACAGTTCCTGATCTTTGGTAAACGAACAGTGCCCTCTCGACTCTGTAGACTCGGCGGAGCTGGCCCGTGCACATCAAAGTAGGGTCTGACCTTGCATACCAGATGAGGTTTGGATTAACGAGCTCTGGACATCAAACAGCAGGATCCCTCCCCACAAGTCATCAAACCCCACTCCATGAAATTTACAGCGGACTAAAAATGCTGGAAAAATCAACATCAACCTTGCCACGCATCGCAGTTTGAACATCGTGACCAGGACGGGGAGCAGCAGCAGCAGAGAGGATATTTCAAAAGTCGTCCAATTATCTGATGTGTGGGAGAGCACAATGAACTGGGCAGCATGCCAAACAGCATCCTTTACCAAACAAATAAAACTTTTGACAGGACGTGTCTGCCTTTCAGAGGACTGCACACCAACAAACTGCTAAGGCGGGGCGGTGATAAACACTTCTCAAAATCAGTGCTCACTGATTTCTGTAACTTCATTTAACAAATTACAGTCGTATGTTTATGTATTGTGTTTTCACAATTTCACAATAGACGATTACGGCTTGAAGTAAATTACTTTTACAAAGCCACAGTGATAAATATCATTTTAAAAAAAGGTACTGATTTGGGATTTTAGCCTTTGCAGATCAATTACATGTACAAACACCACACTACAGGAAAGGGATAATATGGCCCCTTTAAGTTTCAGTTTACAGTTATTTAGGCTGCTGTATTGGCAACACATTGGGCAAGATTTTGTGTTTTTCTCCCCACAAAGTGCAGTGCCTTGCTTTGATGACCTTGAAGCCTTTCATACAGCTGATCTATCTCATTGGTTTGCTATGAAAGGTCAGCAGCAATCAATTTGACAAAATTTGAAGTGCTGCGCTATTTGGCAAGTTCAAGCAGTGCTCCTGCCTGGTAGGATGGCACCGCTCTCTCCATATGAAAACAACGGCAAAGCCAGCACAGAGTGTCTTTCACGCTAATCATGTAAAGGCAGCCTCAAACATGCTAGTAAAATGGCTTGCTCAGTCAGCAGAAAAGGATTGCAAAAAATCTAAATCAACAATTACAAATCGGCTTACTAAAAACCAATGCTTCATGTAACAACTGAAAAGGAATTTGAAGTGGAAATAAGATACATCTCAGTATTTGCTTGATCACAGATCTGGCAAAATGGAAAATGTACAATGTCAGTTAAACAGAAACTGCCATTGAAATTGTGCTTATTGCTACTAACAGAAGACCTAGCTGAAACCAACTGCCGGTGGCACACACAAAAAGTTCATATAGGAAGTGCATATATAGGAAGAATAGGAAAACTAGCATAAAGGTCTTTGTATTTGATCATAAACTAAAATATTGGAGGAAAAACTGAGGCGTCAGGTTTATATCTGAGGTGTGTGAACCACATAACAGCTGTTCCCTGGTCCACAACACCTGCCTTCATTCAGGGATGCTTCCCTGAGGCCTCTGCTGCAGCCACAGCTGGACAGCAGCTACTTTATATTTGATCATATTGACAGATGTACGCAGACAAATCACTCCGCTCATTAAAGCAGGGTTTGTCTTCACTGACATATACTAATGAAATGCACGTTATAATAACTCAGAAAGGTTTATGACAGATCTCCGTTGAAAAACCAAATAAAAAAGGGTTCATTACCAGGAACCACGGGGTTGACAAATTCTTATTTTTGTGCATGCTTTTTCAGTATCTCTATTCATACATCTCAATAATACAAAGGCAGAAACACAAGCCAGAATATTTTGGAAAAATACTTTATGGTACAAAGTCCACAGTTTAATGAAGCAAAGTAACAATGCATATAAAACCCCAGACTATTTAATTACGATATAAAACATTTAAAAAGGTAGCATAGATCATTTTAAAACAGGTATAATGGGCTGTATTTACACCCTAAAGCAGTGGATGTAAATAATAGCTGTCATTAATTAAAAATAAATCAAATAAGATAATGTGTGTCTGGTCAGATCTCCCTCCCTTGTGAAGATCAAAAAGTATTTTTTTAGCTTTCATCATTTTGTCTATCATTTTATTGTAGAGTTGTGGTTTGAGATGAATGTTAGAGAAATTAAGAATGTAATCATTGTGTAAATACTGATTTACTTTGTAGTCCAGTGTGACTGTCATGTTATTATGTTTTCCATATTATTGTTAATGCATTTATTCTCCATTACTGTATTAACCAACTGCCAGTAGTTTTCCTGTAGCTATAGAACTATACCCATGTAATCTGCATGAGACACAAGGGGTGAACCTTCAGAACTGGTTTGAGCCAGTTCTGCTTCCTCTATTTTATATCTTGTATTTGTGAAGATAAGGACAAAGAATCATCTCTACTCACATCCCTGCACCCACTCACACCAGATAGTACGTGATCATGTTGTACAACCTTGAAACTTAATAAAAGCTGCTTGCCAGGGAGCCCACGTCGGAGTTGGCTGAGTCCAGGTGAAGAGCTTACAACTCTAAGACCCTGACCGGACCCCGTTGCAGCAAGTAAAACTTTAAACGTTTGTATTCGCCTTGCTTTGTTCACTTTGTATTATGATCCTTTTAGTAAACAGCGCTATGTTTGGAGCAGGAGGTTAATTATCTATTGCCTCTAAACCCAACAATGAACATCAGTGCGTACCGACCTGATCGTTACAGTACATCCTTTTATGTGCTCACTTAACGGCATTATTTGAAATTTGTCATTTTCGTTGAATAAACAACCCCTTAGCTCTGACTTTTACAAACTTAGCTGGCGTGCTCGGCTTGTTTTTGCATTCGTGATGATGGTGCCACAGAGGCTACCTTTGGACTATTAACGAGCCAGACCGAGTTATTTTAAAACAAATTTTATCATCTGTAATGAAAAATGAAGGACTCATGTTTGATACTGTTGGCAAAGCTCACAAGGAGAAGTTTGCTTTGATCAGCAAAATATCTGAGCCCTGTAGGAGAATTTAATCAGCTACAAGGTTTTGGCTTCAGAATATCTCCATAGAAAAAAAAGAAAGTTGATTAGGCTGGAGAGGGAAGGAGTAGAGGAGCAATAAAATGAGCCCATTCCCGGAGAGATCATTAAGTAAATGGATTACTGGTGGCTAAAAGCATTACATTGTTGTGTATCTGAGCTGTGGGGATGTGCGGACAGCCTCACTGAGCGCCACGCTGAGCGGGCGACGCTGAGAGCTGAGAGCGGCTCAAGAGTGACGAAGGGCATTAGCAGCCCTGCATCCTGCAGTCTGCAGCTGGTATTAGCAGGCACCAAGCGCTCTGTCAACACGTATTACTACACATAAAAAACATCTGACCGGCGTCAGCACTGTGCCTGCGCTTACAGCGGGGAAACTGAGGGAGAGATGGATGGAAATTACTATTTGGTTGTAAAAAAAAAGAAAAATGTACAGTGGGATGACAGGGAACTGGAAATACACTCTGCAGGACACTAACATTAAAGACAAATCAGGTTGAAATGTAATAGATAGCAAAAATGTCAAAATATTTTTCCGCTTTCTTCACTTTGTGTCTCTTTTTATTATAGAGTTGTGGTCCAAATATATGAGTGAGTATCTATTCACAGAATTAAAGCTCATCCTTTTTGTGGTGGCAGTTGCTCAGTCTGTAGGGGATTGGGAACTGAATGGTCGCCGGTTCAAGTCCTGATAGGAACAACATTTTGGAGCGTGGACTGGTAGCTCAAACTCCAGGGTGTCCTTGAGCAAGGCACCAGACCCCCAACTGCTCCCTGGTGCCGGACAACCTGGCAGCCTCTTCGCTCTGGCACCTTTCGATAAGAATGCATGTGTTTGTGCATATCTGTATTCAGACCTCATCTGCATAGGTCCTCCATGTGTCTTGTTAATATTATTGAATACAATAGCAGAGTGGAATACTGAACTTCCATCTTATCCTTCCAGGAATAACTTGATTTTCTCAGAGGTTTTAGAAAGGCAGCATTTTTACCATGATGGCAAGAATAATAAATATTGAAATATTATTAGTGAGGTGACAGGGAAATGGCGATATTAGGCAGAACACTAAGATATTAGACAGAATAAGGTTGAAATAGAATAGAAAGTTTTGGGAAAGTTAATTTGCTGTGTGTTTTTAAGGGCAGCTGTTAACAGCCTAGCCTTTAATCCCTTAACGCCCGCCCGACTGTGACATATAAACCTGAAATAGGTGGATATCCACATAGCTTGTCAACTGCAAAGCCTGACCATCATGAGCTTTGTGCAGCAGGACAAACAGAAAAGACAAGAGGATCACTGTCAAACACTGTGGATCCAACACACACACACACACACACACACACACACACACACACACACACACACACACACACACACACACACACACACACACACACACACACACACACACACACACACACACACACACACACACACACACACACACACACTTACATGAAAGGCTATTTATTATTGTTAGTTTAAGCTGTATAGTGGAGATCATCGCCCTTACGCTGCTATCCGGTGACAAGTACAGGGGATTTGTCTGTCGCATGTGTACGTGCAAAGGGCTCTGAGGCTAAGGAGCATCATTACGGGGCTAAACACAAGCGAAACAAAACACAGGCTTTCTGGTGCCCCACAGTCTACCCCACTGAGCAGTGGCAGAGCAGAAAGGGGGGATGTGTTTAGGCAGTGAGAGGGACAAGCAGCTACGTTAAAATCAGACGCTAAATGCAACTTATTTATTGAAAACTATTATTGAAATGGCTCCATCTTTACAGACTCATGCACAACTAGGTTCAAACCCACTTTAGATAGGGAAGATCCCCCCGAAAAATTAAAAATGACATTTACAATATTTCATTTTGATGTGACCGTGCAGCTGTTAATGAGTTGTTTCTAAATGTAATAAGAAACTTGAGTTCAAGAGTTGAAGAGATTAACTGGCATCATCAGATTCAGTAGTCAGTAGTAGTTATGTGGTGGTAGTAAAATGAGAAGGAAGGCGCACGACTGCCAAATGTGAAGCAATCACAGATTACACAGTGGTGGAAGAAATATTTAGATCTCTTACTTCAGCAAAAGTAGCCGAGCCCCACTGTGACAGTACACATCACTTTTATTAATGGTTTGGTTATTATGTGTAAAAAGCTTTTTATGTCAATGCTGGAGCTCGTTTTTACTACTTTATGTTGTTAAATCAATAGCAAAAAGTAACCAAGAGAAAACTCGTACTCAGGTAGCAAAATCTTGTACTTTTTTATTTCAGAAATACTGCACTGTTTTCTATCTATACTTTCTTTGCTGAATCATACACTGTTGCCCATAAAGTTGGAATAATTTTGTTTTCAGACACAGTCCTCTTTTTATTTACACACAATCATTTCATGAGAAGAAGTAAAAAGTATTTTATTCCAACTTTAAACGCAACTAACTTTCTATTTTTTGTAGTCAACTTAATGTATCACTCGTCCATCCTTTAATCGATTGCTTATGAATTTGTCATGCAATTTTAAACTGCAATTTTCTTACAGGAAAGACCGGGGTGTTAATCTTTATTTGAACGGCGCTGTAGATTGTTTTCTCCAGGATTGATTTATAGGAAAGAAAATAACCTGTAATGTATTATATTTCAGAGATTCGGTAAAAGACTCCATGCTCTTTTTTTTTTTTTTTTTGCAGCTGGGCTGCAAATAGGGAGAAGGGGTTGTGCAGATGAAAGAATGAGAGCTGTTAGCAGCTGCTGATTCCTTCAATCACTGAATCCCTGCCCCTGCCTTTATCAGCATGTAATGGCTCTGATGTATGACTGACGCTTTTATAGTGATTAGATAGTGTGGGTTAACCAGGAGAGAACTAGTGACCACATGTGGTGTATAAAGCAAACCTTGATATTGCATTAGAAATCCAATATCCACTAGAAACACATATTAAAAATTCTATTTTGTATCTATGACTGGTGTTGCCACATACATCCATTGCAACACGAAGTACCATGGTGCCGAATATAAGTGCATGATTATAAAAAGTAGGTGATGCGTAAAATGGTGTAGGCTGAGAATTGACACAATGTGGCAGGTGACTTAAAGGTATCCACTCATTCAAGATGGTTGGAATTGACCGAAAGAAGAGACAGAATAAAAGCATTTTAAAGTCATTTCAGTGTCGTTTTATTGTACGAATATAAAGAATAAATAGCACATTTCCTTAATTTACAGGATAAAACAAGTCACCGATACCCGGCTGTATCAATAATCCACGTTAAACTCTGAGGTCGATCTGCTTTATCCAAATATGGAAAAACAGCACGTGGCTCTATGCGCCATATCTCCATAAATACAAAATATATAACCATTATTCTCCACAAATAAAGTAGGCTCTGGTTACAAATAATACTGACTTTGTACAGGGAGCTATATATAACTGCATGGCACCGCATATACAGAAAATACATTCCTACACTCGGTAGTGCATGTGAAAAAAGAATCACAAAAATATTGAGCTTAGAATTTATAATTCAGAGTCTTTGTGTATTAACTGGAACAGGAGCATTTGCAGTCTGTGATGTTCGGGTACTGCACCAGTATCCAGGCGCATTTCAGCCCCCCTTTCCTCTGCACGCATCTCCATCTCAGTATCGTCAGGTGGGTCGAGTTCGCCGGTTTACACACCATGCCCTCCGGAACCGAACACGACCTTTTGCTGAGGCAGCTGCCCACCCGCACGAATCGCGGCCAGAACCTGTTCCCCAGGTCGGTCCACGTGTACAGGACCGGGCAGAAGGAGTACGCCCACAGCCACTGCTGCAGCCGCCGCTTCAGTTTCTTACTGGGCTTGTGCTTCTTCCCGAACTGCACATCGAAATCCAGCGCTCTGATTTCTTTCGGTAGTACTCCACCGGGCTTTTGGAAATCAAAGTCATCGAGCTCGTCGTTCCCGGTGTATTTTTCGTCCACGGGCGGCAAAACGGACAAATAGCGGCTGTCAAAGTCCCCCAGCACGCTCTTGAGCTCGGTCTCGTTAAGGTCCGGCTCCCTGGGATCGAACACCGGGTCCGGGTCCTCTTTTAATTCTATAAGCGGCAGACCGTCACTCGGGATGGGGCGCAGAAGTAAGTAGTGCTGACAAGTCCCCCTGTCCATCAGCAGTCCGAGGGACAGCACCAGCAGATACATGCCTATACACTGCTGAGTCTGATCCATGGCAGAAACCTCCAGTGGTGGGATCAGCGCGCACGGGGAGTTGCTAATGGGACACTTTCTTGTGCGCAATTAAGCGTTAGCCGTATCCCAATTTGCTTCTCGATTGTCCCTTAGAATACAAAGTTTCCCATGATGAAAATCCGTGTCAGAAATGTTCATCCGAAATTATTTTGTGTGACAAATTACGTGACAGAATTCTCTCCTCAGGCTCCGTGCGCGCGGCATGATGCTCCACTTGTCTCCTCTACAGAAAAGCACTGAGTGAAACGCTCCACCTCCGTTATATCCTCCTCACGGAGCGTGACGTATCTCGCGTGCCCCCTCTTTGAATGTGGGTTTGTTGTCTAGGAGGAGATCCCCAATACCTCCTTCTTCCACCGAACTGGAGGGGGGGTGGTGGTGGTGGTGGATGGGGGGGGAGGGGGGGTGGGGTTGTGCAGAGAGAGGAGACGCCCCCTGTCGGTTTTCCAGACATCCTTAAATCAGTCTCACAGTGGGAATGATTGTTGAAGTCTTTCATCTGGAGAATCCTTCTGCTGGAGCTGCAGCACAGAGCACCAAAAGGTCCCAGCGCAGTCTGCAGCCTCCCAGAACATTCTGAACTTTTTATGAAGTAACCAGGAACATTTTATTTTAAGTACTTAGGTACAACTTTGAGAAATGTTATATCACATTTCATGTAACTTTATATTAAAGATATATATTTAGTTCCTACTTTCACTTTAATAAAGTATGAAAATATTTCTCTCCCCACTTCAAAAATCAGTTGTTCAATGTTTCTGCTTCAGCACAGAATTAATGACACAATGAAATCAAGGTTTTCCTGTTTAACTGAGAACAGCTAGGGTGTATTTAAAGTACAATTGTACTTTGTAATAGTAACATATTAATTTGGACAAGCAAACGGTGGCTTATGTCCCTATGGCCCAACATCACTGTAAAATAAATAGATCTGCAGTACATTACAGTAAGTTTGAAGAGCTCAAAAATGGTCATGCCTGTTCAGACATTTATTGTTCAATAAGTTATCCTCATTAAGTTAGCTCACTCACAGATCTTAACATTATTTAAGTACTAAATAAGCTTTTAGTCTTTGGGATGAATGATGGGTAGCCAAACATTGTTCAAACCTACTAATTTCTATAAAAAGATAAGGTATTTCAAAGTCTATAAAGATAACAAATAGGGAAGATACAATTTTATGAACATAGATTTTCCAGGATTTAAAAAAAATGAGTCTAGGTATTGAACGATTCCTATACGTTCTACAAAGACCTGAAAGATCCTGATATAGATTTTTTTTAAAAAACCTTCTCAGCAATCACTAGAGTCTGATTCTGTAAAGATTATGTAACCTTCCGAAGTTAGGATGGAACATAAAGAAAATGCTGCACTCTAAGGGCACTTTTCCAAAAGTAGAGTGCTTCACATTGTTCCCTTTTTTTAAAGAAGGCCCAAGACAATCAAACAAAGCACACTGCACATAAAGCAACTCAACTTATATGCATAGTTGTTCCTTTATTTAAAGAAAAGCAATTAACCGCCTGAATACGAAACAAAATGGCCTGTTGACTACACTTCACTTTTCGCTGGGTATTTACTGCTTATGTCCAACTCGTGAGGGACAATATTTCTGTAACGGTGCCACAGTGAGCCTCTCAATAAAGCGGGCCAAATTAGCGCCCAAATAAACAACGCTTACTAAGCAGCAGCCATGGAAAGTATCACAATTTGTGAACCTGTCTAAACTCACGCTCAGAGAATCATTCTTTGAAAAATAATTTAATGGAAGAACTTAGCCAGCAGCTACATCAGCCATAAACTATCCGCTTTAGATAAATGCATCTCTGTTTCATTTTGAATGAGCTAATTCACACAAGCATTTGAGCGACTCATTTAGTTTTAAGGTAAATGATGGCGAAAAGTCTGGAAAATGTCACCCTTATATTTTTCATCTGACCAGCACGTATCATAAACTATCGCTCCCCTAAAAAAACGCTTGACAGATCAATCCAGTGCATTCAAGTTGTGGGATGGTGCAGAGTAAACTCGCAGATTAAACCTAATGTGAGCCTCATAAAGAGCATTCAGAACGCAAGATATCGCAGAGTTTAAAAGCAAAACACTCATAAAGACGTGAGCCAGGGAGTCGAAATGACTTGCAAGTTTTCAAAAATAAAACCGGCCTGTTAAATAATATTACACGACTGGAATATTTCATTTTCTAATGTGGCTTCAAGTCCAAATATGGTTCTCATTAAGTGTCATCAGGATTGCCAGGCTCATTTAACGCTGAGTTGTTTTTGTTTCTTCTAATCCCTTCCTACTGTTTTACCACAGGAACATTTTGATAGTGAAATATCCCTGACTTAAAAAGACAGGCTACTTGAGACAGACGCCTGCTTAATTTAGGCATTTTTCTTTATTCCCGAGTTGAACAAACACAGTTCCCTTGGGCTAATAAAGCGGCTGATGTAATGACCTTTTTTTTTGTTGCGGGGTCTGTTTTTTGAGAAGACCTTTAAACCTTGCGCTTAAGGATATGCGTTCAAAATGAATCTCCTTGTTTGAGCCGTGCGCAGGTCATTGTAGCCCTCCCTGCTGATTTCTCATTTAGTGAGAGAAAGCAGACTTCTCTCTTGGCAGGCGACTTCAGCGCTGGTACCGAGAGAAGGCACGCTCAGGTAGAAACACAGAAAGGATTTTTAATCGCTTTCCTCCATGCAAGAGCACACAACAAAAGGCCTGAGATGTTTAGAAAGACTGCTCTGGGAGTCATTTAACGAAAAATAAACCATCCGAGGCTTGATTTCCCACCTCTGTGTGGAAGGTTATCAATGACAGAAAGCAGTTACAGTGTCATTCAGAAAACACAAAGCACCTTTCAGGCGCTTTATCTCCCTCAGCACGCTGTTTCACACCTCGTGCTAATTGAGGCCACATTGCCAAGCTGAATACACACAGACATGGAGTGGGTGCTATTCTGTTTGCTCTGGCACTTGGGAGGTGTGCAATTTGCTAGTTTGTTTAGTACTATTTTCCATTCCTCTGCAATCCAAGAGCACACAATCACAATAATCACTCCTGCTGGGAGCTTAATTAAAATTAATTGCTACTTCTGACCACTGACCACGAGACCAATGGCAAATTTGCATTCTTGGAAGTCACACTATTTTATTCATAAGGACCGTATTACCTTCCTATTCTCAATTCCATTAAATCAATGTTCTAAAAGTGACTATAATCCACTACAATCCACTCAAAAGTTTGGATTTTATTCACATTTCTATTATAAAAGTAGCGCATTACAGCGATTAAAGCCAGATAATAGATAATGGACATTTTATGTGAAGTCTCTATTATCTACAGGTTGTAAAGAACACCCGTAAATATTTGGGGCTTAACAAGCTCTATAATTAGCACTTTCAGCTCCTTTTTTCCCACAGGTACAAAGTTGATGCTCCGGTGTGTGTTCCCTCCACTCCTCTATAAACGTTTTCACAGACACAACCTCTGCATCCAAACAAAATCATTAAACCAAAGAGTCAGACCAAAGTACTCAGTGATTACTCTGCAGGGCTGATTCTGCATTGAGGCGTTCGGGTGACAGACGACTTTATCAGTACAATACATGTGAAAACAACAAACGTGACGGTGCTCCTCTTTGTTAGTTTCTTGAGGGGAAGCTGGACGAATAAAATGCTAAACTGTCACCATATTCTACTCAAGTCCTGGAGAGATAACGCAGTTGATAGGATTTAAGTTTCCACTGCTAGTTTGGCTTAAGTGTTGAGTACATTATTGGGTCAACTAAGGGCAAACATTATATTTTGGCAACTTATTCCTAAACTATGACTTAGGGGCGGAATGGTTTGGGGTTCGATCCCAGCCCATACAGTCATAATGTTGATTACCGTAACCTAAACCTTACCCCAAATGGCATGGCCAAAGGTGTGTGAATGATAGTTTCCTTGATCATGGCAGCCATTGCCTCTGTGTGATAGGTGAATGCTTACTTTAATATGTAAAAGCTTAAAAACTGGAAAAACGCTGTACAAATGCAAGCCATCCACTTCTTTTTAGAGAGACCCTATTATGTTTGGGGGTTTTCCCTTTCCTGTAGTGTGTTATAAAAGTTTTGATGTAAATGGTCTTCAAAGGCTAAAATCCCAAAGCAACCGGTGATAGGCTAAGGGGCGGGATATTTCCAGCAGATGTCCATGCGGTTGACACAACAGAGCCGGCCAGCTAACCAATCAAAACAGACCAGGCTCTGGTTTCAGACAGAGGGTGAAAAGAGGAGCTGCAGCACAGGCAGTGTGACAAAAATAAAGAGCATTTTGAACATTAAAGCATGTAGACATGTCACAGTAGAGGCACAACATACAAATATGAAACCTGAACATTTGCAGAATATGTCCTCTTAAACTACACCACCGTACAGATGCCAATCTCAGAATGTAAATGAGTAAGTAGAAACACTCTTTGTATGACGGATCTGATCCGCTCCAAAATCATTGACCAACGCTACACCGTGAAAATCTTTCAATTTTCCAGACAAAAATCCTTCATTTTTCCAGACAATCATTACCTACATAGTGGAGGTAAGAGCCGTATTTCAGCAGGATCCTTCAGCTCCTTCAGGTTGTACAGGTAAAACCCTAGAAGTACTAATACTCACAAGTACACAGACTCACCCTACCTCCAAGTACTTTCTTTTACTTTAACATGATGGCTTAAAGCAAGCCCAGGTCAGCGGTTCTAGATCAGCCTTTATTCTACTGGAATCAAAGTAAATACTTGTGCTTTTGATGGATGATTCAGCACTCCATCAACCTGCCGTGAGATCTAAATGAAGCCTGACGAGCAGCACAGACACACAGCAGGCGTCTGCTACGGCTAGCGGGGCATTTGGCGCATTTTAGCGCCCTGCCGAAGCCGAGGCGTTGATCCCCACATGGCGATCTGGCTGGATTCCTACAGATCGTCACAAGCCAAAGCTGCAGCCATGCCAGAGGCTCCTGTGAATGAGCAAACAGGCCAGGAGTCAGGGCGTAGTGGTGGTGGTGGGGTAGGGGGGGTGGGGATGACGGGAGGTCGCGGTGTCTCCAGCCCCTACAACACAGACGGCTGTTTGTGCCACGCAACCCCCACCGACCCCACCTCGGTCTCAAACTCTCAGCTCCTAATTCACACTTCATAAATCAAGATGACCTGTCCTCATGTGAATTCATCTCTCTCTGTGCTGGATAATAGTGGCGCTATTGTTCCCCGGCGAGGATTCATTTTCAGAGAAATAAACTATCCCGGGGGCCGATGTTCGCCCCCTTGATAGCTGAAGCAGCTCCTGGATGTCCACACGCAGACAGCCAGGGACTGGGAGCGCTGTCCTCCGTGTCAGGCCGCGTCTGGTTGGTTATATTTTCAACTCCTCTGGCAGCTAAAATAGTTCCAAAAATAAGAACACTAATTGGCCAGTGTTTATTTCTGCATGGGAGAAATACTCTAAGTGTTTTTAGCAGGTTGTTTGTGGCACGATGGTCCAACAGTCAGGGCTCTCTGGGAGGTACGGCTCGCTCCACTGCATGGAAAAAAAGCAGTCTCTCCCCTTTTTTTAATAAATAAGGCCTTTTATACGAAAATTGGTAATACAGTATAGTTGTGTGTGAGGCTGGCAAGGCAGCGTGTGACATCATGAGTGTTGACTCATGAGCAGATGAGTGATGCACACTGAGCTATTTTGCCTCCTCTCAAACTCATGTTTAGTGCCACAGAAACAGCAGTAAAGCCTCTTTCTACTGCTGTCTGTCTCCCTGTCCCTTTTTGCGTGGGCGTGGAGTAGGGGGGCTGGTAATGAAGCAAGTGTTCCTATGCATGGGGGCTGTCAGCTCTACACACAGCAGACCTCTGTCACCTGTTGCCACCAGCGGGAGGCTCGGGCGACGGGCGTGAAGCCAAGCCTGGCGGCCAGTGGCAAGGCCCTGGCTCCACCTATAGACAGCTCAGCGGGGAGATTTTCTCTCCGTGCAGAGGTGTCTACGGACACTCATGTATACACTGTTATAGTAGCAGCGGCACAAAGCCAGGCCAATGTCTGAGTTTTTACGCACCGTCGTGTCAAGTTGACATGAATAAGTGCGGTTTACTTTAGGATGGTTTGGCATGGGGACTAAACTAAATGGAAGGCCCAGCTAATTAGCTCTTTCTTCACTGAATTAGGCGGGCATAAGAAACGTCTGTAGGCAGCTCAGAAGTGGACAAGGGCCAGTTAGGGTTCAGTATACTTTAAACAAACAGCGTTGGATGGCGTGTCGGCTTGTACGACGGTGTATTGGTGCAGAGAAGTTAAAAAGAAGAAATAGCGCCCTTAAATTCTGAGACTAAAGGTGTAATTTTTTCATAAAAAACAAAAAAATAAAATGAATTATTATTATAATTTTGGGTCCATTTTTTCCCGGAGACAGTGTTTGAATTCCGGATTCCACATGTGAGACATGTGGGTCGCCAGCCATAACCAATGAGCTACTCGGCAGCCAAAAATATATATATATATTCCAAAATAGTAAAAAAAAAAGGATATATATAAATATAAATGAATAATAACAACAATAATAATAATTATAATAAACATTCTTTAAGAGAATTAAGTCCCAAATGTACGAGAAACACTTATTTCAGGCTCCTAAATGGACTGCTTTAATCACATAAAATATCCAAGTTTCTATCTGTTAAGTTTCCTATCTTAATCTCAGAATTTGTAATCTACAATGGCCCTTAAAAGCCATCACAGCCTTTCCACCTTTAAAATCAAAAGTGTTTAATACTGTAACAAATGGCCACGCTCGCAGGCAGGGAAAAGAGCCCGCCATATCCGTTTCCGGGCAGCATCCCACCAACCCCCTGATCTCTTTGCAATTATTCTGTCCAGATACTGACACACTTTGGGTAAATCACTCCTTTAAAGCAATTACGAAGTTGCACTCAGTTGTTTCACACTAAACATGATAGTGCAGTTGTGTGAAGGACGGAGGGCTTGCGATAACCGTTTTTTCTTAAAAAAGGTAGAAGGTGGACCAGCCAGCTATAATATGTCAATACTGCATAACACTATCATTGCTATCGCAGTTTGTCTTATTTTGTTGCTCTCTGCCGCACTGAAAAAGCGCTTAGAGCCAAGGAGAGTCACAACATTGAAAGGATGGCTGTCAGAGACCACTCAGCATCTCAGTGAGAGTTGAGCAGAGTTGTACTTTATGAAAATAAGCTGCAAAACAGTGCGGCCATTGCGAGTCCTGCAGGAGTAAATGTCTTTAAAATGACTGCAACAGTGTTTATTTTGTTAAGTAAAATGAACTATTACTAAATATGTTCGTCAACAACCTTTTTTTCCATGACTAAGACAAGGTTTCATGAACAAATCACGCTGAGTTCCTCGACATATTGTTGACGACAAATACAACACAAAAAAAATCTTGATTTTGTTGAAAAATTAAAGAGGATTTTAGTTTCTTGTTCAGTGCACAACATATCAGGAGTTCAGCAGCAGCACACAATGAGCACAGTAAGGGGAACTCAAAGAAACTCACTAACGTTAACAATCATAACAAAAAAGCACGGGGGAAAGAAACCCGGAGATATTTTGACTACACTAGACTGAAAAACTCTACATAATCTAGTTAGGGTTTTTTTAAGATAAGATTAAAAAGCCAAGACTTTGAGTCAACTACAGCTTGACTAAAACAAAACAGGATAAGGTTAACAAAATAAGAAAAACTAGAAAGGGATTTGACACAGAACACAGACTAACGCTTGACTGCAGCCATAGTGGAATCCTCAAGGCAAACCAAAAAAACAAAAACAATTCAGAGATTGTAAATAGCTATGCTTATGCATGTTACAGCTACATGCAATATTTGTTTTCAGGTGATTTGCTGGCTCTCTGTGAAGGACCCAGTAGAGTATGAGAGACAGAGAAATGAAGACTGACAGCAAGGGCAATGGGAATTGAGTTAGGCTAAAGGGGGGCATGTGGGGGGGGGGCGGGGGGTCTGGGTCTGGCCAGCGCCGCAGTGGAAAGGGTTAACACGAGACAGTAAAGTGAATCCAGATGTGCTGTTATTATTAATATCTCCGGCTGATGAATGGGAAGGTAAAATTACAGGCGCCAGCCAGGGAGGCCCCGTGTGTTGCCTTGCCACCCAGGCGCTTCCCCGCTCACCTCCACAGCTCCGGCAGCCGCAGCAGAGAGGGGAAGGGGTGAGGCCATCAGCGGGAAAGGGGGGTTGGGTTCAGTCAGCGGGGGGGGGAAGGCCGTCTGCCAGCCTCCACGTGGCTTCAGCGTGTCAAACAAGCAGCAGGCAGGTAAACACACGAGCAGGGACTCTCACCAGCCTGCAGCCCCGGACTGGGCAGACTTCATCCTTCACTTTTATCTCAGAGTCCCACAGCTTATTATACATCAAATTCAAGGACTTTTCAAGGATATTTCAGGCCACTTTTTCCCAAAAATTAGAGATCCAACACAGCATAGTTTAAAACAAACAAATCAGAAGTAACAGAAGTTCATTTATTTTACTGCACAAAATATTTAATTCCACGCATGTCTAAAGAACCTGAGGGAACCGTGCATGGCAAAAGGAAGATTTGTGGTTTCTGAAAGACAGGCTATGTGGTGATGAGCAGATATTTTGGGATTGAAGCTCAATGACTTTAATGCTCGAATCTGTTCACTTACTTGAATATGTTGGGTTTCCTCCAGAAAGAGCATTAAGAGAGTGAAAGTAGAACCAAAAAACATCGGTCTGTACATGAAAGAGTCATCTACAAAAAACAATTGGCTAATATGTTTATAAGATACTCTGCTTGACTAAGTATTTTGGACATTTTGATGGGAATCGTCCAATATTTTCTAATAAAATCTAAATTATTAATCAATTTATTAAAAAAATGTGCCTGGAAAAGCTTTACTATGAAAAATAATCTTAGTAACTCAGCATTGTGATGGTTACAATAAGAGCAAGATTAGGTCAGATAAAACCATTAATAGGGAAATCCATTAAAAAGGCCCCCCAGCTCTGTGTGTTTGTGTATCAGCTGCTGTTGAGTTGAAGCGTCAGTGGCTCTGCGGGCTCGATAGGAAGGAACCTATAATCACTTTATTGGCTCTATAAGCGCCTCACACCTCCTCCACTTCACACCTCCAGTCAGCCTGTGTGTTGTGTTGGTTCAACATGTGACAGTGTTGTTGCTGTGAATTCAAACAGACGTGCAGACAGACGGGATTTCATACCGGTTCAGGCAGACAGAATCGTTTTTCTCTCCTTTTTCCCTTTCATCATAAAAGCTGACAGGACGGCAGTGAGGTTTCTGTGCTCTGTTATTCAGCAGGAGCTCTGCTGCTTTACCTCAGAAACATTGTCAAAAAATCACAAACACAGACCCCTGCTTAGTGGAGATTTGTGCGACGGACTGCTTTTTATACTCCTTATTTGTAGAATAGTTAACATTTTAAGACATGTGCTGTGCATAGTATAAAGCAGATACGCAACTACACAGAACAGGCACAAATATACTTGACTCACTCTTAATTTATGTTTCAGATTTGGCATTATCAAACAGTATTATCGTCATAATGACAACAGTATGAACGTTTTAGGTTTCATACTTTAATTGCAAATCCTATTGCATTTATTTGCTATCAGTCAGACCATGGACTCTAAAGGGATGCTATCCTGAATCAGTCTGAAAAATCGCGATTTCAAAATAAAATCTCCCGGTTTATGTACTCCAGGCTGTGGCCGCAACAATAAAGATAGATGTGAAAATACACTTCCAGCCACCAAGTTGTCGTTTCCGTCTCTAAAACGAAACTTTTCCTGTAGGCTTTTAACCGAGTAGATGCATTTGGAAACTTGGATCGAGTGCTTTTTGTTGCAAGATGATTATACTTACCTGAATTGCATCGTGGATGTCAATTAATAATATAAACTGACTATATGCACTCCTTACCAGAACATTTTCATCCGTCCATGCAGCTGTCTTCTACCCTGATCCTCGCTGCATGCAAGTGGTGAGAACTCTTAGGAGGAGCGTCCGTCACAGGAAAAGGGACAACTGAAAGAGAAAGCAGATGAGACACAATCTTTATTTGAATTTAAAGGTTCATGTCCAGAACACAAGCCATTGGTCCATTTTTATAACTTTTACTATACAAGCTTTTGGGAGGCATTGACAAACAAGTTAGTCATGTATGTGTGAAGTGTGAAGAAAGCCCAATTTCATGTTTTTTGAGGTTTTAAACTTCAAGGCTGATGTGCATCTATGAATCACTTTATCAATCTTTATCTGTAGGGCATCTTTCATAAAGGTTAGTGCAGGTCAAAGTGCTTCACAGATGACAAAAAATAGGACTACACTGTGAAAACAGAGTTCAAGTCACAAACAATTACATATAATGAAGTACGTAGTCTTAGAGTAGCTGCCGTCTTATTTCTCAGAAACTTGCCAATTTAAAAAAATAAAAGTGATCTCACAACATATTTTTGTTTTACTTGAGGTGTAGAATTGCAAACCATGAGTAGAAATATGTAGCTACTTTTTGCAGGACAATTAAGAATCTACGGAAGGGGATTAGGGCCATTTTTTGTCTCAGTATTCAGACTTTGGTGGGAACAGAAAAACGAGCATAAATCCAGTAGGGGCGATGGAGCCTGGCTGGCCACAGGGGCTGTTGTTTTAACCGTCAGACGCAGGAGGGGGGTGGTGCAGAGGTTGTAGGTTGGATTTGAAGGGGAAAGGGGAGGGGGGGGTTGCGTCCCTCTCGGGTTGCTGCTGTCCCCAAGCTGTCCTGAGGGAGCACCCCCAGCCAGCCTCTCTGTCGCTGTCTGCTCCCCCTCCCACCACCACCACCAGCACCCAGCATGGGTCCCCCCCCCTCCATCCCTCCACATGAGGGGCCAGAAGACAACCTCACGCTGGCTTTACTCACCCTCCTTTGTGCACTTTCAACACAGGGATACCAGACAAATTATGCTTAATGACCGGCGGTGGCTGCCAGAGGAATGGCTGCTTTGTTGCCGGTGCCAAATGTGTAAATGTTAGAGTGCAACCTCGTACAGCCACCCCAGTCCCACCAAGCAGTTGCCCTTTCTGTCTCCACTTAACAGGCTGACCGGGACTCTGAGCCAGATCATCCTGAGAACGTTTCCAACATTTCTCCCGCTCAGGTCAGCTAACCAGTTTCTGATACGCATCTAAACCTACTCTTTGTAATACAGCCCCGGAAAAAACTAAGAGACCACTTAAATCTGTATCTCTACATGTAGGGCAGCCATTCCAGTGTCTGTTGCATTCAAACACAGAGAAATGTTGTCAGTAGTTTATAGAATCCAATACAAAAAACATTTAACTCAAAGTCACAAAGTAAAACCAGAGAAACTGATAATGCTGAAGTGGTGCGCTTATGCCCCTTTTTCACCAAACCGGATCCGGTTCAAGATCCGATCTTTTGCTTTTCTGGCGCTTTTCTGGTTCTAGCCTGTAGCACCCCTTGTGTTTCCACCACTCAGAGGCCAAGTGGAGCTCAAGTGGAGCTGCGTCATTGCGACATCGTTTGCATCATGACGTAACCGTTTACGAGCGTTTATTCTCCCGTTAACTCACAGCGGTGTTCGCTGAAAAGTATTCACTGTCTGACTGTCACACAAGCAGCTGATGCATACACCCCCTCCCCATAAATGAATGACTTTCAGTCTGAATTGACGCTGTTTGGCATCACAACGCTGTTATGAAAGTGTCTCTGGCATTAGACAGGTGATGTTAGCATAGCAAGCGATGCTACTCTGACTATCTTGACTACTTTGCTATCCTATTGTGGCACAAGCCGTTTTCTACAGGCTTATTTTACCGGCTTAGTTTTCGTTATGATTTTACTTCTGATGGCAACCTGTGTACCCACGTATTGATTCCATTGGATAGCTGCAATAATACACAGAGTTGTGGACTCGAGTCACATGACTTGGACTCCATGAATTTGATGACTAGCTTATTGGCTAATTGCTAGCTAGCTACATATCAATGAGACTGTAAACGTCACCTTGGCTTACGAACACGCTTAACGGTAGCTCCTGTGGGTTCACTATTTTTCGCACTTTTTTGAGCCCCCTTTCTGGGTCGTCTTGGATTAAATAGAAATGTTGACGATTGGTCCAGTCTCCAGCTTTTGGCTAATTTGGAATCACCCCCTGCTTCAGAATGGTTGGCTACAGGCATTAACATTGTCCTTAAAACAACCCTAAACATTCGTTTTCAAAGATGAGCAACTCACCGAGTGGGAAGTGGTGTTCGTAGTTGTTTTAAAAAATATATCGGCGAAATATTTGGTTTCCATCCGTGTAATTTTCTTATTGTGGAACTAGCTATGTTTTCAGATACCTCACTGAGTAGGCTATTAACTTCCGCTTGATATTTGGAATACAAAATGGCAAATTAAACAGGACAAACTGAATTTCGCTAAGACACTTGTTTTGGAGCATCACCACTAACCAGTGAGCACTCGGTGAGTTGCACATCTTTGAAAACGAACGTTTAAGGTTTAAGGACCACTTTATGAATGCCCGTACATGAAGCATGGGGGACCAATCGTTAAAATGTCGGTGTCAAACACACTATTTCATCCTAGACAAACCAGGAATGGGGCTCAAAGTGCAAAATGGTGAACATATCCATACTCATATTGTAAAACCATAGTTTAGGATTTTTTGAAGCGAGATTTTATGTATCTACTTAGCAGCTAGTCAGTGGATCATACACAGTAGACTGCTGCCAGCAACAAAACTAGAGCAAGCCTAATCAAATCAAGGTCAGTTAAATGTACTTTATATTATAAATATGTGTACCATTTGAGCTTGCTGCCAGACGATTTTTTCCGATAGGAAAACTAAGTATGTCTCACTCTCTCCAGCACACCAGATTCCTTTGACAAAAATGGCTATTTTACTTTGCAGCACAAAGGAGTTGCTAGTCTACTGCTGCCTCAGAGGTCCCTTGAGGTCGTTTATGTAATTTAGGTAAATCACAACAAAGCTGAACTATCAACGAAGACATAGAATAGCACAATTAAACTTAACCATTGAGTCATCCCCGCAGAAGGCTATCACCAACGCAATACTGTCCGACTTGATTATTGATTGCAACCTTCCCCTGTCTATTGTGGAACACAACAGTTTTCGGCACTTTCTGACAGTAATTGACAGTAAGTACAGTGTGTCACAGAACGTTGACATCAAAAACAGAGAGCCTCGCTGGGGAGAGACGTTCAAGATTAAAAACTCAATTGAGCAACACTGAGCATGTTTCAGTCACTGTGGACATTTGGTCTGACCGAAAGATGAGGGGATTCCTTGGTGTCACTGTCCACTGGATAGAGAAAGAGACAGCTAAAGAGAGGATACAGCTAAATACAAATCTCTTGGCCTGCAATCGCTTCAAAGGCTCACACACAGCTGAACGAATCTGTGACCAATTTGAGTCAATATGCGATGAATACAACATCAAAGATAAATTGGACTACATTATTAGTGACAATGCTGCTAACATGCGAAAGGCATTCACTGTGTTTCCCCAGTGAACAAGAGGATGATGATGGAGATCATCTTGATGACCCTGATCTCTGGTGTGACTTAACCCTGGAAGAACAGCAAACGGTAGATGCTGCTATGGCAAAGAAACAGCGTCTGCAGTGTTTTGCGCATACTCTTCAGCTGGTGGTGGGAGACGGTTTGAAAGAAACAAAAGTGGCATGTCCTTCTCTTTCCAGGTTATCAAAACTTAGCTTATTGCTGCACACAAGCACAACATTCAAAGATGTGTTTGATAGTGAATTTGGGGAACAGAAAGGCATCCCTGCTGCAGTCAACACAAGATGGAACTCAACACTGAGCCAAGTAAAGGCAGTTCTCCAGTGTGATCATCTAAAGCTCTGTGCCATTCTAGAAAAGGCTTGGCATAAGAACTTGTCATTCACACCACGAGAGTGGAAACTGTTGAAGGAGTTGGTGGACATATTGAAGCTGTTTGGAGAAGCAACTGATTTGACACAGGGAGAGAAGGTCGTCACAATCAGTGCAGTTGTTCCAACCGTCTTGTCCCTCAATCATCACCTTGAGAAGCTGAAGCCTCAAGTTCATTTCCTGAGCGGCCTGGTCGGAAGTCTCCAGGCATCCCTGAACAAAAGATTTCTTGGGATCTTCATTAACGTGAAAATGGCCGGGATTCAAGATGGGATCACTGCCCCCTTTTCAGACCCAGTCTACCTCAAAGCAGCCACCTTGGATCCAGCCTTTTCTCTGCTGTGGGTGGAGCACCATGTACTGGTCAATCGTGACAGCAAGGCAGAGGTGGCACAACAAGTTAAAGGTAAATATTATTGACTTCAATGCAACTTTTTTTCTCGTAGTCTGATCTTATTGACAGCATCAATAATTGCATTTTTCAGTCTAACACTGCATCACCAACACCAATGGTAATAAGGGCTCTTTTGTTTCTGCTGTTAAATGTTTTTCCAGAATTGATCCTGCAAGATGCTGCAGAGACTGAGCAACCTGTACCTCTGGTTGATGAAGAAGAGCAAGAGGACCTTGGACAAGGAGAAGGGCTGTTTGCTGCATACCATAAGCGGCAGAAGAAGGATGTTGGGACCACTCCAGCACTACAGCTAAGTCACTACCTAGTCACAGCCGAAGGACAGAACGCCCTTTTGTTCTGGGCACTGAACATGAAGTCTCTTCCTTCACTCTTCCGAGTGGCCACCAGAGTCTTGGCAGTGCCTGCCTCTAGTGCTCCAGTGGAGCGAGTTTTCAGCCATGGTGGCATCATACTACGTCCCCATCATGCACAAATGACTGACAGACTTTTGGCCAATTTGATCTTTTGCAAATGCAATGCAGCATAGGGCCCTGACATAGAAAAGCACAACTCTGTTCAGTGTCATGTTCATGACACTTCACATCTAGTCCCCTTCCAGACACACACACACACACTTTTTTGGGAATGAGGATATCTTTTATAAAGTGGTAACACATTTGGAAAAGTTACATTCAACTGTTTTTGTGATCCTCCAAATACCTGTTTGAGGGTGAAGACATGTTTTTTAGTTCAAGGCTAGATTTAAGTTTTAAGGTGAAGAGTGTTTTGCAAAAATCTTTTGAGACAGTTATAGTGCAATAAGCAATGGAAATACAATGTCAGCACTTTCTGTGGAAATTACATTTGCCTTTGTTTATTTGCCTTTGTGTGTGAACAATGTTCTTGGTTTGATAAATATATGCAGATCTTAAAAGCATACATGATTTGTGTAAATATTATTTCTTCGTTAAAAGGACTTGAAACTCAAACGGTAGGACTTGGGTCTTGACTTGGGACTTGACTCGGGACTTGCTTGTCTTGACTCAGGACTTGAAAGCAAAGACTTGAGACTAACTTGTGACTTGCAAAACAATGACTTGGCCCCACCTCTGATAATACAACACAACAGGAAAATGTCTGCTTGCTCTTCATAGGCTTAATGATCAATAACAGTGAACGGATGGTAATTAAAGTAAGGTCAAATAAACAGCATCACACTAAGCCTGGTTAGTGTTGCCTGACTTTATAAAGTGTGTGTTTTATAAGTGTGTGGTCGCGTTGTAGTCACTTTGGTCAGCGGTACTGCTGTTACAACTTGTACTCGCTATGAACTGTTATTGCTCAGGTCAATTTCCCCCCTTAGAAGTAAGCGTGACGTATTGGTTCGTATTGGATCTTGGATCTTGCCAGGCAGCCGAGTGGGGCCAGAACGCTTCGGTTTTTCGGTGCTTAAAACAGGCGCTGCTGCGGTGGAAACACGAAAAAACAGATCATTATCGGCTCCAGCTCCGGCTCCGGGTTGGTGGAAAAGCGGCATTAGTAAGTGCTCTTAGTTTTTTCCAGAGCTGTTTCACTCTTCAGATACAATTCACAGTGACAAACAAAAAGTAAAACTCGTCTTCACTGCTCATGTTCAGGTACGTATTTCTACTTTTAGCCTCTACTGTGACATCAAAAAGCTCTTTATTTTTCTCATACTGCCTGTGCTGCAGCGCCACTTTTCACCCTCCGTCTGAAACCAGAACCCAGTCTGCTCTGATTGGTTAGCCGCCTCTGTTGTGATGGGTCAACCACTTAGATATGTCCCGCCCCTCAGCCTATTACGTACAATGTGTTGGAGCACAAGCCAATAGAAGCGCAAGTTTTACACAATGATGTCACTTTGCAGTGGAAGTAACCAAAGGAGTCCAATGGAGGCATTTCAGACCATTTACAAGCACAACAACCTATCATCCTAACACACTACAGCAAAAGGGAAAGCCCCAAGAGCATATTGGGGCCCATTTAACGTAATACTTCACCTTCAAAGTGGTTATTTGTATTGATTACTGATCCTTGAATTATTGAGGAATTTGTCATGCATGCCTCCTCTGTTAAATAGAAATAAAAAAAATTAGGAAAGTACTTTTGGCAAATCATCTGTTAAACTGTACTACGACCTGAAACACTTCCACATCAACTATTGTGGCGTGAAACTGTTTAAGTGTTTTAAACGGTAAGAATCTTCTGCCAATCTTTTTTTGAGGATTTGTATATACGGTATGTTTGAAACTGTTTTGCTATGCAGAGCCACCATTTACTTGTCTCAGCTCTTTCGATGTAGGTATGCAGAAAGCAAAGTTCTCTTCAAGACAACACAGCTGTTCATTGATATACAAATGTTACTTGAAGTCAATATGTTCCAATTCAGTGAAGGCAGTAGCAGTTTGAGGCATGGGCGAAGCGGGCAGCCACCCGGGGCGGCATTTTCTTGGGGGGCGGCACGAGTCAGCACTTTAAAAAAAAAATCATCTGGGCCGCAAAGCGGTTTTCTATGTATCATATCACTGTGTGGGGAATTGGCAATTGGCACCCCGTGCATCTGCAGGCGCCCCCTGTGCCAGGCACAGAAGCTGTCTGAGAAGTGGACAGGGGAGGGGGCTCGGCTGCGGTTGACAGTTCACCTCTGGGTCTCCCAAATAGAACGGACAAGGGGGGGAACGGGGGATCCACTGTAGAGCAATGTCACTGTCACATCTCAACTTTCTTCCAAATAACGCACATTTCATTCATAATATTGTAATTACAGGCCTATAATTCCTACACATTTTTGTTTGTCTGAAGTATGTGCATTGATTGATTCTTGAAAGTAAGTTTGTCTTTCAGTTACATTACATTGTAATAATAAAAACTTTTAAAAAAACACTCTTTTTTTTCCATCGGCAGGGGGGGCACTCAGAGGGGATCTCGCCCGGGGTGTAATTCCATGTAGAACCGCCACTAAGTGAACGGGTTGTTGTTGTGACTATGCTGCCTTCTTGATGTTTTGAGCTTAATTGTTTCATTGAGATGCACTTTAAACAAAGTAATATATAGTATGAATGATCTCACTCACTTATGGAGATTAAGGAAAGTAATGGATGATGGTTGATGGCTATTCTATAGTGTCTGCACATTAAAAAACTGTAGGAAATCTGTTTTCTGAAACACAGACCGACCGAGCTAGCAGATTAAGTTTGTTTTCCTCAATGTTTCTTAATATCAAACACATTGGGAAAGGATTACCACTTTTACTACATCTTAGCTGCTTGCTATGTGCACTCTGTGATGAGGTCATGTGCACTGCTTGTAAAGTGGAGATGTTTCCTCAGTAACTTTATGACATATGTCTGGTCTAGTTATCCATTTAAAAAGGTGAAGCTGCTGATATTATATGTTCTTGTCAGCACATCTCATGAAGAGATCAAATACTATTGAGCAATAGAGCTCTATTGTTGTCCAAAATCTATTAAAACACATCAGTGAGTCACACTGTTGCTCTGGGTGACGTGTTTCTTCATTACCATGAACACACACACACACACACACACCCTTATTTATTTATTTTGAATCAATCACACACACACATACCGTCCTGCTGCCATAAATACTCACTAGAGCACCAAATGTGGATTAATCTGCCGTTGAAAATTGCCCCCTGCAAATCGACTTTGTACTGTTGTTTGAGTCAAATGTGCTCAAAGCTACAGCGCCTAGCTCCAATTTTATGGGATATCTGAGCCTATTTTTAGATGGATTTATTTGTGAGCTAGTTTTAAATATATTTTTCATTAGGAAAAAAGAAATTGGGAGGAGGATAGTATTGGGAGAGGAACTCATTTTGTTGGCTTTGCTCTCTTTAATGGGATTCGTTGACAAAAGGAAATATATAATAACACTAACTTAGTTTTTTACTTTAGTTTCCTAAGTTGGGGAAAGGTACGCTGTATAAGTCTGTGGCTTCGTGACCTCTCCTGTCACTTTTCTTTGTCAACATCTTGTGTAAATGCAAAAAAATATATATATATAAATAAAATCTTTATCCATTAAAGAATTTGCAGAAGTGTGCAATAGATAGGTGCAACATGTTTATTTGTTTATTTTTTTACAAGTGTTTTACATTTGCTTAATTGAAATGACAACTTCATTATGTAAGGATTTTCACTCAATTGTGTTTTTGTTAAATACAAAAAAAATGTCCCCTTAAGTCACATAAAGATATGAACTGAAATACTTTGATGTTGAATATCATTTTGCTTTCATTTAATTTCTCTTTTTTGTTCCTATCATACTTTAGAGCAAACCAAAAAAAGGTGTTGGAGAGTTTTTCTGAGGAGAAAATGTTCCGAGTCCTGATTTATCTGTGGTGGAGTTGAATTACAAAACCGACTCTCGGAACAGGAACACGTTAATTGATTTCTAATCAATGTAACTGACCTGTGTTGGGAAGGAAAATACTGCAAGCTTAGATTTCGCCTAATTCCAGGAGTCTGAAAAATGAGGAGTGGCAGAGAGGAGACTTTTTTAAAAGCTGGAGTCAGTCTGATTGCTCCCCAGGGAGACATTTCCACCCCAGTGTCCCACAAATGACATGTTCGTATGTAACGTAATACGCTTTCTTTAAGAGGTGACGCTTTAGTAGGAGACACATTCTTCCCAAGGGCCCTACAGTCACACACTAAAAAAATGTGTTGGTTGTTCTACTTTATCCTTCTTTTGTCACACATAAAAATACTAGTGAGAATTCATACCTGCTCAGGTAGCTGATTAAGTTTGATTTATCGCCGTGCAGATTCCCAGAATTCCTGGATAGTCTGCAGAAACAAGAAGACAGAAGGCACCGCTTGTAGAAGTTTAAGAAACAATAAACTATCTTTGAAGTTGAATTTAAGCACATTTTTGAAAACAGTCTTTTCAGTGCATCTTTTTACCGATTATAAATCAGTATAAAAACATCTCATAGCACATTATAATAAACTTATCAGCAGATAAATGTATATTTTTGTCAACTTTAACTCTTCTTATAGGCACCTAAATTTGCTAAAAATATAAAAATGTCTTCCTATAACTTGTTATTTTTGAGAAAAACTGCACCTTAACCTATTTTTATAAGTGTGCTAAGGACTGAATCAAATGTTTATACACTGCTTAGAAATGTTTAATATCAGCACTTCAGTTTAAGTGTTACCCTGATTTGTTTTGGGCAGGATTCTTGTGGGCAGATTTATTGGACTATGATATCGTACATCTGTTGTGCACACAAGCAAATTAACAGGCAATTTGTACCAATGCGATCTGTTTTAGTTTAAATTAGGCCATCACATAAACACAGGCAGAAAGACATTTTCCACTGCTGTGGGCTGTTTGTTTTCTGAAGCATTTTTCTCACGCAGAATGAAGTATAAAGACTTTCACAGACACCCAGCATGGCACCTACGACGCTCAGCAGCAGACACCGTGTGCATTTGTGTTTTGGAAAGTTATTATTTTAACCCGTGTTCATTTGCTGTAAATGTGCCCAGATTTGAGCAAAGCAGAACATTGATTTTACGTGTTATTGCTTCCCAAAACCTACTGTGTGAAGACGAAAATAGAAGTAAAGTCAAACAGGAGCATGGCAGATAAGAAGAGAAGAGTAGCTCGTCTTTACATTTCTCTGAGACATGATATCCACACAGGGTTTCATTTCATGGACTCCCATGTAGATAAACATTTAAGCGTTGGATAACATCAAGTATGTGCTGTTTGTTGATGTGTGTTGTTGTTCATTTATTGTTGAACTGTAGATGTCCAACTTGAACTCGGTCATTCATTTTTCAGGAAGAACTTTGCATCCGAATTTTGTAACTAATTAAAAAATAATAATAATTCCAGGTATTTTGCAAAAATGGATCTACAAACAAAAAAAGGAGGAGAAAAGATGACTTGGAAAAGGCCTGTCAATCACAAAATGTATCACACAGTATGTATTATTTAGGGGTGCATCATTATATATGATCAGTTCGAAAGTGGGTTGAATAATCCAGGGCTCCCAAAGCTTTATTAACATCAAATTCATTGTTTCATTGAGATGCACTTTAAACAAAGTAATGTATAGTATGAATGATCTCACTCACTTATGGAGATTAAGGAAAGTAATGGATGATGGTTGATGGCTATTCTAAAGTGTCTGCACATTAAAAAACTGTAGGAAATCTGTTTTCTGAAACACAGACCGACCGAGCTAGCAGATTAAGTTTGTTTTCCGCAATGTTTCTTAATATCAAACACATTGGGAAAGGATTACCACTTTTACTACATCTTAGCTGCTTGCTATGTGCACTCTGTGATGAGGTCATGTGCACTGCTTGTAAAGTGGAGATGTTTCCTCAGTAACTTTATGACATATGTCTGGTCTAGTTATCCATTTAAAAAGATGAAGCTGCTGATATTATATCTTCTTGTCAGCACATCTCATGAAGAGACCAAATACTATTGAGCAATAGAGCTCTATTGTTGTCCAAAATCTATTAAAACACATCAGTGAGTCACACCTTCCTTCTTTCATTACAATGAACACACACACCAACTTTGGGATTTTAGCCTCTGCAGACCATTTACATGCACCAAAACCTGTATAACACTACAGGAAAGGGAAGAGCCCATAAGGCATAATAGGGCTTTAAGTATTTAGGTATAAACGCGAGAAGAAAGATAATTAGCCTCCCAGTGAGCATGTTGAACCGTTAACACCCACTCTTAAAGGCTGCTTACCACTAATGAGGTTAAACGTGATATGTAACCTGAAATTGTAGTAAGAGATGTTGGCAGTGAATCAAAGGAATGAATCATTAAACTGAAATAATATTGAAATC
This sequence comes from Eleginops maclovinus, assembly GCF_036324505.1. NCBI lineage: Eukaryota > Metazoa > Chordata > Actinopteri > Perciformes > Eleginopidae > Eleginops > Eleginops maclovinus. Next base: position 6,285,787 of record NC_086364.1, read on the forward strand.
TTCTCCTGACCTACGTTATACAACTAAAACGTTGTTTTCTTTTCACACACTTTAAACATTAAATCTTGTCCAGCATTCATATTTGTATTATTATAGCTTGCAGTCATTTAAGTTTAAGAGTTTGATATTGCTTTTCTTATCCTGCATGGGTAATACAGATCATTATTCTATTGTTTTTCAATTATATTTAGTTGTTTGGTCTATAAAGAAAATAGTGCACGACATGTACAGTATAGATCATGTATACTTTACCTGATTTACAATGAAATAAACCAGAAAGTAGAACATCCTTACATTTAAGAACACATTTCATGTTTTCCAGCTCTAAAAATGACCTGAATATTCATTTGTCATCAAAACTGTTGATAAATCTGTGTATTTACTAATCAATTATTGGACTAGTTGTTAAAGCACAGTTTCTAAACACACATGCCGCAGAGCTGTGTCTTTGAATGGCATCTGAAATGTCCTCTAGATAAATGTTGTTTCTCTGGAAGAAAATCTAGATTGATAGATGGTCTGCCATGTTGTGGCATGGCAATTCGGCATGGAAGGGTGCACTGTCACCAAGGTCCAGTGATCAAAGGGGTCACTGAGGTCAGCAGGACAGTTCACAGTCTCACACCCAGACCAGAATCACCGCAGACCTCTGCTTCATATCCCCTGCCGTGAGAACTCTGGAGCTCTGACTTCAGGCTGCCAGACAACCCATTTCTGGAAACACTTTAAGCCTTCTTTTAGTGTCGATAAGTTGTGTATAAACATTTAATACATTGGGTTGTAACAGAAATGAAGTGTTAATTAATGTATTTGTCTATAACTCCTCCTGTGGGAACTGATATGTAGAGGCTGGTTTAAAAACCGAAAACCGTGTCTCCAACAAAACTGCATTTACAACTTTGTTTATAGCGATTACGGTACTAAAGACGTGGTTAAAAGTGTAAAATTAAACAAAACAAAGCAACGAACCCAACAAAACTACTTGGTTAGGTTTAGGATTTGCTTTGTGGTTCGGCTTGATATTAGTTTGTTACAACATTCAAGTTATACACGTTCAACAAAACCAACATTTACTCTCAGTTTCACGTGGGGCATAATCTGTTTTTCCTGAGTAAGAAATCTTATGTTTATTTGACATTTCTCAATGCAGACTTAAAACAAATGGATAAGTAACTCATTTGTGATCTTTTGAAAACATAAAAAAGGAAGATTTTTTAGTTTTTTCTCAAATTTCATTGACAATTCTGCTTAATCGTAAAGGAATATGTGAGGGGTTTTTTTTGCAGATAAACAGATAACAGATGAACATAGATAAAACACCGGTGAAATGATCATAAATAGGTCATAGGAGAAGTTTCAGATGTTGACATAAATTCTACAGAAAAAGAATCGCTAATTATTTTGATAATCAATTACTTGTTTAAAAGCAAAAATGCTGTTTTCAGTGTTTCTAATATGGACATATCCTGCTTTCTGCTGTTTTATGTCTTACTGAACTGAATATCTTTGAGTTTTTGACTGACAAAAGTTATTAACCCAATAAACCCCCTCAAGTTTGTGAAACGGGTGCATATTTGTCACTTTGTTCTGACATGTTTGAAAATAATCAGCAGATGAATCAATAATGAAATAATCATTATTTGAAGCCCAAGTTGATATTAATAAAGACTTAAAAGAGCAGTGCAATATGTTAGAACCATGTTTTAAAAGTATGTTTGCTGCTAATAAATGCTGACTCTTAAAGTATTCAGTAGCTGCATCTCTGTTAAATTCTCCAAGTTGTCAGGATATCTTCGGGATAAAGTAGTGTGTTTTGTAGCAGTCAAACAGATGTGTGGCGATTGAAAACCATAGATTTTTCCTGTCTTTGTGTTGGTTTTAAGTTAAGTGAACGTCATTAACCTGGCAGAGGGAGGTTGTTCAGTAGCTCCGTCAGATACGAGCTCTTTGGGGATCAAAGAAATTCTCGGCCAGCATGGGTGCTGTTTGACTGTGAAAACTCAATGTTGTGCCCCTGACGAGAAGGGATTCACTGCCAGATAGAGACAAAGAGGGGATCAGTGGCCTGCCAGGGAGGGGGGTGGGTGGATGGGGGGGTTGAAAGCAAACAGCCTGCTGCCAGTGTGATATATGTTTAAGCCCACTGGGTGCAGAGCACAGACACCCAGCTTAAGATCTTTAACTCGTCTCAGCAACCGGGATGGTCGATCCTGCCGACTCTGCGACTCAAGCTGCTGCTTTATTAAAGAAAAACACAAGCTGTGCTTAAATGCCCATATGAAGGCAAAGACCAGAGCATTGTCTCCATTTAAAGAGAATAAAACCCATTCTTGGATACAAGTATACAAGTTTGTACAACTGTTTTTATTGTACCCTTAAAACTAAATTGAGTCTCTTTGAATCTATAAAATAACTTTTACCAGGCAGCATTCCTCAGAGCCTTTGAAAGGGTTAAATTATGTAACTGCTGAGGGATTTAACTGCTAAAAATGTTCAATCCTACCTCTAAAGAAATATATTTTCAGACAGGAAAATAATGTGCTTACAAAGTAAAAAGAATGCACGTTAATGTTTCAGTGAGTGTAAATCTTGTGGAGTAAAATAACAAATGATATAATGGGCTGTAGGATAGGACTGGGCAATACAGATTAAAAACTTTACCATAGTATTTGTAAATCTTGTTCATATGTACAGCATATGCAGTAATATTTCATCTTGTCTTGCTTTTGTTTATGGCAACGTAACTGTAATCAAGACGATGAAACTCTGTAATAAAGACTGCTCAAATGCTCATTAAGCTGTCAGACAAAACTAATCTTTTGGGTCGAAAATCAATAAATTCCTCCAGAGATTTACTGACTCAGTTTCAATGTTCCTTAGTTTAAAGTGCTGGAAGAAACAACTATGCAAATGCTTGTGGTGACGTCTTGATAAATGTATCATTTATGGGTTTGCATGATAGAGTGATATTTCATCTAGCATATAAACTGTTTTATGGTGTCATAACTGAGAAACAGCTATAAATAATATACTCAAATAAAAAAATAGCAAAAAGAAAATGCCTGTTGGGGTTTCAATAGAGGTTTAACTTGTGAGCTAAATATTATTGAATATTTATTTGTTGTCATATGGAAAAATGTTATGATAAATAAACAATATAAGGCTCAGCAAACCAGAAAAATTATCTTTTGGTCAAGATGTACTAAATCTGGACTATATTCCTCGGTCTATTCGTTAGGTTAATGCAATTTAAAAAGGGGCCTCTTCTCTTTTCTTTTTTGGAGTTGTTCCATTTCTGTCCTGTGATTTGGTGCATGTAAATGGCTTGTAAAGGCTAAAATCCCAAAGTTCCCTCCAGAGGGAGTTTCTCTCGTACTTTAATGTCCTCTAGTTAGTCATTGCGAACTGATGAGAAATCGGGAGATTCATTTGACAAGAAAGACGATGTCTGTATGATAAATATGACATGAATCCACCATCATCCGCCCGCATCTGTTTTTACATTCAGCTCTGTCCAGCTGCTCTGACCTGTTTTAAACTGCTTCTATGAAACATTTACTGGTCCAACTCAGCGTCCCAGACACTGAAGAATGAAAATAGTGGCTCTGAGATCCGACCCTGACTCGTTTACAATGTTCTACTTTTCCCTCTCCTTTAAATGTCAGTCTGATGCCAACCGAGGTCTGCGAGTAAAGGCGAGGGGGGACCGCTATTTGCCATGCTGTAACAATTAATTAGGATTCACTCAAATTACCTGAGCAGTCAACCGAGAAGCTCCCACAAAGGAAGAAGATCCGCTCAGACCACCCAGATCCCTCGGAGAGCACCGCTGCAGCTAATGTCAATCATTTTTAAATAAAAGCAAATAATATTGTGTCAAAAGCATTCAGCTCGAAAAAAAACCTTTAAAGAACTAGCTAATGTAGCATTAAATCCAAATATAAGGGGCTTTGAGATGATTTTACAATCATTTGAGTAGCTTTCAGAGCACAGGGATTTGCTTTCTTTAAATACATTTTAGGCATAGTGCAAACGTTCTTTCTTTTCTCCCTGAAGACTTTTAAAACAATAACAATGGGTTAGGGTCTTTGCAGGAGAATGGTTGTGATGTAGACAGGCAGCAGCGTCACATCCTGTTCTCCAACCCAGCTGATTTATTTAATATTGCAAACCATTTCACAGAGCACCAAACAGCTGATCGGGAGTCTGCGGTCGGGTTGTTTTTAGTGTCTCTCTGATTCTGCTTGGCTTCTGTACAGACTGATGGAGAGAGTGGGGTAATTTGTGTCAAGGGGCAAGTAGTGCCACCCCTGTTATCTAGAAAACCATAGAAGAAATGGTCATGTGACCACATATTTTTGAAGAGGCATCCATTTCAATCATCCTGCAAAGAAGGGAGACACATGGCTTGAGAGGTAAACACATTTAAGTTAAAAAAAAAAATGTTTGCCCTCCAAAGTAGCATTTCTATGATCAAGGTTTTTTGATTGCTGTGTTTGAACAATTTAGACAACTTTAAAAACAGTTCACACATGTTTTAGTGCTTTAGTAAGCTACACCATGAGTCTATACAGTTAGCATGATGCTAGCTCGAAACAGCTGGGGGAGGCTTTTTTTTCAAAATGGTGGGCTTGTGTTTCCAGGGCTTGGCAACTTATGATCATTTACTATATATTACTTTATTGTATTTTATTGTTATTGTACATTGTATTCTTACATTTGATCACTAAAACTATGTGACATTCTTAATTTTAGACCAAAATCCATCATGCCACGCAAACATAAGACAGACAGGGTTCCAACTCCTCTTGAGGAGTTGGAAGAAAGAGCAGTGAAAGAGGTGCAACAGGGGAAGACCATACGTCAGGTTGGAAAGGAGATGAAGATCTGCAGGATGACCATAAAAAGATATATGGATAAGAAAAAAATAGGAGAAGTAACAAAGCCATGCTATGGAAGAACAGCAGTCGCCAAACAAGTCTTCAATGAGAACATGAAGAAAGAGCTGGCTGACCTTATTAAGACACTAGCAGCAATGTCTCATGGCATAGGTGTCATGAAATGCCGTGAACTGGCTTTTGAGTTTGCGCAAAGAAATAGCATTGGCATGCCTGCCAGCTGGACCAGAGACGAAAAAGCAGGTTCGATAAAGTATAGGCTATTGGATTGTTACTTGGAGCGGATAGCTTCAACTTATCTGAATGTAAACTGCAATGTTCTGATAAACTTTTAACCTTTTCTAGGACCTGATTGGGTCAACGCCTTTAAAGCATGCTACCATTTGGTATGCCTTCTTCTGCCTTCTTCTGCTCACTTGGGTTATGTGTCTCCAGAAGTCATTCTTCCCTTGCCAAAAGCCACAGAAAAAAAGAACAGAATTGTAAGAAAGTGAAAACAAGAATTGTGACCGACACACCTGAGAAGATGGAGTTGGAGAAGGCTCACAAGAAAAAGAATATAAAAAGGCTGAACAGGAAAAGAAAAAGAAGAAAAGGGCTCTGAAAGCTGCAAATCAAACCAAAACCAAGAAGAAAATGGCTGTGTACAGTAGCTCAGAAGAAAGCTCCACCACCAATGATGAGCCAGAAGATGGCCTGGAGAAGAAACACAGCAGAGAAAAAGAATGGGATGAAAAGAAGAAAAGGAGAGGAAATAAGGGGGCTCTGAAAGGGTCAAAACCAACCAAGCCCAAAAAGAAAGTGCTCTCCAGTAGCTCAGAAGAGAGTGACTTTCCGATTCCACTTAGCGATGCCACTCATGAGAGTTCAGATGTCCAGAGTGACGATGATGATGGTGACAAGGATCTGTCTGCTGGTGACTTTGTCATTGTGAAGTTTGCAGGTAAAAAATCCAAATCCTATAACTATGTTGGATTGGGGGAGAATGTTGAAGGTGACAAGATCAGTGCAAAGTTTCTGAAGCAAAGTCGTAAGAGGTCTGTTGATGGAAAGCCCATCTTCACATTTAGAGAGAATGATGAAGTCATCCCTAGAGGTGATGTACTCAAGAAACTACCCACACCACAAAAACTTGGTGGTACAGCCAGAAGGGAGTATAGGTTCACATTCCCCTGGAGCATTGACAAGTGGGATGTTCAGTAGTAGGCAGAATCTGTGAAGAGATTCAGATGCAGATGATTTGCAGATGATTAGGTGGCTCATTTTGGAATTTTAATTTTGTTCTGAGTATGTGTTCATGTGGCGCTAGGCCTTGTTTAAGCAAATTGGCCACACCACAAACATGAGATGGTCGCCCAGGAAAATAATGTTAGTTTACATCGTGTGAATGCATATCTTTACGGTCCAGCTCTAAAGGATTAAGTTACCTACAATGCTAGCTGTTTGATTTATTTTGTGATAGCAGGGATTTGTCTAAACCGGGTAACAGTGGCGCTACGCCCTCTTCCTTTCGGCATGCACCCTCATACCAAAACGCAGATTTTCCCCATTTAAAAATGTTAAAGTGATGCCAGAAAACAATATTTCTGTTCGTCCAAAAAGGTATAATTTCTCCAATACTATGAAACGTGTGTCAAATAGACAGCTTTGTTTTTACGAAGCTCCAACATATGTTGTTGTTTACGTCTGCGGCGCCCTCTTGTATACGGGCGATGTGTTCTCGCCAGAATTGATATATACAAAATCAGCTCACTCATACTTAATTTTTCTCGAAAACCCCTGGCTAGTCTACATTTCTCAGATAACTTGTGACAAAAACCAAAAGGAGGTTCTCTTGGTTCAATTTTGCTGAGAAAGAGATCCGGATTATGGTTTGAACTACATAATATTATGGGTTTCACTCATTCATCTGACAGATGGTTACAAATCCCTCTAACGCTTCAGAAAGGGAACTCTATAAATGTTTTAATGCTTCACCTTTGTTGCTCAAGTACTACTTAGTAATAGTTTCTTAGCTTAATTATGAGAGGCAAGACCCACCAATTAACATCAAATGAGAAAGAGTTGGCATTAAACACTATTTCATCTTACTATCAAAAAGTTAAAGCATTGAGTGCTTCAGTAAGGTAAATCTTGTTTTTTACATGGATTAAGGACCTAACAACTTTCAGAGTCACACATTCTGTGTCTTTTTTGATGTTTGTATTATAATTTACATTATACCTTGTCCTTTTATTTTGCCAACACTATTGTGGTTTTCTGCCTCTTCCTGGCTGTATAGGATTTGTTATATTTGGTGTTATTATGCATTATTAAACTGTGGATGGACTTCAAAAGAAGTTTACCACTACATTTTAAAGATGTAAAGTTTTAAACTCCATTTGAGCATGATGGTGAGTCATCAGCCAGAAGTCAGAGCCACATTTGAATGATCATTTCTTCTTAAACCGTTCTTAAAGTTACGTGTCTTAAACATAAAGCAAGGACAAATTGACCCAGATGATGAGAGCGATGTCTGTCCACGGCTGTGGGTTATAGGACATTGTCGCTGGTGGAGAGAGTATAGATAAGGCTGTGGGGAGCCGACAGTGAGTGATGTGCTGCCGGTCATTCAGACACTCGGAGATTGGCGTCTCCAAAGGCTTAAGGAGCAGAAGGAGCACGCTGGAGTTAGACTAAACAAAGCCCTGTCCACCCCGGGCCTCTCTGGGGACTACAAAGGGTGAAGCTGCTCCTCTCGATACACCCAGAATCCAGAGCAGCAGTCGGAGTAGGCGGCAGGTAAAGAGTTCAGATTATCACTGCCGTATATTCTTAAGGAGATGATCAACATCCTCTCACTTCAAAGAGGGACTACTTAGTCCACTAAAGCACAAACGACTTATTCAACATCACTTACTTGTTTTCCCCTCACATTTTTTCCATGTTTTTACTTTAGTTAATTTATTTATTTATTTGCTTCTTTATTTATATATTTTTTTGGATAAATGTCCCGGTTATTTTTCAGTAAAACATTGATTTTATTTCACCTTTTTTAGTACTAATAAAAACATATCTCTAGCATTAACATCATATACATTCATGTTCACCCATTCTCTGATCAGATAATGTTTTTATATTAAAAATAGGTAACGTTGAAAGATTTTCTGTGTTAAGACATTATTTCTGAGAATGTTGGAATCTTTCGTTAAATAAGGAACAGGCTTTTTAGATTTTTTATGTTTTATTTTCTCAAAGAAAGGTAGACAAATTGCTAATATTTTTAACCAACAAAAATCATGCATCTGTTTGGCATTAATATAAAACCAAATGTCAAATGATACTTCGCCCTATATGTTTCTTGATCAGTATTTTCTTGTGTGAGAGCCAAAAAGGCATCAGTAACTCCAAATGAATAGACCTAAAAGAACATGAGGAGATAAAGGGCCTGGTTTTGATCTACAGCAACGGTGAACATGGTGATGTTATTACTCTTTAAAAAAAAAGTGGGCCTCAACGCAAGTCTCCATCCAGAGTCCATTTCCATTTTCTTTAAATGAGCTGAGATTTCAGATCAACTCATCCCATATACCGTGAATATTGGTATTCCAAGGTCAAGCGTATTCCTCTCACAATATTTGCACAGTTTAGTCATGCTATAGTGATTGTGTACATATCTTTATTGTGTAGTGTGTGTGTGTGTGTGTGTGTGTCTGTATGCATGTGTGCCACTGACAGTTTAGAGCCACAGAGCTAAAACAAACTACAACATGTGGAATCATCCCACGTAACAACCGTTGCACCAGACTCATCCAGACAAGCCTGAATGGCGAGCTCTGTGAAAATCCAGTCTGCAGCTTGAATTCCTTTCAGTATCTGTGAGACGGCTTAATAACTGTAGAATTAAACTAATTACGAACACAAAGTTAGCGGTGGCGGAGCTGGCAAGCTCGGGAGACCCTGAGAGTCTGGATCCCGGCCTATCTCCTTCCTCCCAAAGCATGCAACCAAAATAACCAGATTAAATGGAGGTAGATTGAATAATTGATGTACACGAGTGTTATTATGTTCACTGGGTTTTGCTTGTGGATACAGGTTGCGGCACATTACAGAGCCAAAGTGAAATCCATCAAAACTGAGTGCGGAGATGCTGCTTTGACACCAACACCAAGTGCGCAGTGCAGTCGATTAAGATGCTTTTTTTCCCGGAGAAAGTGAAAGAGTTTCTGTTGCCATGGCTGCTGCTGCTGCTGCTGCTGCTGCTGCTGCTGCTGCCATTAAACACTTCTGTTCCGTGCCAGTATGTGTGGATTCAAGGGCAAAGCCGTAATGAGCAGAGACATTAATGATACTGCAAGATGTGCTCCCGCTACAGCCCGGATTACTGCAGTCAACTGGTTCTGTGATGGGGTCCTCCTTCAAGCACAAGTCAAGAAGAAATAGAGATCAGAGACAGAGCACAAGTCAATCAGAGCAGTAGTGGAAAGCAGGGAGAGGATGTGCAGAGATTAGGTCAGGTAAGGTCTTCCAACAGGTTAAAAAACTAAGATTCACCCTTAGGTTGACTTTTTTTATGGATAAAGCATTGCATTGTGCGCATTCAGGAGGCAAACCATAAAAAGGGGACGTTTCTAGCAGCAGCCCATGAATTATATCCATTACCATGGATTTGATACTGTGGAATGAACAACAGAGGAATGATAATAACTGTAATATTGTCACAGCCATTGTGTGTCCTCCCCCGACTCCCACTTTGTTTGTGAAAGGCGACGGTATGAGGGTGACTGGCCTTTGATTCTGGGAATCAGTAAATCAGTCTGCAGTCTACAATGAGACATCTCATTTGAGGTATTTGTGTATTTTGGGTTTATTGGTCCCAAAATCCCCCCATCCATCTTTGACCAACACTTTTTTTTTTTTTACTAGGGAATACACTGTTGAGAAGTTTATAGAAGAGCACTTAAGTTCACAGACGGGTTTACTGCTGGCTCCGTGCGCTTGGTGTGAAATAACAAACATTTCTCTTTAAACTGTTTTACTGCTCAGTAGAAAGTGTGGGGTTACTGAAACCCACATAGCAGCGGAGACACAGAGATTCATATCTATATTTCATTAAAAAAAACTCTTCCTCCTTGGTGTCTCCACACTGCAGCACAGTGTCATTCTGAGTTAATTTGATAATGATGGTGTGAAATCCAGCATGCATCAAACCACAGACTGAGCTGCTACCTAAGGCATTTCAAGAAAATTAGGTAGAGAAATGATATTAACAACATATGATTATTATGTCAAAACATTCAGTCGTAAATATTTAGAACATCTAATTGCAGTAAGAATCCTTGTAATTACAAGCTATGGAAAAAAACATTTGTTGTAAAGACTCATCATGCCAAGTTAAGGATCATTGGTGGTTATTGGGGACCACTGAACAAATGCTTAAGCCAGAATAAAACCTTTCAAAAGATAATTGATAAGGATTAACATTTTGTTTCTGAGACTGGTGCTACTTCATCAATCAGAGACTTTTCTGGCAGGATCTTTTGCCTTTACACATGGGGGACTTTTTTCTTGAAACCCAGAATATAAGTGGAGAAAGGGCGACAAACTATTTTCACAAACTATTTTTCAGAGCGTTTACACTGTGAATAAAGGCATCAACCAATCACATCCTCATAAACATATTAAAAATGAGGTATAAAACAAACAAGGAGGCTATTTGTATTTTGACAGACAGCTGATCCACTCCTTCTGTTAATATTTTCACAATAAAAGCCCCAGACATTGTTTTATTGTCGTTTAACACCCCTGGTGAAAAAAGAGCTTTGGAAAAATAATAATGGAAAAAATGCCACAGAAACGGTGGGAAGCTTGGAGGAGATCCAGTTTGTTTAGCCGATACAACTCCTCGACATATTTCTTCAATTAACACCTGAAAAGTGAATTGCTACTAGCAAAAGCTACAGCAGATCCATGTGGAAAAAGACAGATAAACCGACACTGTTGGAGCCATATTTCGATTTATATTATATTCAAACATTTATTTTTTGTAGTTTCCAGGCTTTTATTCTGAAGGCACGTTTGGGCACTGGGTGATAAGGGCACCTGGTGTAATTGTATATAATGGAGACAGGTGGTGGTGGGAATAAGGTACCAGTAGGCACATGGTTTTTTACCAATGTTATTCGGGCAAGAAAGGAGAAAGGGAATCAACAGTAAAGTGTGTTCATTGATCATGGAAATAAATGGACAAAATGGAAATTCTTGTCTGGACTTGCATCCTTCCTCTGCGTACAATTTGCTAACTGGTGCCTCAGCGACCGTTTTACTTTAAGTTAATTATCTGTTTATTTTTATATGATTTTGTCCGCTTCAGAATAAAATGTAGTTTGATCATCAGATTACTGTTTAAGGTCAGACTCTGATCACCTTTGGTTTCCCAAGTGGTTAATAAGAAAATAACTGATTTAATCAAGTTTTTCTAATTTTCCAAAATAATGTAAAGTTCTATGTAGGGGACTTTGACAGCTGTGCTCAAGAACTAAAACCACCTACTTAAATTCTCAGAATAACCAAAAACTGCTCTGAAAAATCGCAAACCGATTATCAAAAGACTTCTCTGCAGTACGAAACAAGTCACAGGTCAAAAGTGTTTTTCGGTTTTCAAAGAGAAAAAAGTCACATTGTTTTACTGCAGGTCTAACATTTCTTTACTGTTTCTTGAGCGGTATTAGTGTGATTTAGCCTAATCCAAATAATCACTGAAGGCAAAGCAGCGCTCCAAGAAAAGCACTTAAGTGGTGCCAGCGCAAATCATGCTATTTATCATTCCTCGGTAAACATGTCTCTGCATTACATGCATTTCTAACCAACACCCTTATTTTCCTTATGCTTCACACCTTATGCCATTTAAGTAAGACATTTAGCATATCAGCACGTACTTTGGTTTTAGGAGCATGGTTCAGGAAAAGAAAAGAAAAATCATCTGCTTGGAAGATAATGACATAATTTGAGGTGTGGGATCCTGGCGAAGAATCAGTCCAGGAGCCAATTAGCAATCACACTAAATCATACACCGTGTAGCAAGAGATCAAGCAGAAAACATCCTGATATTCTCAAGACAGCGCTGGGTGTTTAAACACATTGTACGACACGTTGTGCTGCGTGTTCCACTTCTTGGAAACTGTCTGTCTGTTGATGACAAAGAGCGGAAAACTGAGAAAGCTGAGAGAGAAAGCACAGATCCCTCCTCTGCGTATCCCGCTTCACCTCCTTTACGCACAGCCATTCATGCTGCTTTGTTTCAAGCTGCTTGGCTGACTGCAGGTCTGGCCTGCTGATTACAGTGATAGACATGGAGGAATCTGGCGCTGGCTGCCAGAAACCACAGAAGAAAAAGGAGAGGACCCTCAGTCTGTACCGGTAAGGAGAGGTAAACACAACTAGTCCCTCCTTGGTATGCAGGGCTTATGTTGGCCCGGAGAGGAGCTGCAACTCAGAGGAGGTGCCAGTCTGTGGTATGCTCAGTAGAAAACACAATTATTTTTAATGAACGCAAAAAAAAAACACCCAAGAAAACAAATAGCAGCTATTAACCGTACAGTCTGAGCAGCCTATTTCTGTTATGCAATCAAACCCATACTAGCACAGACAAGCAGAGTTTAGCCTTTAAATTCAGTAATGCATTCATTGAACATGAGCTGTAAAAAGTCACTTTCAGATTATTACAGATTATTTCCTTGGTCTTGCAGTCCTCCCTACATCCGTACTAAGCCAGCTACTTTTTTTTTTCCACTTCCCATTAAAATCGGTAATTTTCACAACTAAGAACTAAGCTTTCTGAAAATTAGAGTGTAGATGATTAAAACAGAGCTTTTGGAAATCAGGGAGTTAAGCCTAATCAATGATCATATAAAATGATCCCATCCCTGGTTAAACATTCATGAGTTCAAACCACTATTTTCTGTTGTTAAAGAGGACATATCATGCTCAATTTCAGGTTCATATTTGTATTTTGTGCATCTAATGTGACATGTTTACATGCGTTAATGGTTAAAAAGTGCTTTATGTCCCACCTCTTTGCCATTCTAGCCAATAGAAGCACAATTGTTACATAGTGATGTCAATATGCTAAGGAGGTAAACAAAGGAGTCCAATGGAGGCAGGTTCAGGAGAGTGTGAGCGAGAGAAACTGCCTCTTGAAGTTACTTTGGGGTTTGAGCCTTTGCAGACCATTTACATGCACAAAAACCTATACAACAGAAAATAGGAAAACCCCAAAAAAGCATAACAAGAGCCCTTTAAGTGTTTGTAAACAACATACAAAGGTTAATGATAATGATAAATCATGAGGTTTACTGTGTTAGGCAGTAAAGGTGATCACAGAGCACCGAAAACTTCTGTCAAACTGCTTATCACAAGTTAGCGATGATGCACAGTTTTGTTGTTTGTTTTAAACGAAGAAAATCTAAAGTTGACTAAAGTCGACGTGATCCAATAATGTGCGATATAAAAAGCCTTAGTCTGCTATTCATACTCGGTGAGTGGCTGAAACAATACTTCCAAAATGAGGCTTTTCGTGCAGGTACAAAACACTGGCACTGTGACAAGTTTCTCTTCCAAGAACTACGATGGAAAAAAAGCTTCCAAGATAGAGACACAGTTTAGATCCCAGAGGTTTAAGGTGTGTTTGTTTTCCAGTTGACCTTTAAAACTTTTAAGATCTTAAAACATTATGATGGCCATTACAGAGGTGTAAATGACAGCTATATTCAGAATGTTGCTTCATATTTAAAAAAGGAGGAATACGAAAGTTGAAGTTTTTTAAATAAACAGATTATTTCCATCTTCTTCACCCTAGGACTTCTTTTATAGGAAACCACTCATCTGAGTAACCACCAAAGCTTTGTACAGTTTGATGATTTATTATTCACTGAGGTTGGATTACCTCCTAATGTTCAGTGTTTGATTTACTCCACTGATTTACTGGAGAGAAATACAGCTGTGCTGCAGATACTAATGCTGACATCTCGACTGCGCTGAAAGCGGCATTATGCAACGCGTGTAGACGGAAGATTAATGATAGGAAGACATTAGAACATTATCAACTTCTTTTCCTCTTGGTTGAAATAACTTTTATTAAATTACATGCGAGTAGACAGGCTGAATGTTCGTTTTTCAGAGTCAGCGGTAGGGCTGGAGGTGGAACGTTTTATAGAGGAAATAAAAGAAACTCTGAACTGAGCCAAAAAATTTCACCAATGAAACTTAAGTTTTTTATTACAATACAGTTCAGCTGTTTTTATTTAGCCAAAAACACGAACGGAGAGTGGAGAGGCACTAACCGCTACTGTAAGATTTACATAAATGTATCCATGACAAGGAATGCATCACTTATTAAACTCATGTGAATGAACTTTGTTCGATTACGTTTACAGCAGATGTATATCTGAAGAAAAAAATCTTACTTAAGACAATGTTTTATTTCGTTTTTTAATAAATATGCATTTAGCACGTCTGTTTGGGTAAAAAAAAAGTATTTTCTATCATAACAAAAACTCATATTGGACTGATGAAACAAAATCAGCACACAGCATGCCGGAAAGCAAAAAGCTCCAACATTTCTAGAGCTACTTCTAAGTTGTAGAAAGTGCCGGTAGATGCAGAGAACAGCCTTTTGAGCTTAAGATAAACAGAATGATAAACACCTTCCAACCTCAGTGGTATTATGTTGGCGCAGGGGGGCAAAAGCTACAAAAATGTCACACTTTAAGGTAAGTTACAGCCAGTAAGTTGGCTGCGTTATATTTTTCAGTGCTCCTGGCGCCCCTCCAAACATTGGCTTTGTAGATATTGCAAACAGCCGTAGAACTTGTTGGCGTAGAAAGCGTGAAATACCTCCAAACAGCTGACATGTTTGTTGTAAGCTCCCTCAGCTCAGGCTTTGCACGAGGATAAGGAGTAGCCAGCCAGGGAAATCCGTGGGATAGAACATTTGGCTGTAAAAGCCCAAATTCGGGCGCCTCTGGTATGATGTAGAAAAACATATAAGCTTTGTTTTCTAGGTTGCATAACTGCAGGATGGTCCATTACATCAGATTGTATTTTTTAACCATGAGGCACTCTACATTAGTTTGCATAATTGGCCAAAAGGATTCTTAAGCGCATTGATTTGAAGCAGACGCTCGTTGTATCACGCATCCCTAAGAATAATATGAACTTCTGTCTCAGCCTGTCTCAAATTCTTCCTTATTGGCATAAATAAACTCTGAAAGGCTGCATCATTACTCCTATGCAGAGGGGACAGAAGTACACAGATTATTTACTTGAGTGAAACTAGCATTACTACGGTGTGAAATAACTCTGATCTTAAGTAAAAGTACATGTTATCATAATTAATGATGCACTAATGTCTTCCTCAGTTCAATGTTACAGATGGGAAAAGTGGTTTGATTTGAACTACTTTATATACTAATACAGTAGCTTACCTATAATAATATAAGATAATATAGTCGTTTTAAGTTTGATCTGAATCTGCAAAGTAGCTAAATCTGTGCAAACAAATATAGTGAAATAAAAAGTGGGGAAATGTGAAAATACACAAGTGAAGTCATCTCAATTTTTACTTAGGTACGGTGCTCGGGTAATTGTACCATTCCATTCCACCACTGCCCCTATGTGAACGATCTGTCCCCTTTCTAGCAACTCTGAAACAGTATTTTGCCTTTAGATATGGTCCCACATTCACAGTATAACCCTGCCTTAATGGGAAGCATTAACAATACAAATATCTGTAATCTGTCATGGATTATCTTGAGAAGCGCGCCTTATGTTAACAAACGTTCTTGCACTATGACACTTGTGGTTTAGAAGAAAGCCATTAGTGGCCATTAGCCATCACAGGAAATAACTTTCATTCTCTGATGGAGGAGAGAAGAAAAGAAATTCAAGCACTGAATTTGGTTCCCTCCAATTTTCCTTCTGTATAAAACAGGCTCACGTTGAGCCTTCATGTGAATCTTCATGCATAATGGAGCAGAGGGCCTTCAAAATAGAGCTCATTTGCACAGAGTGTGTGGAAGAAAAAGGAGAAGGAAACACATAAAAGCCCATTCAGGGTCAAAGATTCCCTTGAGTACACCAATATCTCTAATAGTAATCTATTAAAAATCACTTTGAAAAACCACGTTGAAAAATAGGCTTCCAAGCGGGGCCATTACTTTGTTACCTCTGGCAGACAGAGAGGCACCTGGGAAATCTGAGCTGACGTTTAGGGGGAGCAGCAGTCCAGCAGAAAACCTATATCACTTTCTTAAGCTAATTAGCCCTGTATATTACCAATCAAAAGAACCTCACTCTGAAACACAACGGCCAGCCAAGAAATATATTTGTCTTCCATTTGTGGAAGACTGGCAGTGGAAAAACTCCAGGGCTGAATATTACTCACCCAAGACATTCCAGGGGATAAAATGTTGCATTAAAGCGGGATTTAAACATCTGATTTCTGTCACTGCTACCACTGTTATTCCCAAACAAACGGATGAGAGCTTTGTTGAAACTAGATCTCATTATTTCAGATCAAATCAGTTTTTCCAATCAAAAACTGGAATCAAGTTATACCAAATGTTCTTACATTGATAACTCTCTACAATCAATCTGCTGACTGTGACATTTTAATATTATTCACTGACTATTCTGAAATGAAAACTTTACATGTTGTGAAACAATACAAGAAAAAGGAGACAACTCCGTGAATAATTGATTCTTTCAAATTAATTGCATCAGATATTAACGTTGATACATGCTGAAGGAGTCACAGCACTATCATCACTGGTTTGCCATTTTGCATATACTACTCAAATTACACAAATATTGCAATATGACTGAAGGCAATGAGGTGTAGAATTGTTCCATTCTCCATTGTTCTTCCCATACTTGTGTTGTTTCCAATCGGTCTTTATTCATATCATCTAATATGCAGAAATAATTCTATTTTTAAGTAAATAGTCTCATTTTGGACAGTATATTTGAGATGTATTTATGAGGACCTGTTGATTATGGCTCTATCCATCTCTTTTATGTAATCATTTTATTTTATTGCGATTTATATGGCCTTGATTTATTCATTTTTGTACTTTATGTATACACACCACATTGCACAATACAGAACGATGGATGAGGCACTGGACGAGTTTAGCATAGTCTTTCCTTCATAAAGTGTAATGTGCTGTTGGTAAACAACAGGCAACACTTCGACCAGTCAATGTACAACTTCCACCAGCAGAGGGCAGAAAGACATCAAAGATCTGCCTGAGCTGACAGCTGGTTTAGGTTTGGAGCTGATGCATCCTTGTTTTGTTCTGCTTTATATAAAACAGATAAATACTTAATGCAAAATCGAAATGTAATCTTGCTTGGAAAAGGTAAGCCGTTCACAGTTTGACAAAACCAAACATTTCTAGTCTAAAATTGTATTTGCATCCTATAATTAAGTAACTAACTTTTGAATGCATTCATATGAGGCCTATAGTCTTCATTATCACATTTTCTTTCTCCATCTCTGACATGATAATATTCACCTTTAAGTTGTCCTTTGACTGAACAGTAACAGTAAATGAAGCTTGAAATGTTCCTTCATCTTTATTCATATTTTAATTTCCTCTAATTGTTTTCCTAGTGGTTTTTAAGGATTTTGTTAGACTATAGTGGAAGGACACTGGATAGTCTTAGTCTTAAATTCAGCGTTCTGATGCACTTAAGGAGCAATACAAAAAGTTGCCTTTAAAGAGCCGCGAGCCTTCAACATCAGTAACATTTCCTCATTACGATATCTAAATAAAGACTGAACCTATGCGATAAAGGTTGTTGAGTAGTGAAGTTGCATCACTCCAAATAGATAAGAAATAATGTTAATATGCATGTTGAAATGTATACAGGCAGTGTCAGTTATGACTGCCAGACATAAGCTGACCATTCAAAACACATTTTCAAAAACAACTTTCTAATTGTTTTTCACATCTTCCACATTATCAAATTTATATTTTAAAGGTCTCCTATTATGCTATATTTCAACAATATATTGAAGGGTAATATCTATACAAAACATGTCTGTGAAGTGTTTTGCTCAAAATACCAAACAGATCCCCCATTGCAGCATGCCTCATCCCCCTCTATTTCTGCCCTGTTCCTGAAGTGCTGATTCTGTGACTGTAGCTTTAAATTTGAGCTGAGCTGAAGCTGGCCACGCCCCTTTGGAGCGTCATGCAGCCTCTCTCTCTGTGAAGAGAGAAGTTTCTAACGGAGAAACTCAGCTAAACGATGCCATGATTAAACGCTATATTATGTTCCAAACCACATCCAGCATTATATCTGAAACACTTCTCAGTGTTTACCACTAGAACAGAGACATTATATGTATTATATAAATAACAACTCTAAGTACCTCCTGCAGACATCCTGCTGAACACACAGAGGTGCTGCGGGGGGGGGGGGATTCAGCTCGCGACTGTATATTGCAGAAAGATAGGTTGGGACGTGTCACGTCGGCAGGACGTTGCCAGGAGTTCAATTTAAAGCCAGCCCACATTTCCAATATGACGTCATAACCGAAGCAAATCTGGATCAGCTCGTTTGTACCCCTGTTTTTAGAGATGTGGGTAAGGAGGAAAAGACATCAAAAGGTGCATTTTGCATAATGGGGACTTTCAACGATTATAGTTACCGAACATGTCGGAATCTCAGGACAAACAAGCTGAGCATACGTTAGAAACAAAAAAAGCAAAGGTCAATATCTACTGCACTTGCAAATCTTAATACAATGGTTTGTTTTAACCAAAAAACCATCAACTTCAGTGTAGGCTGGATAGCTGTCTCTCAAAGTACTTAGATAGTGTAGTCCTCTCTTAAAACACAATATTTTGATCTGGATAGAATCACATGAAGAGACTCAAAGCAAAGACCCTGCATCTCCATTATATTATGCCAGACACACAGTGCGGAGGGAAATAAAGTCCACCAAAACCTTCCAAACGACCCCAGCAAATGACCTCATAGGAAACAAAGACCATCTTTTTCCCTCAGGAAACATCTGGGCCAACACTTCAGTTCCACAACTGATCAAAAGAGACGAAAAAGCCAGGGCGTGTCACTGCCTGATTTTACTTTTAAGTCTGTGGTCGCGAGTAATCAGGAGGATAATAGGGGCAACAAGGAAATGACCCTGTAATTCATTGTTTCCACTGAGCACTCCTTTGAGGCAGCAGGACCTATACTGTATATCATACCTAGTATTAAAAATCCTCCACCTCTAACTGATATGATGCAGTGTCCTCACATAAACTATACTTCATAGAAAAACTATACTTCAATGAAGGAGTTCTTCCTCAATCTGAAGTGCTTTATCAAACCCAAACACTAAAAAAAATGTCCGTTCAAATGTGAGGATTTGCAGCTTTTTTTCTATTTAACATGGCTGGAAGTTGAATATCTTTGTATTGTTTATGGTTAAAGACATCACCTTGGACCCGGGGGAAGTGATGTTTCTGACGTTCAAGACACAAAATTACAACACATCAGATTAATTAACAAAAAGGAAGCGGTTACAGATATAGATGAATCAATAAGGAAAATAATCGTATTGGCAGCCCTAATCACTATCCCTTTAATTATTAGTTTAAATGATGCTTATATAACTGAAATAAGGGGGTGGAAGAAGTATTAAAATCCTTAAACAAAAGAAAATTTAACCAAAAGCTCGAAAAGATTTGACAATAAAAAATATAACGTATATTGTAATTGGAAAACTTTCTCCACACTTTTGCTCGAGGGGTTAATGTTCATAGTTTAGGTTGTCAAGTCTTACAGCAGCTGCTCGTTGAGACATAATATTAACTTCATATTCCATATTTTATTATACTCTATATTAAAATACATGTTCAGTTGATAGGTAGTCATAACATTGTTTTTAGATTTGAGTCTTGTCAGGAATTTATCTTCCAGAAAAATAAGGGTTTTGAGCTCTTATAATAAATGTGAAGCATAACCTGGAGCTAAACTAACATCTCAGAATATTACATAAAGTTATTCACATCTCCTCCAAAGTTATAGTAAGAAGACAGTCACACTCTAAAGTTATCAGCTGGACAACATGTAGCAAAATATCTTTTAAATAATCAAAACAATTGTTGTGCTTATTTAGGAAGCTAAATCAAACTAGCTCTGTTTACATCTGTCAGATAAAAATGTTATTGGAAATACAATGACACCTTAGCAGGCTCTAAATGTTTGTCATCTAGAACTCAGCTGATCAGGTATAACCTCCTCTCAGCCATGACTATACAGAAAGTTTTTTGCAACAATTCTCAGTCTCATACAGCAACAAACACAGAGTTAGCTAGCTAAGGGTGGGCAGTAAGGTAGCTAGCAGGCTAAAGTTTAGGTTTAAACTAGTAAATAAATCATTCGCATCACAACAATAAATACAAAGAGTATACAACCACTTATAACACTTACCCACATTTTTTACTGAACACATTAATCCATGAACATGGTGTCAGGCTACATAACATAATACAGGCTACATGTGGTTCTTACCTGCAGCAGCACCTCCACCTGGCCAGCATATGTGTACGGTGAAAGGCTCGCGCACGCAGAGGGGGTGTCTCTAAATGTGCCTGCGCGCGAATGCAACATCGTTTATTATAAATTGTCTAAGTAAATACTACACTGTAATACGTGTGTATATAATATTATGTCTTTCTCTTAAATGTGAAATAGGGCTGTAAAAGTTATAGAAAAAGTGTTGTAGAAAGTAACAGTTAACGGGGACAATGTTTCATTATCTAAGCATGATGAATGTACCGTAGGAGATCAAAATATATAGTATTTGTTCTCAAATGTCATATGTAACTGTCCATATACTCAGAGTGTGTGATATTTGTTTCTGCAGTTCATTTATATAAGAAGGGACATTTTTTAATGCTTTAATTGAACACTGTAGCCTACTATTGTTTGAATGGAACTGAATTATAATGTCCACCCTATTTATATCAATGAAGGCTAAAAAAACAAACATCTGCCTGTATAACAAATACACCACAAACCACATCGTACAAATAGTTTGGTGAAATATAATCAACATCTATTAAACTGATCCTACACACACTTAAACTGTCAAACTCAATGAAGGGCTGTTGTATAATACTGAATTAGTTTTAGAAAGAGTATCTAATAAACTGGCAACTGAGTGTATAAACTCTATATAAAAATTTCGATGGCAAACATTGTATTACTTCACAGTGATTAGTGTTGCTAAGGTTACCATGTACTTGTAAAGCATCTTTATGTGGTAGTGGATCTAAAACGATGGAATGCTCCAGAAATACAATAGACAGTTAACTAAATTTAAAATGTAACTTTATTTATTTCAATCAATATTACACAGTAATAGGCCTTAATTGTGTAGAATAAACTATATTCACCTACATCAACTGGAGCACTGAGGTACAGCCAAAATCAATAGAGTATTATCACAGATAATCAATTTCACCCAAAATCAGTATCATAAAATCCCCTTTGCATAATTAGTAAACCCATGAAAATGAATCATAAAATGCCCATCAGTTAACATTCCGCGAAAAGTACAGATTTGTAATTTTCACAACATTATAACTGATGAATGAATTACAGCAAAATGACATTGTCGGGAGCAAGAATGTGGTGTGAACAAAACATACAGTACAAAGAATCATATTATAATGCAACAGTTAAATTGCACATGTACATTTGAGAAACTAAAAAGAAGTTAAAGTTAAAATGTGCTATGAGAGGAAGGGGCAAACTAAAATACAGTTTGTCCTGTGCAGGATTCGTAACTCTTTTCCAAAAAAAGTAGCTAGGACTAGCACCAAAAGTTGCTAAAAGTTGCCACATGGAGTCATACACTAATTTGCATACGCATTAAATGTAACGGTTGTGCTTGATGAAGAATGTTGCTGAGAAATTTTAAATATATTGCAAAAATATAATACAATTGAATATATAACTTGCTTTTTCACTAATGGTCTGAATAAATTGCTAAATCTTGGCGCTAGTATTTGCTGGTAGTGGCCAGTCAAGGCACCAATATTAATACAACAGGGTGGGGTTTGTCCTTTGCCAATTTAAAATTCCTAAAAGCTCCAAAATTCTGGAGTGACTGGAGCTCACAAACAGTGATAGCCCAGAAAAGATAATACAGTATTGATCAATACAGTACAATGACACATAATTGATTCCCCAGCAGCCTAGTAATGAGGGTGGTAGGTCATGCACATCATGCCTGAGTTAACAGCATGCTACAACAACAAGTAGCAGCCCACATCATGCCACATTCACCCCATTCAGAAACATCACATTTGATCATACAGCAGCAGAATACCTCCTTAGACTGAAACAAGAAAAATAAAATTGAGCCCTTGTGCATGAGCCATTGTGCTGTCAGTTGCATTCACTTCTTCGTGCAGAATTTGCTGTAGTTGCTGCAGGCCTTCTGCATGTCTGTTAAGAAACCTGGAACCCCAGTCTGTTAAAGACAAACACACAAAGTGCATCTATCAGAGAGCATAATGAACAGATGTGCTGAGAAGACACACCCAGGCGGGGCCACCAAGAGAGGAGCTTGTTGACATCATCCTGCAACACATCTGCTAACAATAATGACGGAAAAACATAAAACAGGCAGAGGGACGGAGCTCTCCGAGGCCTGCAAGACAACCCTTTAAACACCCTCTTTAAAGTAGATCCACGACGAATGTGTTCAACATAGTGAAGTGTTGCTGGAGTGGTATACTTTCTCAAAACTTTCATACGTCAGAGAAAGTATTCCTTTAATAACATTTATTAAAATGCATGAAATTAAAGTTTCCATGTCACTTTTAGGGTTTCATAAATAAAGTATTTCTACTTCATGGCTTTTATTATTGACAATTTTGTCTGTTTTGCTGTGTCTATTTTTTATGAGAAATTCATTGATCTGAACAAATGGGAAACGTACAACCACCTTAAGGTAAAAAAAAAAAAAGGACTTACATCAGACTAGATGCTTATAAACTCTTATTTTGGTGGAAAATGGGTATTAGACATCAACATTTAAAAACATATCACTCTTTTTTTGGCTTTCTGTTGATGGGGTGTAGGTGTCGAAAATGGTCTTAAAGTGGGATTAATCTAGGAATGGCTGAAAACAACTTTTGAAGTTCCAGTTTTTCAGCTAAGTTTGTTGTCTGGCAGTAGAAACAATGAGAACTGATTAGTTGCCAGCTTGGCTGTATAACTAAAGAGTAAAGGAGGCCATGTAGAACAGGATTGTACAATTGGTTTTTCCCAGTGTTGTGGATATTATCACGTCACAAACAGCCGCGGAAAAAATTAAGAGACCACTTGAGCATTATCATTTTCTCTTGTTTTATTATTTATAGACCTGTCTTTGAGTTACATTTTTGATTTTTGTATTCTATAAAATACTGACAATTTTTCTCTGTGTTGGAATTCAACAGACACTGGAATGGCTGCCACACATGTAGAGATAAGATTTAAGAAAAATGTGGAGTGGTCTCTTTTTTTTTTTGATTTTTTCTTTTCTCCTTTTCCTTTGTGCAGCTAAGGAACCATCATCTCCATAGGCAACCATTCTAATCCTCTACTTTGCTGAGAAATATCTCCAAACACATCTGGTGTACATAAACTAAACCTGCGTCTTCTTCAAGCTCAACTGTTTATTTACTTTCCTTACTAATCCCAATGAGTAAAGTCTTTGCATGTGATCCATTTGTAACCGTTCAGCGAGGCCAGAGCCCCTAAAGCTTGGGTTCTAAGTTTACAGCTTATACTGTTTTATTCTTGCATTGTTTGTATCCATTGCAGAAATATTAAATAAAGTAAAAGAAACATGTGTGCACTAACCT
The DNA here is from genome assembly GCF_036324505.1 of Eleginops maclovinus. NCBI lineage: Eukaryota > Metazoa > Chordata > Actinopteri > Perciformes > Eleginopidae > Eleginops > Eleginops maclovinus. Next base: position 6,309,602 of record NC_086364.1, read on the forward strand.
TCGCTGCCCAGTTCACCAGCCAGGTGGGAATCGAGCCACCAGGGTTGTCGAAGTAGTTCATGAAAACTGAAGAGAAAATTCAATGAAAACCAAATACAATTCACAAGAGTTATTCCTCCCAAACACTTACAGTAGAAACCTATTTACTAAGGAAATTATTATTTTTTTGCATTTATTTTCCCTATTATTATTATTATTATTATTATTATTATTATTATTATTATTATTATTATTATTATTATTATTATTATCATTATTATTATTATCATCATTATTATTATGTACATTTATATCAAAAATGTTTGACATATTGCCCATGCCCATACAAACATATTTAATTCAAAATTAACTGATCTGTAAATGCCAAGACATTGTTTGCTGCATAAATGGCTTGAACTAGTGATTTTGAAAAGAAAGTGTGTGTCAAACTAATAATATACACGTTTTTATTGTACAAAACACATATTTAAACATTATGTTGCTCCGACATCTGTCTTTTCTTTTCAAAATCAATTAAGTTCCAGCTCTGACAAATTATTACAAAACAAATATGTAGTCTTTAAATGTTGATAACTAATGTAGCTAAGAAAAAAAAAAACTTTTAAATACTAGGATATGGCTCACCACTAATTGCTATTCGTTCATACAAAGTGGCAGTGGTTACATTTTATTCCTTGTATGTTTTCATGTTATTATCATGCGTCACCTTCATGGAAGTATAAAGAGAACTGGATACAGCGTTGGAGGCGGGGCCTGTTCATTATTGTGAAATAAGCCCCGCCTCCAATCTAGCCAAATGAATGGAGAGGGAAAATTACTCTTAGGCCCTCATGATTTAAATAAGGGCTATCCAACTGATCAAACCGATTAGTTTATTTAACTCAAATAACATTTTCTGCTGATTAACGGGAGACTCTTTCCCAATGTATCTCTATAGGAAAAACTAGAAGTATTTTTGGACACAATGACGTCATGGAAAAAAACTGAAGTTGTAGTAGTTACTTCTTATAGGGTTACCTTTGGTTCCACAGCCTCCGTCGCTCTCCAAGGCCACGCTCTGCTTGTAGTCTTTGACCCGCAGCACGCCGCTCTTTTCTGCACATGGTGTCTCTGGTGCACTTCTGGCCAGGATCACCCAGATCTTCCTGCCATCCACATCCAGGTCTCTGCGCTCCCTCATGTACACATACTGAGGGTTCAGCTGTTAGGGAAGACTCTTTGGGAAAGTATATTCTCCATTACAGCATGATTTTAACTCTATAAACCATACTTGATTCTTAAAGAGAAAATGTTTAGTGTTCACATTGTTTGTTCGTTTAGACCAGAAGGATACATCTCTGTTTGACATGGGAAATGGGTATTTTACTTCCCAGTAGATTGCAGTTTGTCCACTGAAGTCCTTCTGATAGAGCTCTGAATAAGAAAACAAGAAAAACAATTACTAAAAAAGGCTGCTAAAGATGCATTCGATGTGTGCAATGCCTCAATCTCTGAGGTTACTCTGTAATTTGTTGTTTTTCATCTATTATGGTAAGGAAAGGACAAGAAATGGTAAGGAAATCATTACATCTTTCTTGTGTATTTCAATGCATACCCTTGAAATACTGCCCATGGCCAAATTATGCAATTAGAAATTAGCAATAAACAACTATAAGAGCCAAGTTGGATAAATGTGATTCAGTACAGTACATTATCACATCTACTAGATTTAAATGATTTAAACTATCACACTTTATACAGTAGTTTTCAGCTATTTCATGTAGGAATTACAAGTTACAAGAACATTTTACGGCAGAAATGAGCATTGCAAAAAAACATATTACCTCCTGGACAATATTATTTACAAATGCAAAAATAGGAGCAATAGTTTCCCCTTTTTTGTCATTTTGTGCACTGTTGAAACATGATTATTTGGGCATAGTTGGCTAACAACTAAGTGCAATTGACTGCTGGTCGACTTTATTCTAGGAGGGGGAGACACCATAGCAAATACAAGAAGACTCTGCTACCACCATAGACAACAAACTACCCCAAAATGCGATTTAGAAGAAAAACCTACTTAATAAAATCACATTCGACGAAAATGTCTCTACTGTTTCTAACATACGTTAGGTAGCTACAAAAGGACAACAACATGTTACCTGCAGGTTACTGTAGAGGTGCATGGAGACAAGGATTAAAAATGTTATTTGACAGTAAAAAAACAGAAAACTAGCTCTAAGAAGACAGATGGTTAAAGACTGACAACAGAAGCTAATAATAATGTATGAATGTCAGGAATGTAGGCTACTAAGGAATAAAACCAATCATTATGAGGAACAGTTGATTTGGGTGGAAAGGACAATGACAGTGTGAACTTCGCCTTATCTTTGTTTTTTATTACCTTTCACATATGTATCCCAATTTTTCCGATACGCCAAGTCCATGTAGACATCTGCACACAGCTCTGCATTGCAGGTGTTGAGCACACCAAAGACTTTGTACTCATAAAGTCCAGTTTCCTGAAAACAGCACATGAAATTTCTCTCTTCCAAATGCAGGCTACACGCCAAAACCACAGTATGTGACCAATCCCATAACCAAACAACTCTCCTTAGAGCGGTGTGCGTTAAACCCTCTGTCACCCAAAGTGTGTTGGATTTATTCAGAAGCATGGACGCTGTTGTGAAGACACTCCTTTCACAATGAATTGTATTAGACCTGGCAAACTGCATTTCTAGGCACAGATGTTGTGCCTGAAAGTGTGTCAACTTCAAGGGAGAGTGAAACCAAACTCATTGTTGTTTTCCCTTGTCAGAGAACAGCACATGAAGGGCTTAACCCAAATAATTGCAAAAGATTCTCTGGATTATCTCAAGTGAACTACAAAAAAACATATTAACTTTTGTTTTTCAAAACGAAATGTATGTATCTTTTTTATTTATTTGTTTGTATCACGTCAGGAGGTATAATTCAAACACAGTGAGGGCATGACGATAACTATTGTAGCATAATATGCAGTTTAAGATTTAAATGTGACTTGTTTTACCTTTTTAAAATTGTTAATACCTTGTTAAAAATCATTCAAAAGCTACTGCCTTGATGGGCCAGATGTATGCCGAATTGACAAGTGGACCTTTCTTATTACCGTAATGTATTAAATCAGGTTCGATGATGTGGGTATATGTGCCCAAACAAGAGGCAACTTTAAATGACCACATTTGTAAATGGAGTTTGGTTTGACTGGTTCAACCGCTCTCAATTCAATTTCCGGATAGTTCTCATGTTGGCCGCTAGAAAATCACTGCAGCTGTTTTTTTTTTTTTTTTTACCAATGTTGTCAACAAATGAATCACTCTTAAGATAACAATCTTATCCAGTTTGGATAGAAAGACAGGAAATCGGTGATGATACCATTAGTGCAGTAGGAAAACCGATACGGATTCATTCATTCAGTCACGAGCAGCAGTCTTCCTGTTGTAAAAGCAGCAGTTTTATTTATAATTCTCATACCTTATCGTGGAGCCGGTAGATTTTGACTCCCATTGTCTCAGTGAAGAGTTCCCATCCTCCCTCCAGCTGCGGCTCATCCAGCTCCTTCCAAGCGCTCTGAAACTCCTCATCTGTAAACTGCAGCGACATGACGGCTCACGCTCGTTCATCTGACAACACACACCTGACATGTCATACAAGCGAGAGCACCACTTCCGGCCACGGATTTCAAAATAAAAAGCTGGCAGGAATGCGTCAAACTGGGATAAATTTAACTACAACAAAACTTCCATTTGGAGAAATTTAATTTGGGAAGCAATTTAGAAAAGTATTTACACTACAAAAAAATATAGCAAATTGATCATATACAAATAAATATATGACAAAAGGTATGCTAGCAATAAATACAACTCAATGTGGTTTATATATTTGAAAAAAATCAAATAACAGTTTAATATAGTTCACTTTTTCCCAGCACTGTATGTATTATACATTCTATCTTATGATTTTAATCACTGTGACATATATTGATTTATATATGTCCCATTGGATCTGGTATCACTGTTCATGTTTTATGGTTTTATGGTTCTGTGATATTACTTTTTCTCTCTGTTTATTACTTGTTTTTAATTATTATTATTTTCTATCTGGCATATTTATTTTGTATCTGTAAAGCACTATGGGCTGCATCTTGCATGAAAGGTGCTGTATAAATAATGTTTATTATTATTATTATTATTATTATTATTATTATTATTATTATTATTATATATTTACATCATATTGATTGAGACAAACACTATTACTTTTTTAATTTAAGTTAAATATATATATATATATATATATATATATATATATATATATATATATATATATATTATATAATTCATATATATATATATATATACAGTGGGGCAAAAAAGTATTTAGTCAGCCACCAATTGTGCAAGTTCTCCCATTTAAAAAGATGAGAGAGGCCTGTAATTTTTATCATAGGTATACCTCAACTATGAGAGACAGAATGAGAAAAAACAATCCAGAAATCACATTGTAGGATTTTTAAAGAATTTATTTCAAATGATTGTGGAAAATAAGTATTTGGTCAATAACAAAAGTTCATCTCAATACTTTGTTATATACCCTTTGTTGGCAATGACAGAGGTCAAACGTTTTCTGGAAGTCTTCACAAGGTTTCCACACACTGTTGCTGGTATTTTGGCCCATTCCTCCATGCAGATCTCCTCTAAAGCAGTGATGTTTTGGGGCTGTTGCTGGGCAACACGGACTTTCAACTCCCTCCAAAGATTTTCTATGGGGTTGAGATCTGGAGACTGGCTAGGCCACTCCAGGACCTTGAAATGCTTCTTACGAAGCCACTCCTTCGTTGTCCTGGCGGTGTGTTTGGGATCATTGTCATGCTGAAAGACCCAGCCACGCTTCATCTTCAGTGCCCTTACTGATGGAAGGAGGTTTTCACTCCAAATCTCACGATACATGGCCCCATTCATTCTTTCCTTTACACGGATCAGTCGTCCTGGTCCCTTTGCAGAAAAACAGCCCCAAAGCATGATGTTTCCACCCCCATGCTTCACAGTAGGTATGGTGTTCTTTGGATGCAACTCTGCATTCTTTCTCCTCCAAACACGACGAGTTGAGTTTTGACCAAAAAGTTCTATTTTGGTTTCATCTGACCATATGACATTCTCCCAATCCTCTTCTGGATCATCCAAATGCCCTCTAGCAAACTTCAGACGGGCCTGGACATGTACTGGCTTAAGCAGGGGGACACGTCTGGAACTGCAGGATTTAAGTCCCTGGCGGCGTAGTGTGTTACTGATGGTAGCCTCTGTTACTTTGGTCCCAGCTCTCTGCAGGTCATTCACTAGGTCCCCCCGTGTGGTTCTGGGATTTTTGCTCACCGTTCTTGTGATCATTTTGACCCGACGGGGTGAGATCTTGCGTGGAGCCCCAGATCGAGGGAGATTAGCAGTGGTCTTGTATGTCTTCCATTTTCTAATAATTGCTCCCACAGTTGATTTCTTCACACCAAGCTGCTTACCTATTGCAGATTCAGTTTTCCCAGCCTGGTGCAGGTCTACAATTTTGTCTCTGGTCTCATTTGACAGCTCTTTGGTCTTGGCCATCGTGGAGTTTGGAGTATGACTGTTTGAGGTTGTGGACAGGTGTCTTTTATGCTGATAACGAGTTCAAAAAGGTGCCATTAATACAGGTAACGAGTGGAGGACAGAGGAGCCTCTTAAAGAAGAAGTTACAGGTCTGTGAGAGCCAGAAATCTTGCTTGTTTGTAGGTGACCAAATACTTATTTTACCGAGGAATTTACCAATTAATTCATTAAAAATCCTACAATGTGATTTCCTGGATCTCTTTTCCCATTTTGTCTCTCATAGTTGAGGTATACCTAAGATACAAATTACAGGCATCTCTCATCTTTTAAATGGGAGAACTTGCACAATTGGTGGCTGACTAAATACTTTTTTGCCCCACTGTATACATACAGTATATATACCCTACAGTTAATATTTTTACAACTATTTGCCCTTTATCCTTTGATATATCTATACATTGTTACACATAGTATTCTAAATCTTTGTTAAAACTGCAGCAGCACATTTAAGTGTTCATAGTGTAGGTGTAGAAACACAACATTTAAAGATCAACTATACGCCCACTGCTGCTGTCACATCCATCAGTCCTTGCTGTTGCTCTAAGATTAGTTGGATGCAATCCTTTGACATTAAAATCCATGTTTCATGAAATAAAAAATGATTATGGGAGGAGACAACATGCCAACATCCCATTTTTCCATTTGTTTCTGTGAAATAATCGGTGTTATGCAACAGAGAGAAAATCCCTCATCAAAAGTGAAAGATCAGCCACAGTTTAAATGTGTTTACAGTGTACAGCAACAGAGCAACAGGTGTGTGTGTGTGTGTGTGTGTGTGTGTGTGTGTGTGTGTGTGTGTGTGTGTGTGTGTGTGTGTGTGTGTGTGTGTGTGTGTGTGTGTGTGTGTGTGTGTGTGTGTGTGTGTGTGTGTGTGTGTGTGTGTGTGTGTGTGTGTGTGTGTGTGTGTGTGTGTGTGTGTGTGTGTGTGTGTGTGTGTGTGTGTGTCAGAAAGGAAATCAGCAGGCGTTGTGTGACATTTGTGTAATCATGTCAACAACATTGATCCCTGAGAGAGGGTCACACACAGATCTCGCATACTGGGGCATGTAGTCATCATGAAAACACAAATGGAAGACAAAATAAATTTAAAAACAATTGAAAACATCTGTTTACTTTTCTCCTAATTCAAATGCGATGGATGAATTTGCTGGAGCGGTCAAAAATGAATTTATAATATTATATTAACATTATATCATATTATATTACAGCATATTAAATTCATTATATCACACTATATAATATAATATCATTATAAATGATATAATATTATATGAAATTATTATTTTATTTCTATTAAAGACATTTTAACACATTTTCAGAAATATATACAAACATAAAGGGAAATAAATTAACAAATAAATACATGAGATTGTCTTTATATTTAGAATGTGTTAATCTACTTTTTATTGTTTTATTAATTTCTCTTTATATTTCCACATTCATTTTCTTATCATGTTCCAGATCTATTCATTTTTTGACCGCTCCAGCAAATTCATCCCTGGAACATGATAAGAAAATGAATGTGGAAATATAAAGAGAAATTAATAAAACAATAAAAAGTAGATTAAAAGATTTTAAATATCTCAAGATAATCTCATGTATTTATTTGTTAATTTATTTCCCTTTATGTTTGTATATATTTCTGAAAATGTGGTAAAATGTCTTTAATAGAAATACAATAATAATTTCATATAATATAATATCATTTATAATTTTATATTATATAGTGTGATATAATGAATTTAATATGCTGTAATATAATATGATATAATGTTAATATAATATTATATAATTTATTATAATATACTATGTCAATATAAAGTAATGATAATTTAATGTTATATAATATTATATCATATAATACTATAGTAGCCTATTGTGATATTGGTCTGTGAGTATGTTGAGCCAATACAATGCAAAGGAGTTCCGTGCCTATAAAACTACATTTAATCTCTAAGCAGTTACGGAAATAAACAAATGTTGATTTCAAAATAATATACATACAAGGAAAAGTAATTTCAAGCAATGCTCGCCGCAAAATTAGATTTATTTTGAAAGTAATGACCGGAAAAGGCATTCCCCCTTGCGGCTGTGAACTTCATGCTGCAGTCATCGATACATCAAATAGTTGGACTGAATGGGGATGGCAGTCGGAGCAGCAACCCTGAACCTGAGGACTTCACGGGGTGACGCCTCTCATGAATGGGAGTCATATTCCAGCCCGGAAAGAGAAGCTGTTTGCGGTCAACTTCACCAGAGAAGAAAACTTTTAATTAGATGAATCTGACTGAATATTTTATGAGCGGGTTTACACTGAGGCAAAGCTTCCCTGCAGCTGAGGAGCACTTTGTGCGACATGGAAAACGGTTGTGAGGTAAGCAACCTTTCTTCTTTCTGTAGCCTACTATACTTTGTCGAGCTGTCAAGTAGATTTACCTGACTACAAATAACAAGTTTAAGTTTAAGTTTAAAGGTAAGTTATTCAATTATTACCAGGCTCCAAGTCACTTTACATGGCCGTGGTTGCAGAATATTTTGCTAAAAAAGTATGTTTTCTTCTATTCAATAACTTTTTTTATCGCTAATTACAGTAGCATTAACAAACATTTGAAATCCTTATTGCACACCTGTCAGACATATTAAATTACGTATTACTGGCTATAATTTCATTTAATTATGTTTACTTTCATACTAACACTTGTTTTTTATTAAACTGTCTTAGCTTCACATCTTGGACCCTTTTTCCCCTGAAATTTACACGGGCAAAAATTCCACTTACATTTTATGAGTAAAGGGATCAAGTGTGAATTGGATCAAGAGCATTTCAAACAAAGGCTGATGTTCCTTCACAGATGGTTTTGCTTAGAACTTTTTTTTAAATCCCTAAGAGGCAAAACTTTATTTGGCTTTAACGATAATAGCTTTAACGTTATTTTGTAGAGCAGACATTTTTCTTCTTTCTTTTTTTTCTGTTTTTGATACTTGCTAAAGCTCTTGCTCCCACTCATTTCTAAAAAAAAGTTCATTTTAGTTCACAAGTAGCATTATTTACATTCTAATTCAATCATTTTGTCAATAAAAGTGTATTTCTTGATTTCCCAAGTTCCGGTAAGATGTTTTCAAATTCCTTTTTTTTTTTTTTTGGTGACCAATAGTCTAAAAATCAAAGATGTTTTTTACAATCCTATACAACAAATAAAAGCATCAGACACTAATATGCAGAGCTGGAGAGAGTGAGTGTTTTGCATTTTAGCTTGAAAGACTAAACAAAAATTGGATCTACTAGCTTTAGTTACTTTGTTATTTGAATTCTCCAACTAAATACCCACAATGCTGTTGTTTTTGAAGTGTAGAATGTAAACTTTACCAAGCTTAAATTCTCAGGGTTTCTATCAAATTTAGCTGACTTCTTAACGACCTTTCACAATTCTTCAAGAGATACATTCTGTTTTCTCTTCATAAAAAACAAGCATTTTAAAGATAGCATTCCTGACACTACCCATTTATTGTCACTGACTCTTCACACGATGGAGGAAAGAATGAGTGCTTGTGAAATTGCTGGTGATTTCGAAGCTCCTCGCATTTCACGGAGCAGTTTGTAATGCCATATCCTGCGCTCTCCAGGGAATGTCTCAGCTCGTGCGGGGCTGAGTGGTCCTGCGTCATTCAGACAACTCCTCTGCCGGGGTCAGGAGGCGGTGGCTGGGATTGTGCAAAGAGGTTACATTAAAGTAGCTTGTGGTGGGGGGTCAGAAAAATGTTGCTGAATTGTGAAATATGGTGTCAATTTCTACTAAAAAACAACTCTTTCTGGAAAGTCTGTGTCATGTGTTGAACAACAAGTATGACTCTTGCAATTTTTCCCCCTCATAGACTGGAACACCCTAGCAAAGAAGGGAGGTAAAACGGTGACAGCGTAAGGAACCATCTGTGGTTGGTTGACAGAAGGCTGCTAGATCCTGCAATGCCAGAAGAAGCAAATGAGGACGCAATGAGAACGCCAGCAACCCCAGAGAAGGCCAACAACACCGAGTGTCCCCCAGCCACCACAGTGAACATCCCCCTGGTCAATGAAGTGCAGCTGACCGCAGCCACTGGCGGCGCCGAGCTCTCCTGCTACCGCTGCACCATCCCCTTTGGTGTAGTGGTCCTCATCGCCGGCATCGTGGTCACCGCTGTGGCTTACAGCTTCAACTCGCATGGATCCACCATCTCCTACTTCGGCTTGGTGCTTCTATCAGCTGGGTTGGTGCTGTTGGCGTCAAGCGTGGTCTGCTGGAAGATGAGACTGGAGAGGAAGAAGGAGAGGCGACGGGAGAGCCAAACCGCCCTAGTCGCCAACCAGAGGAGTATTTTTACTTGAACTAAAAGATGGACCCACTTCCTGGTTTTCTGGGTCAAAAAAAAGGCCTGGTTTTGAGATTGAGTTGGAGAACCAAAGATAGAATACATCAACACAGACAAATGCTTAAAACAAGAACCAACTGAAGGCTACAATAACTGAAATCAATATGTTAAAGACGTTTTAATGTACATTACAATTTCAGGATTGATTGAGGCACAAAATAATTCATCTCCTGTGTTCTGCACATGACCAGCTGCAGGCAGATGTTGGCCAGCCTCTTCAAACCTGTAAAAGCGTTTTTTTACCGCAGACTATCAACGCCCAGAACTTAAAGCTTTGAAGACATTTTAAGGATTTATATCTCAAACAGACGTCGAGCATCTGGCCAACTGGGAACGCAGCCAAGAGGAACGTATCACAATTAAGATGAATAACCACCGTGTAGAGGAAGTCTCCCATTAATATTCTGTTAGATGTGGCGACTTTGAATGTAAAGAGAAGGGATTGTGGTTTGAAAGGCCCAGGAGAAGGAAAGGGAAACTGGAAAATCCAGGACAATGATTCATCCTTCATTTACTTCTCCTCAACTGTTTATGAAGTGTCAGCGTTCATCTCACAAGGATTGTCTGTTATGAAAGTTTATGGTACTCAATGTGAGGATTTTCTTTCAAATCTCCAAATATTTTTGCGGCATGTCAGATTAGATGGCACATGATATTTCACTCTGAGAATGTTTAACCTTAACTACATTTTTATCTTAAAGCACTTTGATTTAGGGCTGCAACTTACAATTTTATGATTTTTTAACCTGTCCATAACTTTTCATTTAACTAAAAAGTGAAAAATGTTTATTCTGTTTTCTCAAAGTCCAAGGCAATGTCCTTAAATTTCTTGGTTTTTTAATGCAAAACCCAAAGAAATTCACTTAATAATAAGATAAACCAAATAAAGCTGGAAATCTCCATGTTGGATAGGTTAACAAAAGCATTTACTGACACTTTTACATTAAAACTTACTTTAACTGCTCTATAGATATCATAGCAATTACTAATTCTGTCGATTGAGTAATCTTTTCTAACAAAAACTATTGCAGCTCTACTTTGATTATCATAATCATTATATTCAGTATTAAACCAAATCTATAAAGTAATAAAGTGACACTTCCAGAACTGTGAGTAGTTTTGGCAAAAATCGAAAGAAATATTTTGTATGGTGATGATCGCTTATTGTCCAGTGTACTTCCATACTGTAAGGAATGTATAAAATGTAGCATATGTTTATTTTTTTTGATGTAATCATTTGCATGTATTAACAAGACAAGATGAGGTTAAATAAACTCATTGATACTCAAATGTGTCATAGTTTCCCATTTGCGAAGAACGACTCTCAATGTTAGCAAGAACCAGATCAATGCTGGTCGTGTTTTTGGTTACTTATGTATCATAAATGTGTCTGCAACAGAGCTTATTTTCTGCAATATATCAAAAGGCAATGAAAAATTCCCTTTGTTTTTTGTCAAACACATTTTGATGCTAACTTCAAGGTCAGACTACGAAAAATATGTCATCACTGCACTACTCTATATCTCTGTTGTGCTGGAGTCGGAGCAATATTAGCCTAGCTTGCTACGCAGTTGCTAATTCTCCCTTTTTCTAGTCATTCTGCACAGTTAACTTAGCTAACTATGTTGTTATTTAAGCTCTGTACGTTAACAGAGGTAAAATTAATATCAATGTTATTATTTTACTCAACAAGAAAGCAAATAAGGTCATTTTCAGATATGTTGATTATGTGACAAGATCTTGCTGTTCCATAATTGTTTTCTAAAGGTAAACTTCACCTCAAATTTCAGGCTCTGTCAGTGGTGGAATGTAACAATTACTGTAAATCAGTAATATTTTGTCATACTTGTACTTTACTTGAGTATTTCCATACTTCTTCTTCACTACATTTTGGAGGCTTATACTTTTACTCCATAACATTTATTGAGCCCTAGTTACTTTTTACATAGAAAAACAAGATATGCTGATATGATAAGATTCTGTACTATTGATCTACCCAGAATTTGAAAAAGATCTAAAATGGACAAACTACAATATTATTATGCTCTTACTGCTGTCTGTACTTTTACTTAAGCAACATTTTGAAGGGCCTGAGTACTTCTTCCACCACTGCATTGGTGAGAAGTTGATAAATGATACCTTCTAGAGGTGAATTTAAGTATTCCTGAAAGAATTCCTTCCAGTTTTTTTGCTGTTTTTCTTTTTTTATTAAGATACAGTATATTGAACAGTAGACCAACGGTATAATGATGAAACTGTCTTCAAATAAACGTCTTCAGCATTTCTCTGCTGAAATGTAATATATTATTACTGGCCAACATATAAACTTATACTGATTATTAATCGCTCGGTGCTTCTTTCAATGTTCATAGGAAATATGATCTTCTATGACTCTTGATGAGTTGTCGTCAGTGTTTGTATTACTAAGAGGTTAAGTGTTGGAGAAGTGATGAATTATTACACAATCAGCTCTTTGCTTTCAGGGCTGAATAGAAGGAAATGTTTATTTCTCTGATGACGTACATGGGTGGGCCCGACTCTTCACACACATACATCTGATTACTTAAATAATCAAACTAAATAAGCTAAGTGAGTTCCCGTAGGTTTCATAGATTTCATCAGATAGCAGGATAAATTAGAGGGTCAGTTCATTCAAACCACAAAAAAAAAACGGATCACCGGATGTCGGATCTCCATTTGCTATAAATAATAATAACAGTATAATAATAATAATAATGTGTTATTTGTCATTGCTTCTCAGCACCACATATGAAATTCAAATTGATCTATTTTATTGGGATGAAAACAGAAATGTTAAAGGAGCCCTCTTAAGCTTTTTCGGTTTTCCCTTTCCTGTAGTGTGTTATACAGATTTTTGTTCATGTAAATGGTGTGTAAATGCTAAAATCCCTGTGTTCCCTCCAGAGGGACTTTCTCTCCAAAACACAATGCCTGAAATGCCTCCATTAGACTCCTTTTTCTACTTCAACAACATAGTGACCTCACTATGTAACACTCACTTTTCTATTGGCTAGCACTCCAACACATTGTACGTGATAGGCTAAGGGGGGGCACATCTTTAAGCGGTTGACCAATTACAACAGAGCCGGCCAGCTAACCAATCAGAGCAGACTGGGCTCTGGTTTCAGACAGAGGGTGAAAAGAGGTGCTGCAGCACAGGCAGTATGAGAAAAATAAAGAGCTTTTTGAACATTAAAGTATAGAACCTGCAAATGAGCACATTAGGACCCCTTTAAAGAAAACTAGAGTTGTAAGGTGTAATGCTACTGTGAAAACATTGTTTTTAATGTACTGAACCGTTTTGAAGTTTTTGCTATTGCTTTCATCACAAATACTGGAAAGAAATCATCCAAAATACAGCTTTATTTTACTTACTTTGTGTCTGTAGATTTTAGCTATATTAAAGGCCTCATTTTCACACTCAAACATAACATTTCAGAGAAGTTGCAACCCAAAAAGCAATTGTATTAATGGCACTAATTGTTGAGAGAAGTTTCATGCTGAAATTGCACTTCCTGTTTGTTTGTTTTTGTAACATTTTATCCAGAATCAACCTTTAACAGTACAATCAAAGCTATACCTAGACATTTCAGACAAAATCGTTTTGGTTTTGTTATAATTTAGGTAAACTGACCCTTTAAGTGTTTATTATAACACATTTGATGCCACTTTAACATAATAAGACTGCTCTATGCATAATTTGTTTCCCCATTTATACATTGTCTAATTATAATCATCCGCCCATTTTGTTGTAAGATTCTGCAGAAAATTAAACATATACATTGTGTGTGTTAAAAGGAAGTTGAACTCTCCTGTTTGACCCAGGTTTAAAATAGCTTGGACGTGGATGTGTATTTATAGGCAGCATTTGCATTGCTATGCATCCCCGTGACACCAGACACTACAACTAAATGGTTTTCTTGCGTCAGAGGAGAGCCGTCAACACACTTTGTCACTTTGGGAGATCACCACCACACAAGCAATCATCCTTTTTGGCCTGCAGTGTGTGGAGATGGGAGTTAGGATCAGTAACATTTATTGGACACATGACACGCTGAGGGGTCTCCTGCCTGCTTGTCAGGTTAGGGGAAGGCCGAGTGAAGCTGGAAAAATGGGTGACTTGATATGAAGTTTGACAGGTGCTCTCCACAAGTGTCTTTAGCCTCTTTACACACTGCTGGCACTGCATGCAGGGCTGTGTGCGTCACTTTCTGTGCCTCGCGTGGTTGACATTCCACTCAGTGCCACGCTGCCTGAGTTGGTTTATCAATAAACAAGAAGGCCATTAAAGAGAACTAGTTACAACACAGCAGAAGAAATACTCTATTAGAATACAATCATATGTCTTAAAGTTAAAAAAAATAAATGATGAGAGGATATTTTTGTTTATTCAGAGGGTAATTCCAGTGACAGAATGAAACACAGGAGAGGTCCAGTAAAGAAAGAACACACAAGAATATTGAAAAGAAAACAAATCTTCATTAATACTTGTTTTTTCCTTTCTTTTATGAAAGATGGAAGAAATAGTGATGTACTTAAGACACCCTGGAAGTGAAAATAAGGACAATAAGAAAAGTAAAGATAAGGATGAGTAAAACAGTGGCCAGCCCCTAGCAGTCTGTACTTAGATATTTTTAAATGAATTGGTAAACATTTTATACAGTCAGTTATAACAAATACAGATTCATATATGTACAGTGTAGATATAAATGTATATTGCAGTAGCAGTTTGCTTACAGTATCAAAAGAAAACCTATTGACCTCAGTTTTCATTGGCAAGACAATTAGGAGAGATAGGACAGAAGGAAGGAGTAAAGTAAATAAATACAAAGGAACTAGGAGAGGAAGACGGAAAGGATGGAAAGGAAATCAACAAATCTAGAAAAATTGGCAACAAAGAAGAAACACTTTTTATGAAAGACATACGGGAAAGATCGGGGAAATAAAAGATAAGGAAATGGTGGAACTAAGCTAAAGGGATAAAATGGGAAAATCATAAAGACTGAAAGCTTATTTGAATACATATTGTAATTGTCTCTTGTCCTTTAAATGTAGTTACATTATATTGTCTGCAACCTTAAGCTTAATGTTGTTTCTAAAACTTTGCACACGGAATACAGCTAGGAAATCTCTTGACATGGAGGTACCACCTTTGTCAATAAAAAAAATCTAACAAGCTGAAATTCCTCAACACAATCCATCCCACAGTGTTATAATCCAAAACAATTAAACATAATGAGCTCAGCATTACAGGGATCCTGGTACAGTAAGTCTCATAAGGCAGGTTGAGGCTGACCTGACCTGACAGCCATCACACTGGCTGACTCCATCCAAGGTCATTTTTCTACAACAACGTGGAACACAGAGAAGCCAAATGTTCTGTTCAACCTGTTAAAGTTATTCTACAGCCCTCTGGAGCCGTACAAGGAACACATACTGCCTAGATAAGATCTGTTCCAAGAAAAAGGCTCCGAGGTTCATGTACTGTATCATGAGATCAAAAATAAACTTTGTGGGCGTCAGGAGATTGATACTGCTGATCAAGACTAATCTGAGGAGATCTTAGGTATCAGGGTTTATTGTTAATGATTCAGATTGAGTATTGCTCCTATTCAGAGGAATCTTGTCTGTAGCGTTTTAAAGCACGACTTCTGAAAGACTGAATTGTGAACAATGGTGCTTTAAAGGTATAATATGTAACATTTCAGCATTGTAAAAATGCAATACATTTATTATTCTTTGAGACATTTTGCTTACAAGCAATTCAGAAATGTATGGTTGGTAGAGGCCAAGCCAGAAAACCACGAGAGTTCTTAGAATTCTTCCTCTAGAGATCATGAATGTCTATATGACGTGGCTGCAAGGTAGTGCGCTGATCTTTTGATCAGAACATATACGGTAAAGTATATTTTTGTCCTGATCCATCTATATAAAAACCTGTCTAGTATTAAACTGACCACATTTTGGCCACTTTTTGATGTCATAACAGTTTTTTGGGGGTTATCCAACCATTAGTTGATATCCAACCAAGGTAACACCCGCCCAACTTATCAGCTGAATCTCCTCCTAGAGCCCGGTTGTGTTTTCAATCAATGACTTCGCTGAGGGGAGTGGCCAGCAGCAGCTCATTAGCATATAAAGCTACAGACACAGAATCAGCACTTTTGGAACAGGGCTGAAACAGAGGGGTATGCTACAATGCATGATCTGTTTGGTATTTCGAGCCAAACACTTCAGGGACATGTTTTTTATTTATCTGAGACCTATAATATATTGTTTTGTTGAAAAAGAGTATAGTAGGGGACCTTAAATTACTGCGGTTGTGAGGTTGTGCAGTGATCGTTCAATCAGAAGGTTGTGGGTTAAATCCCACCCTTGCAGTCAACATGTCGATGTGTCCTTTGGCAAGATACTTTAACACGAGTCGCTCCTGATGGCATGGCCAACGGTGTATGTGAATTTGTGTGAATGAAAACTTACTTGAGCCAATTGCACATCGCTCTTTATGAATGGGGTATGAATGGGTGAATGACTTGTAAAATGTAAGGCGCTTTGAGAGGTCGTAAAGACCGGATAAAGCGTTATATAAACACAGTTCATTCACCTACAGCTGATAGTTGTTGAAATGTTTTACTGCCCGTATCAAACTTGTGGACAGACTAACCGACATTGCTATCCCTGGAGTCATGCGACCAACATGGCTAAGGAAACAAACAGTCAACACTGTAGTTTTCTAACCTGCTTAAGCAATGCGCAGTAGAGAGAACTGTGGATCTTCTCTGAGGTCTGTGCACATGAACAGCAGCTGTCCTGTTGTGGGCGTCTCTGCTGCGGGACGGGACACCGCCCACTGGAAGGAAGTTAAACTCAAAGCTGGGCAAGAAGGTGAGCCAAGCTCTGAGCATGAAACGCTTCTCAGTGTCACGCAGCAGCTTCGCTCCTTCCTGCCCACAGAGGTGTGTCTGCTGGGTTTGGATTGAGGTAATGAAGAAATTTTCAATAAACGATACCCTGAATACAAAAACAAGTTGACTGAGACAGCTACAGACTAAGAATTCTATTTAGGTTGTGACTGTGCCTCCTTTAAAAACATATAAAACATGCTAATGTATGCTAATTAAGATCAAACATAAAGTACAGCTCATGCTGATGGGAATCCCATTTGTTTATCAGGTTTACATTTCAAGAAAAGACCTAAGTGATTACAATTGACCCCAAGGGTGAACATGAATCTTTCTGCCAAATTTCAAAGCATTTCATCTAATAGTTATTATTTCAGCCTGGACCAAAATGTCGTCCCTATAGAGCCGAGATGCTAGCAAGCTAGTTTGTTTGAAGCCTACTGATGCCTTTAGCCAACAGACAGACATTTCCACCATCATCAAACACGATCATCTTCAGGTCTTCCAGAAACTCTCCATCCATTTGATAGTTTTCAGTCAGATATTGTTCCTATGACAAAAGTATGGTGCTTTTAGCACCCTTTTTTTCACAAGGCGTTCAGTTTGAATGCAAAACGTCTCCATAATAAGATCCAGATATGTTTTACAGTGTGACAGTGGTGGTCACTGACCCTGCACGTTATGCTCTTTCTTTGATTCTTTCATGTGCTGCCAGTGTTTCTCGAGTGTTGGCCGCCCACAGTCCCAAAGGTGCAGCAGCCTCGGTTCGCCCTTCTTCCATCACATAATAAAGAGAAAGCTCTTCCTGAACAGGTCCTCCCATTTTTACAGTAAATTCCACTTAAAAGGACACAGTTGAAAAAACTAAATTACTTTAGGTTTTAGGCAACAAAACAACTTGGTTAGGTTTAGGAAAGGTAATGGATTGGTTAAAATAGGTATGATTGTTACCCAAGGATGTACGTTTGTTAACTTTGTTATAAGATAACGTAGGCAGCTTAACGTACGTTGACTTTCGAATTAACATTGAACAATAACACAGGTGATAAGGATGAAAAGCCTATGTTTAGTTAGGGAGCGCAACGAGAACCCAACGAGACGCTCTACAGTATATTTCCTTTTTCATGAAATTCGGTAAATACTTACTTTTAACAATAACTTTAATAGCAAAATGCTTGTTTTTAAAGCAACAACTGGAAAACACAACACTTCTTTTTTTTTTGTGCAAAAAGTCAAAGTTAGCAACTAGCTAGTATAGAATAGAATATAATTACTTTATTGATCCCAATTTGGGAATTTTTTTAACACAGAAGCACATTCAGCAGCTCAACCATGAATTATTTCCTCAGGAGTTGGTGGAGACCAAAACAGAGCTCAACAGAAAGTGAATATTTGACTTCTATAAATGATGTTTCCATAAAACAATAATGCATTGTCAACCACATAAGAGGAGTTACTTATTTCATCCATGTTACATTTGTTTTTGACGTATCAGAAATACATTTTTAATCAAAGAACGAAGAGTGAGGCAGATCAAACAAACACAGGTCTTTCACCGATCTCTTTTCTCTAAAGTGTACCAAATATTTTATTATTAAATATTTCTATGCTAACTTGTTAGGTTTAACAAGCTCTTAATTTGCTTGTATGTCAGCTGATTGCAGATGGTTTCTGCTCTGTAATGGACAAAATTAGTGCACAATTTTTTTAACCCTGCATCCATTTTTCCAGTAAGGATTTTACCAACAAAGCAGATGGTTGTAATGTTGCTTTTAAATGTTGGGTTCCCTTGAGTTCCTAAGAAAGCAAGAAAACTCCTGACAGATGCTGCTGTCTGTTTTCATTTCAGTTTATTGAAATGATTAGTAAAGTGTTTAAGAGTTACAACTTTAATCTGCGTTCATTACAATATTACCCAAAATATATCCACCTGTGAGACAGCACATCAGTTTTAGTTAAACTGTTTGGGCTTTTAATCTTTAGACTTTTTGTCTTTCTTTCACTTTTAAAATATGGCAGCTGTGGGACATATTTTAATCGGACCATTTTATTAAGTGTTGCACCACATCTGAATCCTCTTTCTGCATTTTAAAGTGTGCAGTCAACAGCAGAGGAGGAGAAAGAATGAGAAGCTTCAGAACTAAAGGAAAGTTAACACCCTCATGTCAGTCCCATCATGCATCAAGAATGATTACGTCCATATGTGCAAGGAAGAAAAAATCATGAGCAGTTGTTTGACTTAAAGTAAGGCTTTTTTTCTCGGTGTGTTTGTCTTATTCCCACACTGTGATTCATCTTCTCTGACGCACATGGGTTGCAAAAGATGAGAATTGCATACATGACTAATTTGTCACCATACAAGAGAGATGAGGGACTGTAGATAGCTGCAAGGCATCTGTGATTATCTGGTAAAAAGCCTGTTTTTTGTGTAAATAATATAAAACTCTGGGTGGATTTCCTTTTCATAATCTTAGTTTGATTATCAAAGATTTGCTTCAACTCTGCTGATGTTACCCGCTCTGTTATATAAATGTCTGACGTGGACATGTTAAGCAGCAAGGAACTGTGTCAGGGCTCACATATGAGGTTAAAATGGATCGTTTCTGAAACAGGAGCCTATTCAGCTCAGATTGGCTTAGAGATGTGTCAGAAATATCCCGCCCCTTAGCCTATCCGGTTCAATGTGTTGGAGTTATAGCCAATAAAAGCGCGAGTGGTACATAGTGATGTCAGAAACCACTCTCGGGGGGAACGATGGGATTTAAGCCTTTGCAGGCCATTTACATGCACAGAAAGAGCAACATACATCTGTGCATCTTATTTCCCTCATGTATCTGCGTGCAATCTCAGATTTTATGGGAAAAAAACTCTACTAATAGTCCTAAATCAGGAACTCAAATTAAAAGGACAATGAGTTTGCTGTCACAACTGTGGAACAGTCCTCCTGTTTAAATTTGCTGTGCAACCTTAAAAAAGAATCAAACTAAATCATTTTTATAAACTTAATTAATTAACTATTTGACTTGTTTAATGTGTTTCTTGTCATGGGTGTGGGGTAAGTGCATGATATTATTTATATGCAGTGTGCAGCGGCTATAAGGACTTTTATTGCACATAATTCAACTTATTTTGATTTTATAGTTATTTATTTGTTGAATTCTAAATGCAACTGTCACAAAACCTAATAGTCAGATAAGACAGGAAAGGAGGCAGCAGAACAATTATACCTTTTATTGCTAGATATTTAAAAATGTGTACTGCAACAAGTTTCCTTTATCGTTCCAAGGAAAAGGCTTTTCCTCCGACTGTAAATAAAGTAAATAAGGGGAGGAAATGAGAAGGTGTGTCTGACAGGAGGTCATTTAACAAACACACTGATGTCATGGGAAGTAACTTCTTCACAGCTCTTGGTTTCCTTTTTATCTGAACAGCTGAGTTGATCTGTGAAGCTGAAACTTTTCCTGCCTGCACCTCATAAACCTCGGACAAACCCCACAAAGTGTTTCCAGGTTCTTCGCTCACAGTTGATATACACAGATCTGATACAGAGGGTGTTATCATGGCCCAAAGATAGAAATGAATCCAAATAATTCATTTTGAGAGAATGTGGTCTATGGTTTCTTTGCACATCTGAAAAATTCTGACATCTGTTTCTTATCAGTTTCAGTTTGAGCGTGAAGCCGCTTTGCTAATTGAAATGAGGCCTCTCCCTACGCACTAAATCAAGTCAGCTGTTGCTTTTTATTTCCTGTGTTCGATGGTGTGTGTTCATGACAAAATGTTCGATTGCCCACTTATACTTGATTCACATTGCAATTGGAATATGTTTGTTATTTAGTTTCCATTTGTTTTCCATTTGTGTATGGAAAGAGAATTTGAAAGAAAGGAAAAAGACACAGACACTCTCTCCTTTGTAGCCAGCTAGTTGCATGGCTCTATACGGTCACACTGATAAAAACCTAAATATCTTAATAATTATTGTATTAGTCACTTTCGGAGACATGTTCCCCTTTTTAATAACTTGTAAAAACTTTGGTGATCTATTAAACTATTACAAGGGTTAGGTGACTGGTAAAAATGTGCTGTAAGTGGGAGAATGTAAAACCCCCCTAATACACCCTAATTATGTGAAAGGGTATCCTTTCTTTGGGTGATGTTTTTTTTGTGAGATTGTATTGTCAGGTTTGTTATGTGAACCATTTTTTTTGTATTACACATTTCCCTGCAGAATAAATGACATTCCCATCAGCTGGATTTTGTGTTTAATACTGGCTAGCGATTGTTAGCATGACACATTTAAACTAATGAGGTAAACCTGCCAATCATCGCCATGTAAACACCGTGAGCTCTCTGAAATCACTGCTGCTCTGACAGTGAGCTCACGTTCTGTACACTTTCTGTACGTTGTGGGCCCCATGAAGCAGCAAGAGGCCCCTCTTGATCCCTGTCAACAAAAGACCCAGACACAGCCACAGCCACAGCCCCCCATGTCACTTTATGCTACTTAATACTTTTACTCAATACATTTTATGGGCTATGTCATACTTTTTTTCCCCCCACAACATTTATTTTACACATTTAGTGAGTTCAACTCCAAATGAAGTACTGTACCTTATACAGTAATTCAAATAAACCCCTTTTTACAAAGTGCAACATTGAAGTGATAAACACATTAATGCACCATTTATTTTATACAATCATTTAAAATATATGGTGCTTTAATGGGCCATTCTGCACTAACAAATACTTTTGGTACTTAAAGTATCATTTGATGCTTATGTTTTTTACAGAACCATTTTGAATGCAGGACTTTTACTTGTACATTAGTATTTTTTAATTGTAGTTTTGCTACTTTTACTTAATCCTTGTACTTCCTCCACCTCTGCTCCTGAGTGAGTGTTACCAGTGTCCTGGACCCCTGTGGGGGAGGTGTGTGTGTGTGTGTGTGTGTGTGTGTGTGTGTGTGTGTGTGTGTGTGTGTGTGTGTGTGTGTGTGTGTGTGTATGTGTGTGTGTGTGTGTGTGTGTGTGTGTGTGTGTGTGAGGAGATCTTGGGGTGCTGCAGGACATTCCTCTGTGTGTTGCTGCCTGAGAAGGACAACGAAATGCGGTCTCTGCATTTGACCCATCCTAGTGTTAGGAGCAGTGGGCTGCCATTATGTACGGCGCCCGGGGAGCAGTGTAGGTAACCAGTGTCTTGCTCAGGGACACCACGGTGGCACTTGGTCTTTCGGGGACTTGAACTGGTGACCTTCCAGTTCCCAGGCCAAGCCCCTATGGACTTCGCCACCACCGCCCTGTGATGACGTACACGAGACAATGGTGAGGAGTCAGTGTTACAGCTCCCTGCTGCTTTGGGCTGCAGACTGTAGAACAGAGCTATAAGAAAAACACACAACTTATGTCCTCAATCAAGGAAATATACTGTTCTGGAGAAGAGAGAATCTAATTAAAATGTCAATGTTTTCTTGATTTAAATGTTCTGAGAATGTTCCAGTAGACATGGGAGTACAATGAGAAAGGGGCCCCTGGGCACAGACATGCTAAATGCCGCACAATTTCTTCTACGTAAAAGCAAGACACATAGATTCAATCATTTTTTAGCCAATTTTTGTATTCATTTTATGTCAGTTGCAGCTCTTTGTGATCATTTTGCGTCCCTCTATAATATTTATGGAACCATTTTTTCCCTTTGTGTTCATTAATTTATTCCTTTTTGTATAGCTTTTTATGTCATTTTGCATCTCTCTGGAATACGTTTTGAGCCCCTTTTTGTAGTTTTTTTATCTTCTTTTTAGGTTTTGTGTCTTTTTGAAGTCATTTTGCAGATATGTGTAGTTGTTTTATGTCTCTTTGCAGTCATTGAGAGAACATATTGTCTATTTTTTAGTCATTTTGTGTAATTTATGACCATTTTGTTGTCTTTTTGAAGTTATTTTATATCTTTAAGAGGTTATTTGTCTCTCTTTGTGGTTTTTTGTGTGTCTCTTCGTATTCATTTTTGTCTCTTTATAGACATATTGCTTCTCTTTGGCCTTTTCTCTTAGAGAGTAAATGCAATGAGTGACACAAATTCACACTGGTGGCTGCTCCTGTGCAAGAGGAAACCATGAACTCTGGGAGGAGCAGGTTCCCACACCCAGAAGAAGAGACGCACAACGCTCTAACACAAACAGTCCACCACTCAGGAAGGAAAGGGCTCTCTTTGGGCCTTTATCAGATCTGCTGGATCCTCGTCCCGTCTGTCACCCGCTGCTGTCCGAGAGGGACGACCCCACCCTCCAGTCTTCTTCTGCATCAGGGTGTTTCAGATGAGGACACTCTGTGCACGTCATTGTCAGACTCGGGGGGGCTTTGATCGAGAGTTTAACTGATTTGAGTAGTTTATTATTGTCAGGGGATTGATGCCTGAAAAAAATAACTAATAGATATCACTATGAAACATTCCGAGTTGATAAATTACATGAAGACAAATGTTTTTTGTATTACAAGTTTTATAAAATGATGTGTTTAAATATGCAAATTAGAAATATCATCATTTCACAAACCCAGGTTAAAATGAAAAATAAAAACGCATTTTAGGATCATTTGTTCCTTTTTTGGAGTTCCTTTTTTTTGGGAGTATAATGGTTTTCAAATCAGGCGATAAAATACAACCCTCTGTAGAATGCTTCAGAATATAGATAGGAGAGTATGTGTTACAAATTCACTTATAGCTATCACTATGATTTTTTACATTTAGAGAATTATTATTTGCATTACATGCTTTCCTATAATGTATGTTTAAGTATGCACACGGCGCATAATCCAATGCTAGCTTTTGGTGAATTTAGGAGAAATCTATTGATGCAAACAGACAAAGGTCGTAAAATAAATAGCCCAACGTCTCAAATATTGACCAGTGCATGAAAAAAGAGCCTGCGGTGTCTCGCCTTCAGTGTCTCACCTTCAGTGTGTGTTTGTTGACTGTTGCTCATGTGTCTGCAGCAGAGGTTATGATGGAGCCTCAGTCAGCAGGGCAGCGCAGCTGGAGCTTCCCTCAGCTGTCTCCTGGTTGTGTAACCGCACCTCCTCGCTGACCTCATGGAACGTCTCTGCAGTAACTCAAACAGCCCGAAGACACAACGGAGACGGAGAAGGATCACGTTCACCACATCGCCTCCCTCCGCTCTGTGACCTCTGACCTATAAGCCACTTCAGACTCTACTCAATATGCCCCTTTGACCCAGTAGAGGACACTGGGTCAGTTGCCAGTTAAAAGAACATGAACAATGGATGTAACCTGAACTGTTTTGTTTTGTAACTGTGACAGAGAGGTTGATTTAAAATCACTCAGTTTCAAATGTATTCTCTCAAGTGCGTAATCTTAGCTCTGCTTTCAGCGTGAATTAACATTTTGTTTTCCCACCATGAGAGAGGACATTTACATTTTAAAGGAAGCCATGCTTACTTTGGAAATGGTCTAAGCATCTGATGTAAAATATGTAATTTGACATGTTGTATGGAAAGACATTAATAGGTAAGTCCTTGATACCTGGGGAGAAAATAAGCTAAATAAAAAGCACTTCTGCCTGTCATTAATTCTTGCCACCCTTTGCAGTTTTATAAATACTAATATATCCTACAAATCAGGAAGTTATTATATTCATAGTAAATATGAATCGTAGGGCTAATAAAACAAAAAGTAATGAATGACAAGTGCACCACTACGCTATTAATAAAATATAATACAAATAAAGTACCATTCATGAGGTTCAGAGTTCTGAATTCATGATGTATGTATAATACAAATACTATGCATTAATGTGTAAGCAGTGTTTTAATGTTAGGAAAGTTTACTTTCAACTTACATTTCGTGTAAACCAAAGAAAAAATTTGAATTGCTTCAAAGTTTTTTTCTTTGTCCAATTAATTATTTATCAGTCGTTTTGTCCTCCAGGGATGACTTATATCTCATGTTTCCTTGTGTGTTTTCATACTGTATATAGTGGCCACAGTAGGGGAACATGGTCTCTTGCTCTGCTCATTTGTTTTTGGGGATGGTTGATGGTGGTGAATAAAGGGTTGACTTTCACTGTGTGTAATCCAGGGGAGACTCTTAGCGTCACGCTGTGGAAATGAACAAACAACCTGTTGAGGCAGAATATAAAGCACATCTAAACTCGTAACATCCTTCGCCCTCACGGCCCGTGAAGGTTCCTGCAGGGTTTGTCAACACATCCTCTCCATCTCTCCCTGCTGTCAGTCTGCAGGCCTCAGCGAGGCTGCGGGACTCCCTGGCACCAGGGTCTGGCGCTAGAGGAAGATCTATCTCCAAGATATGAGCAGGACACACTCCACCCAGACGCCTGCTGTACACACAGACAGACGTATTACATCACTCCCCGAGACCACAACAACACAAACATCCCCAGGACAGAAACACCTCTCTTCCTCTGAGGCGCTGCTGTTTTTAGAGCTTTGCTTCAACTGACAATCCATGTCCTCACAAACTAAGGCTTTTGTACTATTATTAGTTTCATATTATTTGTTTTTTAGTCCAATGTTAGTGTTAGGGTTAGGGTTTATTATTATTAAAACAACCACAATATGTTTTCTATTTGTTTACTAATTTTAAAATTCTTTGAGAAAACATTTTATATTGTATATTGAAAGGAGTCATCATTTTTGCACCTTCTTTATTTGTTTTAACTTCAATGGCCTTATATGCCATCATTCATATAACGCGCAAGTAAAGAAGTAATTTGCCCGTTGGAGATTAATAAAGTTAATTTATTTGTCTTCGTCTTCTTCTTCCCAAGAAGAGGGTTAACAACTATTGATGATTGTCTGCAACACCAGAATAATTGGAAAAACTGGTAAAAAGTTTACCGTTACCTGCCTAATAAAGTTGCCTTTGAATAGCATGTAACAGATACTCATACCAACATTACTAAAAAAGGGCTTCAACAGGTCCCTAAAGTTGTGAGTTATATCCACATTCATGAAGTGTGTCCCCTTGAGTCATTTATTCCAGACTTATGTGCTATTAAAGCATTTTTAATATCCCTTTTGTTACATGAAAGGCCATCAATCATCATGAGCAAATAGCGACATGTTATGAAACTGAAAAAGTTGGAAATGGCACAGTCATCGTTTGCAGAGTGCACTTTGACTCGTCCAGATGCTGACTCCTGGAGTGGCACATAATTTCTCCCTGACAGATGATCGCTGTGTGTTGGCCATCAGTTCTCATGTGTGGAGGTCAGCCAGGATCGGGGTCAGGCTTTCTGCTGCGAACATCAGTTTCCTGAACATGTAGAGGGATTACATGTATTAACGTGAAGAGTGAGGTCACTCTGTGCTCTGCAGATGTAAAGCACATCTGCTGCCACCCCTCACTGTTACGCACCAGAAGGCAGGAAACATCCCGACGGACTGGATTAGTGCTGGATTTCAAGCTCTCCCTGTTTATTTTATGAATACTTTTCTTGCTGGAGGAAAACCACAGTGTACTGCCCTGTTGGCTCTGCTCTCTTTGAGTGCAGTTGTTCTGGTCTAAGGTTTTCTTTATGGAAGCCCATTACCGCCACAAAAAAAAAAAGAAAAAAGATGAAGGTGAAAATCTTTGACTATGGAAAAACATTTGAATATTAATCAAGACATCTAAGTGTTTGAAAAATTATTACTTAGTATTTCGAAGTTAGGATTTAGTATCTAAAAATAATGTTTTTGAATCTTGACTTCGTAAACTCAATATAACAACTTAATACTCCAAAATAGTGACTTAGTATCTTAATAAATGCCCAAGTATGTTCAAATAATGGCTTAGTTTGTCAAAATAGTGACCAAGTATCTTGAAATATTACTTAGTATCTAAAAAACAGTGACTTTGTATCTCAACATAATGACTTCGTATCATATAAATCAAAATGTTGATTTAGTATCTCGAAATAAAGACAAACTGACACTTCAACACCATATGCTCCCAGTGTGTCTGGGTAACAGTTGGTCTGGCTGATTCCAGTCCCCCGTTTACTTTGCTAGTTGCTGCCCTCTGTTGTCCATCGGTGTCACAGCAATCTCAAATACCTGCACGACAACAAACGCAGTTACAGTACATTTGTTGAGACACATGCAACTGAAAGTCAAAAGAGTCACCTCCTCACAAACACACACATTTTCTTGGCTGCAATCCTTCACAATCATGGCGTGCTTTGGCATGCTGCAGCAGAGATTATAAACCAGAGCAGTCCACTGACTGTGGTAATCCCACCTCTGATTCCCTGGTAGCCTGCAACAAGGAGTCTGCTGTAATCTGCTCAGATTACATGTTCAACAAAATAATACAAGGTCATAGATTTAAGAGAGGAATGTCTTTTACTTTGTCCTGTTGTTGACAAAGTCTTGTGCTAACATGTTAGCATTTTTTCCCGAGTGGCATTTTAGCCGCGCAATCCGGCCTCTATTTAGCCAGATGGCTTCCTCTGTAAATCCCCACTCACAATCAAGATTAAGATTACACCACACAAACATGCGCTCAAATGCGTCCCATACACATTAATTAATATCCACTTTCAAGCAGATGATATAACACAGGGTCTGTCGCGGTTACAATTGAAGCTTAAATTATTAAAGGGAACTGTTGATCGCAGAAATTCAAGGTTGGAGGAGTGGCGCGGATTAAAGTATTTTTACCACAAAGCCCCGTATTCACGGCGCTCATCTGAAACCGAGAGGTGAGAGACAGAAACAAGGGAGGGGGGAGGACAGTATAGGGAGACAGATTGAAGAGGATAGAGAGGAGGAAAGTCTTGCTGTTTCCAGGCTTGTGTTTAGTGCTTCTCCGTTTGTAAAGCAGCCGGTAGCTTCAACTTTCCCTTCTTCTGAGGCCTCAGAGGCGCTTGTTTTTCCAGGCCTCGGGGCCACCCAGCATGAAGCGGGCACCATGGGTTTTCTGGAAAACTATCAGGAGATCGACCCTGTCACTTTGAACCTTTGCATCCTCATTGCCAGCTACGTTATCTTGCTCCTTGTCTTCCTGATATCGTGTATCATGTACGACTGCCGGGGCAAAGATCCCACAAAGGAGTACGCCCCGGACCCTCAGCCAACTCAGTCTCCCATCAGGCTGGTGGTGATGCAGAGCTCACCAGCCCCGGTTGCAAGGTGGGACACGGCCAACATGATCACGACCTACCACGAGCCAACACATTCGGACTTTAGGGAGAAGAAGAGCACGATGGTCTGAGAGACTCTGCAGACTCACCTTTGTATATACCTGACTCTTTTTTTTTTTTTTTTACGTATGTTTCTTTTTACTTGCCTCCTCTCTGAGACAATGCTAGGATTTGACCTACGCCGAACCAGTCTTGCACGGTAGGTATGGGAAAGAGACATGCGTTGATGTCTTTAAGTGCTGTGTGTTTGCATGTAAAATCCCTATTTATATCAGGGATATCAAGCCAAAGCCTGCTGTTTGCTTGGGAGAGGAAATGTCACAACTGATAAAGCACAAGGAATAAAGAGTGGGGCTTTTCTGTTGTGTTGACTAAAAAGGGTTTAGGATTAAGGTAAGGGCTAGGAAAACACACAGAGAAGTGTAGTATAGGAGCAACTTAATTATAGTCTTAACTGTGGCTCTTTTTATATTTCAAATGAGATATTTTAAGACCAACAAGTGCCTTAAAGTGAGATCAATACTTGACACACCTTGTTATCTATGGACTTTGTTCCTCTTCTACTAAAAGTAGATAAAAAATGATCCTATATATTTCGCAATGAAGGGTGCATTGCTTTTTATTGACTGCCATTCAGGGATTAGTGTCATCATTTGGTTAAGTCTGTCAGTAACCCCTTACATAACTCGACGGAGTGTGATGCATGGATGTGGTTGTCAGAGCGGCAGACAGATGAGTGAAAGCTCTCCTGGCAGGTCCTGACGTCTATACTTTCTTATTTTGAGATGTGAGAAAGCTCCTCCCACACAACAGAAATACTTCCATTCAGCTTTCTTGACACCGTGGCTGAAAGTTTACCCCTTGTCTGGAACGTTACTATAGGAATGATGAACAGATAAACAGCGAAAGGAAAAGCTTATTGCTCTTATCAAATGCGGAAATGGTTAATCAAGTCTGTGGAAACATGCAAACTGCATTTTATGTAAATAAGCATGGAGCACATGTGATTAATAAGTTAACTGATTTGAACTACATCTGTGTAACCCATCATTAATTCTTGATAGGTATTTATTATTATGGATCTTCAAATGGTCTCCGCCGTGACTTCACTTCGATTAGATCCGGCTAAACTTTTATGCTTGGTAAGAAACTCTCCAAACTGTTTTACAGGTCATTTATAGTAAAGCATTTCCTGTGCAGTGCCATGAAGCAATCAGACTGATTAGCTGGCTTGTCCGAGGTTCTAAAATTAAAGTAGGGGTACTTTTTCTTAGAAGCTGATATCCCAAAATGTTCTGGATAACAGAACTGAATGAAACCCAAATACCTATCAGACTTTGATATCAACTCAAGAAAAGTTTGCCATGTTTTAGTCAACAAGACATGGAGATAAGTCATTGAACCTGAC
Source organism: Eleginops maclovinus (assembly GCF_036324505.1). Lineage (NCBI taxonomy): Eukaryota > Metazoa > Chordata > Actinopteri > Perciformes > Eleginopidae > Eleginops > Eleginops maclovinus. The sequence goes on from NC_086364.1 coordinate 6,339,155, forward strand.
TGTTGGAAAGAAGCCACATTGGAGTTTTATTCAGATTAACATTTCCTGGAGAGAAAAACAATCCTATTGGATGAGTTTAAACTCAGTTGATGCAAAAACAAACAAAACAAAAAAAGCTGGAAGCTAACCCCACTTTGATCCAGAGTCCATTTGTTGGAAACTGACAAAGGTTTATTTCAGGGGATGAGTTTATATTGCAAAAAGTTATTTAGCTTTTTTCCTAGAAATGTCCAGCTACAAGTTTAAGCAACAAGTCTTTGTTGAAGAACGTTGTGTCGTTTTTATACTTCTCTTGTTCCTGGCTCACAATTACACCATTTACACTCAAATTAAGATTCTATATGAAATGTTGTGCATTACAATTATATATATGAAAAGTAAATGAGAACAGTGTGCGTGCTAACCTATGTTAGATAGTTAGCTTAGCATGGCATCACAATTCAAACCATCGCTAGAGTAGGTTTATACCACATTCAGTTTGAGTTAATGTTATCAGTTTTGTATTCGTAAAAACAAATCATGTCCACATTCATCTTGTCATTACGGCTGGGAAAAACTGATTTCTAAGGGAGCTTTGATAAAGCCCAATGCTGAAAACCACAGATGTGCCAATAAACCAAACAGAGATGGACGCATCATGTGAGCCAGGTCTTTGATCTAGGTCATAACATGGTGCACAGATGAAGTATGTTTTTGGGAAGACCTTGGAGTTTGCAAACCCTTGATAACAATCCAATGAACTCTTGAAGCGCAATTGCAATCACCATGAGTAAAAAACGTTACGGCTACAAACAAAGTAAGTCACGGTCGCATGACTTAACATGACCATCGTAAACTGAAGGCGTCTAATATTTGGCTGGATGACTTATAGTAGTCTCATTTAGTCACTTGTTAGCAACGGCCACTCCCCCGAAAAACCCTCAACAATCACAGTTCTCATGATTCTTCTGACAACATGAAGTTGCAAACATTTTGTTTGAAATAAAATATGGAGGTTGTTGTTTATATATTTTGCTGTACACTTCTTTTTATCATAGTATGTGTTTCTAATAAAATTAGGTTATCAATTCTGATATAAAAACTGTTTTTTTTGCATGTATAACTTTAAGAGGATGTTTTTAACCTAAAGAGCACTTTTTCATACTCAAGACCCGCAGCCAAATCTAGTTCCTTTTAAATTTTTACTCTCATATCTATGAAGGTTTTCAATACATGTCTATCCCACCTTGTTGTACCTGAAGCATATTTGATTTAATGGCATCAGAAAAATACATCTGGTGGCCAAATATCAACTCTATGTGGTTGAATGGCATGCAAACATTGATGGTTTTCAAGTTGACTTTCTAAACGCTTTTTGTGATCCAAATTACATTTTTGATTAATTAAAAGCATGTCAACCAACTATATTTATCTGTATCTTGAAGTGATTTTCATACCTGGTGTGACTCTTTGAAATGTAATTAATGTAATGTAATCGAGAGTGGGAGTATAAGCAAACGGAGAGGCAGGAACCCAAATGTGGGAGCTGATTATTTAACACACTGTGATTACAGCTTTCAGTTTGTGCTGCCAACAATCACAAATAGATTCTGTCGCTCCGGGAACTCTCAGTGAGCATGGGCACAAACCTAGAGCTCAATGTAATCCTGCTTCTGAGAAATGTGCAGAAACTGGGTCTCATTTGCAAAATAGGTTGATGGTAGTCTTGGAAATGTTTGCAAAGATTAGCCAAAAAGACGATCAATGCATTATGTATATAGAAGGGCTCTTGGAGAGCCAAGACCTCAGCTAACATCTTGCATCCTGCTGTAATCCCACTGACAAACACAAACAGAAACTAAAACATAACAGCCGTGGCATTGGTAACTAAGTCAAATAACTCTCTATCATTTTAAATGGCTTTAATTTAATTTTTGTCATTCATATTTATGCAGACCACTAAGCAGCTGGATTTCTCGTGTATTTGACTGTTCCATTAGAGACTCTCCAACAATAGTTATAGTAAATAACTATTGTAGTTGACCTCTATTACAAACCTGCCACTTGGTATCCAAACAGCCAGAAGTAATCTTTTTTAATATATATAAAAAAAGCAATATTTATTGAAAGATCATGTTAAAAACTTAAGAGAATGACTTTCATTTGCAGGACCTTTTCGTAAAGCTTTGAAAACTGCATGTCTGGGACTCATTCACCAGCCATTTTTCAAAAGTAATTTCTTCTTTAGACCCACTTCAGATTAGATATTCAACGAACATGTGATATTTGAGGTTCTCCCGTAAAAAGAAAGAAATCTTTGAACATTCAAAAACATGCTGCTGAACATTTGAGTTCTGACAAGTTTTCCTGCATAATGTTTAGCTAAGGATTTTTCATACCTTCTGAAGTAATAATATTCTCTGGATTAAAATAATATCTATGTGTGCATGGGCCTGCTGTTTCAACCTCTTTTGTTGGGATTAGTGGGATGTTATAAAAATCAGGATTGTGTGGGGAAAATGTTATCCTAAAAATGATGATCTGATTTAAAAATAGGGAATGTTTTAAGAGCAGCTTTTGATTTTGTCTTAAGCGCTTGACTAGATGGAAAATCTGCTTTAATAGAGAAACCATATATTTTGATTTTGAGTGTTTGTATTAGTTTAATCAAAGCAGTAGCTCCTGTATGAGGCGCTGAGGTGTTAAGTGAGTACAGGCAGTCATTCATACCTCAATGCAATCTGTAATCCTCAGGCAGAGAAACCAGCGTACTTTCAGCCACAGAGCACGATATGCTCAGCTTGTTAGCTTCGAGATTTAACTCGGATACAGCAAAACACTGAAACTACAACGCTCCTAACTCACCGTGCTTAGATTTTCCATTCGAGGTCCACATGAATTAAATCAGAGATGTTTAAATAGTGTAAAAACTGTATTTTATCGGATCTAAATTTAATTTTCAGTTGATATATAATTGTGGAAAGGGTTTTATTTGTTGAGGTTCAGTCTGCTTCAATATATTTTGTTGCAATAGTAAAAAAATATTATTTTAAAATGCTCTCAATATATATGGAACTATCTATTAAAGGACATTTTAAAATATTTAAGTTTCCATTGTCTTGACTTGCATAAAGTTGATGGGAGAACAGGTTATCTCCACATTAATTTCCTTAGCTCCAACAATTGAGGTCAACTATGGGTCACGCATCCGAAGATGTATCAGTAAACCAATTACAAAGCTGTTTAACCCTGTGTGACGTGCATAAAGCCTCTTCTATTCTAAGGTCCACCCACCTATATGCCTGTCCTTACAATCCCTTTGGAATATTATTAACACATATTTGTGGAAGTCAGGCGTCACAAGCAGTGTTTTCCTCTAAAGGAGTTTGATCTTTTTCCAGTTTGTGTTGTTTGTATGAAATAATATGTGATATCTGAGCAGCTGTGGGCTATATATTTATGGCGCTGAGAGTTCAGCTGGGGATAGAATGCTGGAGGCTAACTATTTAATAATAGTTTTTCTAAATTGTTTCTGTGGATTTACTAAATGAAATACTGGCATCTCAACTTTTCACTGCAACCAACAATACAAAATACCCTGAAGGATATACAAATAATTACTTCATCTAAGAACAGACATTGAACGTGTGGACATGTTCAAGGTCAAATCACAAGTCTTTAATAAAACAGACTGTTTTATTAACACACTCAATGTTAAGGAAACCTTATTTTCCATTTGCTCTAGTTTTAGTTGAATATTAGCCTTTTTTTTCAACTGCCTCATTTCTGATGAGGTTTCTTATTTGTTTTTCTCGGTAAGAATACAAAAGTGCCTAATTTGTCAAGGAAAGAAAATGACCTTTTGCCATAGTCGAGGATCTGAAACCTTATACACTCACAACATTAATCAATAGAAACACATTAAGACACGGACACAGAAATAGTTGAGGTTAAATATTATATTGTTGTACAACAAACACAATATTGGGAAAAACACTACCTTTGCTCTTAAGCAGTCAATTAAGTAAAATGCTCTCCCACTGATAGAAAGAATCGTACAGGTTATATATCAGAAACTTCCCGCCTTGAACGCACACACACATTCCTGTGTCAAGTCTTATTCTTTGGCATAAATTACAGACAGTTACATTTTTTTTTGGCCTAAAAAAACATGTCATCCCTGCACCAATCTATTATTTCTGCCAAGGAGGTTATGTTTTTTTTTTATGTCTGTTGATCAGAATGTTTATGGAAGAAATACCTGCCAGATTTGAATGAAATTTGATTGAAGGGTGCAGCTTGGCAATTTATAGATGTCTAACATAATGGTCAGTGGTTTACACAGGCTGAAGATATTCCAAAGTTGTTGTTTTACGCAATAAAATACACGAGTAAATAACCTCGTAAAAATGGTGTTACGATTTTAAGTGTCTTAAAAAGGCAGTTGCAAACAAGTAGGTTATAGTTGATATGTGATACTAACCCTAATCCTAACCCTAAAAGCAACGAAAGAAAAGAATGGATTGTGCCAGGTAGTCAGAGTCAAGAAAAGTTTCAAATTAACAACATGTACATGCTTCCTTTTGCTGATAAACTCATCAGGGATAGCAGGGAGGATCCTCTCACCCTCCACATTAAGCCCCCGTCCTGCTCAAATCATTCACGAGACCCACCTACTTTTTCTTTTGTTGCTACACTCTTAGCCTTTACCTCACCTTGAGTACTCAAATTAAATACCATGACACAACATGATTTGGGTGAATCTAGGCAGGAAATTCCATTAAGTCATGGAAGTTAATGTAATAACAAAGCTACAGCCCCTTTACCCAACCGTAAATAGTCTGTTGAATGGAAAGGTGAAATCTGTTGGCAGGTAAACAGTTTAATAGAACTGCAATTGAACTGCGATAAGAACACGACATTAAAGCTTCAACTTTCCCTTTATACTGGTTTTAATGTAACTGAACGGGGCGTGGTGACGTTCAGAATGATAAAGTTGTAATTTGTCATGTTCTAACAAGCCCTATTTTCAACATGTCAGGTTTAATGACAGTTATGTCAAAGCAAGATTATCCCCCCCATGAGGCACTGAAGTTAAGTTAAGTCTCTGTAGTAGAAAATATTATTTCAATGTAGTTTTACACAACTGACTGTTTTTTAAACATGTAGAGAAGCTATAGCGCCAAGAAAATACAAGAGAAAGACTGAGGAGATGGAGAGAGCAGCCACTGGTGGCAAGAGTGGAAAATCCATCAGAGCAATGGCAAAAGACAGAAACTTTGACAGGTCGACCCTGCGTAGATACATAAACAGGAAGGAGGTAAAGGAAGTGAAAACAGTAGGGTACAGGTAACCAGCAGATGTGTTAGAGAGGGTCTTCACACAGGAGAGAGAAGGAGCTTGCAGACCACATCAAAAAACAGTTCCACTGCCATACTCCAAAGAAATGCTGTGAACCGGCATTTGAATTAGCAGACAGAAAGAAATACTCCTGTAGCAAACAACCCAGGTTTGAACTTCAAAAGTAAATTGGTCCATATACCCCCAGATTGACTCGGATCAATTTACCCTAGAGATAGGGCAAGTTAAGCCACAAGATCACTTTTCTTTGAGAAGTCGTATTTTCGTGGCCCTTTGTGATAAATGCATCCTTATGACTGACAGAAGACATCCTGGAACAAAGGTTGTTGTGTAATTTGACTTCTATCTAATTGTTCCTGGCCTAAAGGACAACATAAGTAAAAAATAACTCATCTTACCCCACTCTACCCTAAATTTCCTCAAGTGATGTCAATTGAGTCAGTGCCGGTTAAAGACGTTAGACCTCTGTGATTTGCTTGTTTCCTCAGCTTGAAGTTTGTTGCTCGAGGCTACATTAGCTGCCACCATAGCATAACACACCCAAATCATCAAAAGAAGATGTCTTTGGTTCTTCTCTAACAATTTTGTTTATTTCTTCAGCCCATTATACACTGACTATTTCATATTAGGGCGTTGCTAACGCAGTGCATTACCAATTAAGCTTAATCTGCACATGCTAATAGTCTTGAGAAGAGGTGTAATCAGGCAAAAAAGTGAAGAAAAGTGTAATGGATGTGCAGGTCTTTTAGAATAATCTATTCTAACGATGACCACAACCCAGAAAAGAAATAGGGGAGCACACACCACCATAAAGGCCAAAAATCAAATGTTTTAATAAAATAAAGTTTGATCAATTCTAAATTAAATCAAATAATTGCTCATAACTGCATAACATAGTTCTATAAAGAGACAGGAAACCTCCAATCATAGTGAGTTGGATGGGGATTGTTTACGGCCAGCACAGGAAGATCCCTGAGCTGCTGACACGCTGCCAAACTGCAGCTCTCAGGTCTGTATCACATTAGAGGTGTCAGCGAAGCAGCGTGCGGATAAAGCAGACTGTAGCGAGGGACAAGAAGACTCTGTCCCCTGACATATGGCCCTGTTGTCAGTGCTAATGTCCTTTTTAAAACTACACAATGAGCTTTTTCTCTTTGACTGGATCAATCCCATTGTCTGTTTTCCCTGGTACAGACAATGTGTACCACAAAGCCCCAGATACCTTTATTTAAAAAGTTAAATCACCATTCTGTTATGATTTTTTTTTTTAGACGTATCTTTGTAAGTTAAATGTCAAGAAAAAGTGGTTATATGTATCTGCTGACAGAAAAACATTCTTGAAGTACCTACAAGACAATTGGCATTCAATCACAGAGTGCACTGCATGAACTTCATTAAGCCCGAGGATTGCACTTTGGTCTTACATAAAGCCTCTGTTATATCTAAGAGACACTGATCAAGTTATAGTGCTGTTATGTAACTGTGCTGTTACATCGTGACACTGTATATATGTGTGTGTGTGTGTGTGTGTGTGTGTGTGTGTGTGTGTCTGTCTGTGTCTGTCTTTCTGTCTGTCTGTCTGTCTGTCTGTCTGTCTGTCTGTCTGTCTGTCTGTCTGTCTGTCTGTCTGTCTGTCTGTCTGTCTGTCTGTCTGTCTGTCTGTCTGTCTGTGCAGTTCACTGTCTAGTGATGTCACTTAGAATGTATGCATATTTGGTGACTATATGTACAATTTTGACGAAACATGTCAGGATTGTCAGATTCAGATTGTATAAAATTGAGATGTTCAACATTTAAAGACAAATGTTTGGGGTTGGGTTGTTTGTTAGAGGTCAGTATACAGTATATAAAAATACTTTGTATTACGTTTATTATTAGTAAGTGTTTTTGTTCCAGTAATACTTCAACTCTGCAGTTATAAAATGTAGAGAAAAGACAATTTTCCTGATGAAGGACGATTTTGAATTGAAGTATTTATATCTGATCTATACAAAAAATGATTTATAAAACATTAAACCATTAGTTACAAATGTATGACCTATTTGTAAAGGGTTTCATAAGTATTACTAACAAAGTACAGGCAGCAGTTTTATCTATTGTTTTTTAAAGTTATTTTACTTTTGTTAAGGTACACATGACATGACAGAAGTGGGGGATGAAAAGTCTAAAAACATTTAAAAACAACCACAATTGAGTCACACAACAATCACTTACTACAACACAGCAACGACAAGTCAATCAACATCTTACAGTATTTCTATATTTGTTTATTTATTTTTTCCCATAAACATTGTACTTTTTTATATTTGCATATTACTGGGCGTGTGAGTGTCTGTGATGTTCCTATTTTGGACTCCGCCCTACCTAAGACCTGATTCGCCACTTTTCCGGAGGTCTCGAAGCCTATTGGCTTAAACCAGTGCCACTAAATGTCTCGCCACTGTTTGGGCGGCGAGGCACAAAAAGAAATCATGTTTTTTGTTGAAAGGCACAGCGGGGAGTAGCCTGTCATTGACTGGCGGAGCTGCTTGCTTGCAGGGGTCTTTTCGGTTTGTTCTGGCTTCTGTTGGTGCTTATGGATATTTCTAGCTTAAAGAAGAGGCAGTGAGCCAGTCTTTGTAACAGAATGGTATTAAGGAAAAGACTAAAACGGTGCCTTTGTAGTTGGAGTATTGATGCTGCTGTTGGCTTGTCGCTTTAGTGAAAGTTAGCTAATGAGTAGCATAACGTTAGCTACAAGCTAATGCTAGGCCTTCCGTTTGCTTTCGCTTGTCAAGACAGTTTATGGTTTTATTTTTCCCTTTGTAAAGCCGGGCTTTGTAGCTCTTTTGTTTGCTGATTTTGTTTCTTTGCTTCCTCTGGGTGAATAAGGCACTAAAATGAAGAGAGTGAACAGCTTTCAGAGGTTTGTAAATCCAAACATCTCATTGTAAAAATAATGTTTTGGGCTGTCAAGCTAGGATTGCTAATAATGATTGCCTTTAATAATGCCAGGTGTGGTTGCTTAACGTTTCGTCATTCAGCCTGACCGTTAGCAGCTTAAACCTGCTTCCTTTCAGGTTAACATGCTGCTTAAAGTTCCTGTATAGCTATGTTATAATAGGGACACAATCATTTAAAATGAATGCAATTTTAATTATGATTAACTTTCCACACATTTTATTTCTGTGTTAATCACTGAAATTGAGTATACTTTGGTTTTGGATCAGTTGTGTAACAGACGGTACACTTTAATAAACATTTAAATGTAAATGGCAATTGATATGTATTGTTATAAACTAGCACAATAATTTGTATTTTGTAAAATGGCAATGCCTTTCATATCATCTGTGCACAGGAGTAGTTCCGTTTACCAAAGTTAATAATATATTATTAACTTGAAGTTATAAAATGTATTATTTTGTAATTTCATCTAAAGCAGGTTAAAATCAGACAATAGGGATGTCATGGTCAGTCATACAACAATGCACAACATATTGTTTCTATATGAATATTACAACCATTGTATTTATTGATGTACCTCCCTACATAGAGAGCTATTTTGTTTAAAATATACCCTTTCAAGTTTTTTAGAATTTTTCCACAGAGCAGTTTTAAAGTGACCATCCCTAAAACAGTGCTTGATCAAATGACTGCAGATGTTTATGTGTTCTTTTGTGTGTTTCAGGTTCATGAACAGACGGGCCTCTGCTAACTGCCGCTACCAGCCCACCTGCTATGAGCATGCTGCAAACTGCTACACCCATGCAGTGAGTGGATGGGATTAATCTTTTTGATGATAGATTTCATCTCAAATTAAAATTGGTCTACCTCATTATCGCTCTAAAAATATCACAGTAGCCTTCAAATCCCATGTGAACCAAAAAACATAGAGAACATTGTTTGTCCCTATTGCCAACAAATATCTGCGTATTAGTGCTTCTTCCAATGTGGCTTCCGTTGTGTTTTTATTTATATGATTTTAATGGTTTCTTTCCATCTACGTAGCTCCTCATCGTGCCGGCCTTCGTGGGCATGGCGTTTTTGCACCGTCTGTCGGACAACGGCTGGGAGAAGATCACTGCCTGGGTGTACGGCATGGGCCTGTGCGCCCTCTTCCTGGTCTCCACTGTGTTCCATATCATCACCTGGAAGAAGAGCCACATGAGGTGAGCAATAGCATGATGAAAAACCCATCATGATGGCAAAGACATCTAGCAGTGCTCACTGTCGTAAAAGACACGTCACAAAAGAGGACAAAGACAAAAGAGCGAGGGACACAATCATTCCTTTCCCTATCTCTTTACATTCCTTGCCGCTGTGCTGTGTTTTTCCCAGTGCCGTTGTTTTGGTGTCAAGTGTCAAATGTGCAACCTTTTGCACACTGTTCAATGAAGGAAGGCGTACATTTGTTGCCTTATTTTGATCCCAGAAACCCTGGGTGTTTGTTTTTGTTCCAGAGAAAATAACACTACAATTATTTCATTAATTTATTCCCACTGTTTCTTTCATTTGTTGAAATGTGTGTTTTCTTTTGTTACTGTACTTTAAGACACATTATTGCCAATACCAGTAACTTAACACTACTATTCAGCACCTTCACTGAAGAGATTTAAACATGGTTTTCTATAAATGCCATGCCAACTTTTGTCCAAACCCAAGCAGACATACACACACTTAGAAATGATGTCCAACATTGGCAGAGGTTTGGTTTCCATCAGGAACTATTTAATCAAAGAGTGCCAACACATTGTTAATAATGATTGCCCAGCCAGACTCCACAACACCTGTGCTTTTCCTACAATGTCAAGTCTTAATTTAGATCTCCTTTTGGATGGAAACATGATTCCACTTCCTTTGACAAGCGTTTTCCCTGTTGGAGCATGCAATTAATGTGCCTGCTTTGCATACCTGTGACCTTTTTTAATAAACAGATCAGCTGTTTGTTGTTTGTTTCAGGTCTGTGGAACAGTGTTTTCACATGTGCGACAGAGTGGTCATCTATTTCTTCATTGCTGCCTCCTACACACCCTGGTGAGTGTCACACAGAGGAAAGTTATTCTCAGAGGGTCTGCACGTAGGTGGAGACCTATTATAGATGTCTTTTTTCTTCTCCTGTCTCCTCAGGTTGAACCTGCGTGAATTGGGCCCTCTCGCAGCACACATGCGATGGTTTGTGTGGCTCATGGCTGCTGCTGGAACCGTATACGTCTTCAACTACCATGAAAAGTGAGTTTGATGTGATAATAAGAATTAAAAAGTCGGAACTACCACTGAATATTGTAACTCGTATTTTATTTAACCTTTATTTAACCGCGTAAAAGACCCAGGGTGACCTGGCCAAGAAGGCAGCAGCACACGTCATCAACATACAAGATACAAAATAGGGCCACAACTGAATAAAATAACAACAAAGTGCAAGAGCAAAGGAATCGATCATAGGAAATAATTAGGAGCAGAGGCACCGTCCAAATATGTTTTGTTGTCCTTTAGGAACCGGCGGAAGACATTAAAAGTTACAAGTTCAGACATTTTTAGTTCGCCCTGAAAATTGTTCCAAGTTGATGGGGCAGCAAAACTGAACGCTTTTTTCCCCAATTCCGTCCGAATTGAGGACTATGTGTTAATATTTCATCAGACAATCCAACCAAGGGTGTTTTAATATACTGCTCTGGAAAAAATGAAGAAACCACCCCAAATGTTTCTTAAATCTGTATCTTTACATGTATGGCGCCAGTCCAGTGTGTGTTCAATTCCAACACCGAGAAATGTTGTCAGTAGTTTATAGAATACAATAAAACAAATAAAATAATCATTTAACTCAAAGACATACCTATAAATAATAAAAGCTGAGAAAATTAAAATGCTGAAGTGGTCTCTTCATTTTTCCCGGTGCTGTATGTATATGTTTTTATGACAGGTTGTTTTTTTTACAACAGGTTGGGCAATTTTTCTCAGAGCTTCAACATTTCTCCATTGTCAGAAAATATAGTGTCGACGTGTTTCATGCCCTGAGCGTAGCCCCGTGCGTGAAGCTGTCACAACAAAGATTTAGCAGCCAGTGTCTTCTCCAACTGCAAAGAAACAGACGTTATACCTGGCTCTGGCTAAACCGTTAACTGCAGATATTTCTGAAGCTTGTACAAAGACTTGCTGCTGTCTGGTTCTTTTCCTGGCCCGCTGACCGAGTCGGTTGTTGTTGTCTTCACAGGTATAAAGTGGTTGAGCTGGCCTTCTACTTGATGATGGGTTTCTTCCCTGCATCAGTTGTGACATCTATGGTAATATCACTATTCATAAATACATTTATTATCCCAATCTGTTTATTTGCATGTGCTGAATCCATTTCAACACTGGTATGAATTGGTATTATGAATAAACACATTGTTCTCAACGTCAGTTAGTGATGTAAGCATGTATAATCTTTCTTTCTCAGCACATTGTGGCAATAATTGTGTAAGAAAAAGGCATTTTTAGGGCTTTTAATATTGGCTCTATGAGGTTTTTGCAGGATTTGTAATGCATGGTAACATATAAACTCTCTACTGCTGCCCTCCTGTGGTTTATATGGATATAGCAGCCTTAAATACCACTAATACTGCTACACACTTCAACATATTCCAATGTTTACACTCATTATTTATTTCTGAGGAATAAAATACTCCACCATTTGACTAATTGTGGGATCAGTCAACAAAACAATATGTATAAAGATAACAAACAGGGATAATAAAAAAGACAGACAATAATTTCACAAACATCATATGGGTGTTGTGTTGCATGTGACAAATGAGATATTTAAATTATACTGCCGGTATACATTTAAAAAATAATGGAGACCTTTAAAAAAAAAAAAGTTGTATTCGATGGAATAGGTTTCTTAATTATTTTCTTCCCTCAGAATGTATTTCTTTGTTGACAGACACAGCTTTTCGAGTTTACATCTTTAAAAAAAAAGCAAAAAAACAACACGCAAAAGGCAGCTGGAGATTTGTTGTTGTTGTTGTGTAACATTTCTCACCTATCTCCCTGTGCTCCTTGCTTCCTGCAGAGCAACACGGAGGGCCTTCAGGAGCTGGCCTGCGGCGGACTCATCTACTGCCTCGGCGTGTTCTTCTTCAAGAGCGACGGCGTCATCCCCTTCGCCCATGCCATCTGGCACGTGTTCGTGGCGCTGGCTGCGGCCGTGCACTACTATGCCATCTGGAAATACCTCTACAAGACCCCCGGCACTGACCTCCACCTTCAGTCGTGACCACAGCCGGGGGCTGGACGCCTGTTCTCCATCTTTTCCCCCCGTTTGCTTCTGAAGAAGGCGCCTGCACTCTACTGCCCACTGAAGCTGCGACCACAGCCGTGAAGTTTACGAAACAAATGACCATGAATTGTTTACTGTTTTCTAACATGGAGAACAGATTTCTGAGCATTTTCCTGACACACAAAAGCTACTTTCAAAGCTGTTTTGTAAAACTTCAACGACAAACAGGTCAACGGGGGGGTGAATTTTGACTTTTTACAATGAGTGTTTGAGCAATTTGGTAGCAGACTTTTGTATCGCTTGAGTCACATTCCACATCGGGGTCATTTGTGTGTTGTAACTGGGAGATTTCTCATTATTTGAACAATAGGAGTATCCAGTGAGGTGCTACAGATCAAGCAGGGCTGGGGTATCATTTGGTTTGGAACTAAAACCAAATGCATTGTTGTAAGTGGGTTTCTCTGTTTTGTTTTCATTAAAAAAAGAAACCAAAGATCGCAAATATTATCAGAACACGCAGCTATATTAGAAATTTGCCACAGGGCAATATTTTTAGGGCAAGATTAGAGTAAAATAAGGAACTCTCGGTACAAAAGCGCATAAATCTGACCACATATGCCAACCTTTCATAAAGTATTGAGGTGTTCTACCCATCCCTTTTTATTAGTGAACACAGGAAGGAACAACAGAAATAAGTTCTTGACGGTTTTCCATTTTCTTTGTACAGTAATCCACATCACCAACTTTTGTGACCAATGTGTTTTATTTTTTTCTGGCCAGTGTCCAAATGCAGTTTTTAGGGACTCACAGTTTCTAAGTGTTTAGCACCCTCTGCTGGTGATGAACAGCATTGCAGGGTGTGAAGTAGGGGACACGGGAGGTGGGATTTTGTTAAATGAGCCAAATGATGAGAGAAAATCAGTTCAGGTAATATGATGAGAACTTTTCCACTTTCTTATTAATGTGAACAGTGCGATGGAGTGTGCATGCATGCCCTTTGTACTGTAGTCCAGTATTACCTTTCCACTGATTCTCTGTTTTGATTTTGCACCACTAATACAAACGGTATTTCCTGTCTGTATTCTGTAGCGGGTTCGATAAGTAGAGAAACCTCTTGTTCCTTTTACTTTCATGATGTCGGGTTGTGTAACTGTTGGCTCCAGACTCCTAACATTACCTTTCCTTAGTGAGCGGAATGATTTCTCATGTTGAAAATATATCCTTAACCACTGTTGTTTTGTAATGTTTGTATATTCTGTTGTTTTTGTTCTGTTGATTATATGATCCTGGCCTTCGACAGGGGGGAAAAAGCTGCTTCTTGTCTGTTCCATTGGCTGTTAATGGTGCTTCATATCCATGAATGATCCTCCTCTGTCCTGAGAATCACCTTTCTAATGTGACAATAAAAAATGATAATGCCCCAGCGTTAAGATCTTCATTCAGGATGGCTGTCTCTGAAATGTAGATTGCATTAAATGTGTTGTGTACAGGCTTTCATCACAGTCATTTCATGCAGGGTCAAAAAAGGATTTTGAATTTGAAAAGCAATCTGAACAGATTATGTGTAAAACATCGAAAGACGCTTTTGTCCAAGTGTAGCTGATGAGTATAAGCGCCCAAAAGCTAATCTTTTTAGATATCTAACTTGAAATATTAAAGTGCCGCTGTTAGGTTTTTTCCCTTTCCTGTATGTGGGAGTTTCATTACTGCTTTATCTTGTATTTGTGAATATACACATTATTGCAAAAATATCCACCGATAGAAGATGAGCAGTACCAGATGAAGTACACTTGATTTAATGTGACAAATAAAACAGAAGAGTTAAAAATGTCCTATTATTAAATTGTTCTGTGAGCGACTCCGCTCACACACGATTTCAAAAGGATGGGAGGAGAAGGATTTGGGTAAAATAAAAAGGGTTTGATTGTTCCACAAAGTCAAAACAAAACTCCACACACATGGAAACTGCGTGTTTCAGTTAACGTGTTTCAGTTTCGGTGGCCCACACGTCCTCCCGGGACCCAGCCTACAGCAAAAGAGACCATAACCAGGTTACCAGCATGCTTTTTACTGAGGGACTAATTACCTGATTCTGATCAGTTGTCTGTCCTCCGGCTGAGCCACTCTCATCAATCCAGCAGCCGGCGCTCTAACCACACCCCGTTGCAACATTTTCTTACCGTTAAAATGCAAAGATTCCATTTTCAATGATGATCTCGAGGGTGGCGAGGTATCTCTTGAGTTTCCAAGTAGGAGGTCCGACCTCAGGGGGTATTCCAGCTGAAAATGCATCCTGGAATACACCATAATTACACTAAAGATCAAAAACCCAATCAAATGCACAAAGAAGCCATTACAAAATCTTTGCACAGTACACATTTGTAAAATGTCTTTACTCAGATTATCTAAATAACGATGTAACTATGCTAGACTACTGCCAATTGGAGTACTCGCAATATAAATGTTGATTCTCAATGCTCAACACAAATTCTGGCCAACCTTCATTGATAATTAAACTTTTGTAACTGTATTTATTTTACCTTTAACAAGGCAAGTTATTAAGAAAAATGATTGTTACAAGGATGCAGTTGTATCAAAGAAATGAGACACAGAGGAAAAGAATTGGGATTTTATTAGACACTACAAATTACAGAGAGGCTGAACAGCACAAATAAAAGTTATGCATCCATTCCATGACAATCAAGACCAAAACACTTTAGTTAGTATTTTTATACACTCTGAAACAGTACGTTGGTGTTGCCATGAATACAATGGTTACAAGTCTGTTGCAATGTCCAAAATAAGAAATGAACAGAGTTGTCAGTGTATAGAATATATATATACTTTATTTTTGATGCACTAAGAAGCCCTTCAGTGCAGATGTGAACCTATCCGATTGGCGAACTTTACATTGCTGAGAGACTGGGAAACAGTCAGTGTATTCAAGGCACTGGAATAGACTCAGAATTATGGTTAACGTTTCCGGGTGAGGTAGTGTAATCACTCGACAGTGAGGTACTTTTGGGATACACATGGATTAATTATTGGCTTTTTCCTATATATATATCTTTTTATGAATATATATATATATATTTATATATTATTTCATAAAAAGATGCCCCGCAGATTCAGGAGGCATCGTTCCAGTCTTCGCTCTTTCTCTCTACGAACCCTGTTCACACTCTGTGCTGATAAGATGCGGAAAGGGAACCCCTTCTAAAGCACAAAAATATGAAGACGATAGTTTGTGGTTAGAAAACCATTTTACAACACACACACACACACACACACACACACACACACACACACACACACACACACACACACACACACACACACACACACACACACACACACACACACACACACACACACACACACACACACACACACACACACACACACACACACCTTTGGATTGGATCGATAAAATTCAGCCAAGCGATATTGACTCGATGGTTTTGTTTTCAAATCCAGTTTTTACCCTGAAATAGAGCAAATATTGATGCTTTACAATTTACAGATATCTAAACAAATATACGGAAGCCCAGAGCTGCACCAACAAAAACTAAATTAAATACATTTGCCATTTGTGTAATTAACATGTGTCTAAATGTACATGTAAAAAAATAATCTTATCTTTGTCTCAACTAATAGCTGCTCAAAATAAAATAGGAAACAAAATAGAAAAATAACTTAATTCAAATGAACAAATCAACATTGTTTTAAATTGGCAGACCAACTTAAATTTGTAAATTAAATAACAAATGATTTGATTAATTTCAATGGTCCTGTTGTCAGGACAAAACAGATCTTTATCTGCAGTAAGTCTTTTAAAAAATATGCGGAGCTGTTCCCCTCGGTTTTTAAAGTTTGTGCTAAGCTAAGCTAATCTGCAGCAAACTGTGAATTCATATTCAACGCAAACAGTCATTTTGGTACTAATCTTCTCATCTTTCAGCGAAAAAGAAAACATCTTAATTTGGATGATAGGCAGCAATGGACTTCCATACATTCTATCAGGAAAGTCAATATCAGCTGTGAAAAACACAAATCAATCCCAGTCTTGGACTGATTGACAAAAAGCAGCATGCAGCTCTACTATACAACACAACAGACATTTAAGGGAAACTCTACTGTAAGCCTTCATTTAAGAAAAATAAAGAAAGCTCCCAGTATCCATCACTCAGGTTCAGGTACACGCTACAACTGCATCAGCCGAATCCCACACAGAACAGCGACAGAAACCAGCTTCCCTTCCTTCATAGTAACTTCAACCCGTCAAATGAGATCCCAAAGAAATGACTCACAAGCTGCGCAGTTTTAAAAAAAGAAAAAAAAGCCTTAAGAATATTCAACAAGAGTCCTTAAGTGTCGGGGGAATGTCACAACACTAAACATGCTGAGCAAACGCGTCTGATTTGTGTCGATTTTTTAAAAGTGCCCTACTGTACATTCTCTCTTCTGGACTGCATCTGCTTCCTCAGAGTTTTAAGGGATTTTTTTTATGACATAAGAGCCTAAAAGGAGTGTTGTCATAATAATATCTGTAGTGATGATGATAAGAATAATGCCCAGGAGGTTTGGGTGCTGCTGAATATCCACAAATCTCTGTAAAACTATCACATGTTAAGCTAATATAGAATATCAAAATACCACTATCTGTTTTTTAGCTATATATTTGTATTCTTTAACAATATTCCGGATCTGTTGTGCCTTTAAAATACATAGTTCAGTAATGTATAGGAAAAATACTGTACAAAAAGAACAACTTATAGAATAGGTTCATATAAACATATTATCTCTTGTAACCAATATATCATCTCTGTTGTGAATCTTTTGGTCTGCAGTAAACAAATCGATCGGGTTAACCACAGTATTGGACAACACCATCCAACTTTTTTTTTTGTCAACATCTTTTACATTCATACAGCCATCTTTAAAAAAGAGGGTAAACATAGAGCTACAATGAGAGACATCTGTATTGATTTCTAAAAAATAAACACACTCTTATATTAAATCATGCTAAGTTAAGCAGAAGCGGAAAAAAACAATAAACAACTTTGCAAAAAAAAAGCTTATCGTTCTGTGAAAGCAAAATCATGCTGTAATCTGGAAACAAGGAGGAGCTAAACGACAATGTCAACAGTAGTATTAATACTAACAATTATATCAACAGAATGCATATATATATATCTATATATATAA
This sequence comes from Eleginops maclovinus, assembly GCF_036324505.1. Lineage (NCBI taxonomy): Eukaryota > Metazoa > Chordata > Actinopteri > Perciformes > Eleginopidae > Eleginops > Eleginops maclovinus. The sequence goes on from NC_086364.1 coordinate 6,356,940, forward strand.
CCGAAAAACAATCTTCCATCTGAGAACAAATAATGCTGATAAATATGAAGCGGAGGAATTTCTTTTGAGTGAACCGAATCAGATTGTGAGACACGCAGTAGTGCACAGGTTATAAAGTTATCTCGGGGGGGGGGGTGGGGGGAGGTGTTAGGTAGTCATTTCAGTTTACTTCTGGAGAGAAATTATTGCTCAGTGTCAGGATAAAAAATAAAATAAAATCTACACCACGAATGCACCGGGAATTTTTTTGGGAAGTGCTTTCTGAACGTTAATAATACAGAGAATGCTGTAAGAGGGAAGTAAGACAACTGAAATACGACATGATCAGCACGAAAAAAGTATAAGATGACGGGAAAATAACATTAAAAACACGATATTCTGTTGGGTCCGAGCAGGCTCTCGGACACGTCACATGTTATACCACAGAAGAAGAAGCAGAAGGGAAAGAGAACAGTTTTCAGTCCCCAATCTCATGTATAAAATTGGTATGAAAGTGAGCGACGAACAGCATGGCATCGACTCTCAAAAAGGTAGCAGGGGGGGGGGGGACTCAGCTGGTGGGTTGGCTCATAGCTCAGTACATAAAACAGGAAGTATGTGTGTGTAATTATGCATCTATATATTAAGTGGAACGATGTGCACGGAAACTAAAAGAAGGAACAAAGCTTATGATAGAAGTCAGTTATAATACCAGAATCATACAGGTGTGTGTTGGGGGAGGTTTGTGGGTGGAGGAGGAGCAGGAGGGCGGGGGGGCAGTGCCACCGAAAGAGACACGTTGTCCTTTAAACTTGAGGAAAGGTGGGTTTGAGGAGGTGAACGGGTGGGGATTGGGTGTTTGTTTTTTTTTTGGGTGCCTCACAGGGGCCCATGTCGGGCCTCGTATTTCGCCACAATGTTCTTGCAGCGGCCCAGCTCCTTCCTGATCTCTGCCACCTCGCAGCGCAGAGCGGCGTTTTCCTTCTCCAGAAAGCTGGCCCGGATGGCGATTTGGTTCTCCTTCAGCCGCCGCGCGTCCCGGGACCTCTTGGCGGCCACGTTGTTCTTTCTGCGCCGCGCCCAGTACCTGTCATCCTGAGAGCGGGGTAAAGGTGTCAACACTGAACGCCTCAGAGGGGTTTATTCAGACTGTATTAATTATTACATGAATCATAGTAACATATTGAGGCTGGCCACCTGACACCAACATATTCTAACAGCAAATATTAACGAGGCCCTATTCTGCTTTTTGGGGTTTTGCCTTTCCTGTAGCGAGTGTAATATAGGTTTTTGTGCATGTAAATGGTCTGCAAAGGCTAAAATCCCTGAGTCCCCCCCCCCTACACATTGTTATTAAAAATCACTCAAATTTGTATTTTGGTGTATATAATAAAAGAGTGATTTTTCCTTCAGGTTTTCTATTTTCCATTAAAAAAAGAAAAGAGTGGAAAAGGCTGGTAGTCGTACAGTCAAGAGTTCTTTCTGATCACGTGATAATCAGATAGAATCTTTATTTTTAACATTTCTACCAGTGCACAGTTTATACTGTCATGTCCTTTCTCTGTTCCCCTCATAGCCCCAGAGTCTGATGCTTGGTCTTGAGGTTGTGATTAGTCCCATGATGAAGGCCTCTTGCCCCTTGCAGGGTCACAAGGTCAACACAGGGAGCTCTGCTGACCCAATGCTGTCAGTGTGAGTTATTCCCACCAGCAAATACATTTACTGTCTCACAGTTAAAACTTTCATCCACAGACTGCTGAAAACTTTGGAGCTTAATGAAATGAATGAATAATGAAATAATCTTTATAAAATAAAATAAAAAGGCTATGGTGTAGTTTCTCAGATGCAGTACGTCAGAGAGGAGCTTTTTCTTGCCTGACTCATCTGAACCTGAAGAAAGCAACAATGCCTGCTAAATATAGCACAACACGGATTAAATAACCAAGTTTTTGACTTAAGTGACTAAAGCCGTTTTCAAAGCATCATGTTGCTCAGGTAAAATATCTGAGTTAAGAGACAACAGCAGCAGCTCACCTTCAGATCCTCTGGGATGAACACCTTGCGGGCTTTCTTGATCATTGGCTGCGGCTTCAGCTCCTCGGCGGAGAATTTGCGTTTCCTGGGGTCGAACATTTCCTGTCCGGGCACGCTGGACAGAGCCAGGTCCTGGGGGTCCGGTTCGTAGGAGATTGGCACCTGGATGGACTCTGGGTCGATGGGGCTGGGGGTGTCCCGGGCTGAGAAAGAAATACCACACATTAGCTGTTAGCAAAGTGTACTGAATCATGTCACTTTTGAGGGTGTGAAAACCGCTAATTATTTAGAAATTGGAGAAGCCAGCAGGAGGAAAACCTCTTACTTTGACTTCTATTGCAACATTTAAAAGGTGCCTCTTTATTTTGGCGGTAATTGGTTATGCAGCGTCCTCACCAGCAGCTCTTCTTAGTAAAGCTGTTAAAGCTGGGAGGACGCAGCAGTGTAAGGAGAACTCGTACGGTACAGCAGGCCTCGCAGGGGGGGCTCACTTTTGCCGCATCTCTCTGAGCTCACAGGGTTGTGTTTTTAATAATCTATTCAGAGCTACAGCTGCAATTGAGGATTCATTTGTCGAATTGTCAATAAAATGTAAGAAAATTGGGAAAAATGTCTATGCTAATTTCTGTCAGTGCAGGGTCATGTTTTTAAATGTCTTGTTTTCAGTCGAAAACTAAAAGATATTCACTTTAACATGGTATAAAACAAATAAAAGCATGTTATCTTCTTATTTGAGATGCTGGAAAACAGCATTTTCCAATAATTATTATTAACAATTTTATTTTTCTTGCGTATCAAAAATAAAAAATATTTTTTAAGGAGGTGCTGTAGTTCACAAACCATGCCTAGTTTTGAATCTTCATCTACAAATTGGCAATTTCTTTAATAAAAATAAACCTTACTAAGATGCATCGGGAAAAGTATGTGGAAATTGTGCATCACAACTTTCCAGAGCCCAAAGATATTAAACAAGTGATTAATATTCATTTTCTGTTTTCCTAACAACGGCAACAAAAAACCATTATATATATAAATATATATATTTATTTATTTCAAGTTTTTGTTAAAAAAAAAAATTGGAAAATCATCCAGTTTTTTTATGATTAATAACAGTACAAATGTTCACAGAGGACGATGGGCTATATATGCATGTTGTTGCACAACCCTGTTTTATAAAATAAAATAAAAAAACATTTCCTTTGACGAACTGTTGCAACCCCAACACAAAATCTGTCCAGAGGAGTTTATTCCTCATGTGTGCAGCAGGTGGCGCTATCAGCCCAGCTTTGAAATTCACAGGTGGGGGAATAATGTGTCTAATAGTTTTATCTTAAACTGTGCAGCTTTCAGAGGCTCAGCTGGTCTCCGAGCAGCCACTGTAATCTTCTAGAGGAGATCTGCATGCGTCTCCACGTCGGTCTTCCTCCTGTGCCAAGCATCCCTAATTGTTCCTTTTGGGCAGGGCCAATGAACTGAACTGGATGGCTCGCAGATCCAGATCAATTTCTCTGTGATCCACTACATTAGGACTCATTTGTTTTCGTCACACGGACCAAACCTGCGTTCACCCCGCTCGATAGAAAAAGCTCGATGAGCATCACAGCAATCGGCGATATGACTGCAGTAGGTGACATTTTCATTAGCTGCTGTTATGCTGCTGCCGTTAGTACATCATGACCTACATTTCTGTGCTTGTGAGCTTGCCATGACAGCCAGTCAATGCTGCTGACCTTCAGTCAGAGTGTGTGCACGTGGACAGAATGCTTTGGGCTGCACTGGACATTTGAGGAGGGGCCCTCATATTGAACCCTGCTCTCAGGGGAGAATATATGAGAATCAAACAGGAAGTGTTAGCTGTTTATACATGAGAGGAAGTGATTGGCTTCTTATTCACAGACACATACCACAACAAAAGTGGGAAAGACTATGCTTTTGAAACTGAAAATGATCGCCTCGTAAAACTGAGGAGTAATTTTGAAGAGAGGTGGAAAAATCCTCTGATGAAAACATAACAACATGGTTCAGATATTTGCCTCGAAGAGGTGTTGATGTTGCAGCTCATTAAACACAAGGAATGCTGGGTAAGGATGAATATGTTCTATTTGATACATTCATTTAACCTTTATAATTATATAGTATATCATGTTAACCTTAAAAATGATATCATAGCAATTAAAACAATTATAATTATTAGACAGATTAATAAAAAATAATTCAAAATACAGTTATGTTAAACCATGGAAGGTTTAAGATGTAATTTCTGATATGTCCAAAATTCCCAAGTGTGCTGTTGTCATTAAAACAAGTTAGGAATATTTATTTTCTGTAAATCAACTTATCCATGTTTTTCTTTATAATGGCAACACTTGTGGAAACATTTATATTTTTTCCCAATTTTTATAAAGTAAATTATCAAAGAAATTCAACCTGGGTTTTTTCCTTTACATTTAATTTATTTTATTTTATAAGAAATGTTCAAGTAGAAATGTGTGTGTCCTCTTTACTAGCTATGTTCGTGCTGTTTCCAAAACAACTGAAGAAACTGCTCAGGGTTCAGAGGGTTGAAACATATTGATCCTTCTGATCACATGACTTTGTCAAGGTAACCCATCCATAAAGGTTAGACCCATAGCTCCCACCTTGACCTCCCACCATGAATAAACTGGGAAGAACCAGACAGCAAGCTCCTTACTCACTAAAACCAGCCGCTGTTAGACAATCTGTCAGGCCTGCAAATAGCCAGCAGTGTCGCCTTAATCACCTTACCGCTCATTTTGATCGCCTTATTAGCGGAGTTCAAACGGGCTAAAAGTACATGCCCGCTCGTTAACCTGTACTGTCCTTCCACACATTCCAGTGGAGAGGAAGCAGATCATTCACAATAAAATAGTCCCCCCTCCTGGCACAGGAAATCTAAAATTAGGCCAGGAAAGGTAGCCGTGTGAAAGCTGAACTCCTGCAAACCCTGCTGAACTTGTTTCATTTTGACGTGGCAGTAATTATGTATTTACACACAACACCGGCTGCAGGTTGCTGTCACGCTACCTGATGTTATCAGAGTGTTATCACGTTGCTGTGGGGTGATAGTACTCCCGCCGGTGATAAGCTCTGTGGTTGGTTGTATTGCAGCACTCTGACCTGGGTGGGACCTACTGCAACAACACACTTAGAGACTGCTTTGCCCTTTAGCCCCTAGTTGGCTTTAAACTAGATTGAGCATTTCAACAGGTCTCTTTCAGAAGATCATCCTGGTTTACATGATCACGGTAATGTACTGCATCATTTTTATCCTGAACAAATTCACAAAAAAGACCAGAAATAAGAGACTGGTAAAAAAAACCTGATACATATTCGTATTAGATTTTTGCCAAAAAGCTATTAAAAACAATTCGCTGCGTTCCTGACACTGTATTATTTTTGACTCAATCCCAAACACACTGCTTTAAATACACACTAGATGTACGATTGTGTTTCAATCCACAGCTGAAAATAGTCCAAAACAAATGCAGTTTCCTCCACTAACTTGTGGAAAGGAATGAGCAATTCTTTGAAAATATATGTTTGAGTCCTTTTTATGTCTTCAACAGATTATATTATATGTGTTGAGGGGATCATTGTTGGTTTTGGACCTTTTTTTAGATATTTTTATCAATATAAATAAAAATTGATTTTGATAAACTGTGATTATTTTATCAATGACATACAAGCCCTCTGATAATACCTCCTCCAGGCCATTCATGCAGGACATGTTGGTCCCTTCACCGCATGCCAAGACATTAAAGGCCAGAAGAAGCTGGCTCTGACACTGAGAAAGAAAAACATGTGTGTAGAGCGCAGTATTGACTGATTGCTCTCTGACACATTATTCCTCCACGATGATAAATACTCTACATTTAGTTCCTCAAATGTGCTGATGGATGTGTCCCGCTGAGCCAACTTTCCCTGACTAACATGCAGGAATGCACCTCAACACACCCTCTGACCCCTCCTTCACCCGAATTCCCCTTTGGCCCCTGCCAACAGCGCACAGGGGTCCATGTCCTGAACCCGGCCCCCTACACAGACCCTTAAAGTCTGCAGGCTGTTCAGACTGAGAAAAACAGCGAAACGCCCACTCGCTTGTACGTTAGTTGTGATAACAATATTATCAGCTGCCTACCGCGCTGCTTGCAAGCACAGAGGGATAGAGGTTTGTTGTGGGGGGGGGGGGCGGGGGGGGGGGGGGTGGAGGCTGGTTAAACGAAACGAGGCTTGGCGAGCTGGAACAGTTTTCACGTGACCAAAGCACAGCAGACTCCATGTGATCTCTGCAGGGAACAGCCTGTGCCTTGGCTCAGAGTCCAGGCAAGTGTCGGAACCAAGCGCGAGCGAGGGAGGGAGAGGAAGACCGGATGGGAAGTGGAGAGTGTTAAAGGGAGAGGAGAGAGGGGAGGGTGAGAGCGCAAGGGAGGCAGGTTCTTGCCAGGACAAGCTTCTGTTTGCACACGGCGCCTGCATGTGTCTGTCACATGGCCCAGCGCACCGCAGGAGACCCCAGACGTTAGAGGTAAATGTGAAGATGCAGACCAAAACAGAACACACACAGGCTGGGCTGGAGTGTACCGTGCAGGTCACCTTCATGTATCGCTCATCTTAGACTTGAGAGGCTTTAGGCCAAAGTATGCGTTTTGCATCCGTGTGTTAGCGAGGGGATGCTTTTGTCCTTATGACTCATCATCCCCCGTGCTCCCCTAAATCCCCAAATTTGTGACTGTGCAAAATGCGAGTGCAGCAAGCGCACACTCCGGTTTCGTTCAAAACTCCAGTCCAGTTGGTGGCGTGTGCACCTTTGGCTGGTTTGCCAAGAAGAATAGAAATAAACAACCGACTACTGCTTGTTTGGAAGAGAGATTATGTGGGGAGCAAAAAGTTAAATAACTATTTCTCTCTTTTTCTCCTCAGGGCTGGCAGTTTGTCTAACGGTAGAGGATGTGTGAATGTGTGTGTGTGTGAGCATCATAGGTCTTTTACAGCATCCCCTGAGACAGTGGAGGTGTGAACAAGAGTGTGAGGGTTTAAGTAGGCCTGTCACATTAATTAGGAATTGATTTATAGTACATTATATGGACTTTGATAAGTAACCCTATCAACTAAGAGTGCAATATTGTGAGCTTGACCTCGATAAGTGTGTGGACACCACCTGGATCACATTTGGCTGACCTTGATAATCCATGTTGTGTTTACATACCTGTTTGTCTGGTAATATAAGAATGTCACCAACATGTTATCAGTAGGGTTTCCGTACTAATATAAGACTTAATCATTTTTTATTAGAGCCGTTTTATAAAGTTATTGCTGTTTGTGTTCATTTTATTTGGCATATTTTGATACATTCCTTTTTTTTATCTTTAGAATTCAAAATGGGTTTTTTGTAAATGTATTTGCAATATTATGCTATTATTGTCGTTAAATAGTATTCAAAAGACAATAATATGATTCAGTGTAATTATTTCTGGGATATGGAAGAGGATTATGGGCACAGATCTGACTAAAAGTGATTTTTATTTCTAGTTCTCAGAATTCTGCCTTAAATCTCAGAAATCAAACTCTAAGCTCCACAAAAAATAAATGTTGGACTTTGGATCAGATCTCAAAAATATTCACACGCCCTAATCGTCTTCCGTACAGGGACAATATATCGTCCAACCAAAGTAGTTATTGTGACAGGCCTCAGTTTCAGTTTGCTGTGGTTCCTACCTGCTGTGCTGGGGCTGCGGAGGCAGGTCTGTGGAGCCATGGCTGTGTGAACCGAGGTGGTGGCGCGGCTGCTGAGGTCCACCACGGTGGGTGAAGGTGTGGCGGGTGGTGCAGGCGGGGATGCCTGAGCGTTCTGTGCTGCCTGCAGGGCCTGCTCGCCCTGGGCTGTGATGGCGGGGATGCCGTTCTCCGACAGGAACTCCTCCAGGTCCATGTACTCCAGCTGGAAATTGTCCCCATCGTACGGCAGCGTCTTGTCCCACAGGGTCGGGCCGAGGAAGGCCGACTGCGGGTGGTTGGCTGTGCTGGTCTCATCGTCCAGCTTCTTCTCTTTCTCCTGGTCCTTTCCAAATCCTGTGAATGTTTGAACAAAGTCATTTCATTGTCACAGCACAGGAGCATCACGGGTCAGTGCATGGGTATAAATAGAGAGTATGCCTCGGAGAAAAAGGGTCAGTCTGGGAATAATTGGGAACCATTTTTCTCAGGAAGCTATCTTTTTAATTTTGTAAGTAAAAGCTGATGACGTCATTGTTCAACACATGTCTTATTCATTTACCACACACTAAATATATGCATATGGTCCAAATTATCCCCAGTGTGATACTTTTGCCCCACAACATTTTGTGAGCAATTCTGCAATCAACTTTATTTATAGGCTTTTATTTTGTTCTTAATAGCCTTTGTATATGTATAATATAGCCTATTGGTTTATAGATGGGAAGAAAGTGCGGTTAAAGACTGTTGCATGTTTAATTGCATTCCCAAATGTAGCCATGCTGTGCTGACGATTGTAGCATAGATGACAACTATTATAGACTCGGCTTGAACCGCATCATTGGTTAGTATACTGCAGAATTAGTTATGTTATGTTGTGTCATAACAGCTGTATAGTGTGAACAACAACACGGTGTGTGTGTGTGTGTGTGTGTGTGTGTGTGTGTGTGTGTGTGTGTGTGTGTGTGTGTGTGTGTGTGTGTGTTTTAGAGATGGAAATTAAAACGAAAAAAATATATAATGTTTGGTTGATGGATATGGACAGTAGCCTAAACCAGTAAATACATATGCTAGTATTTTTGCAATCTTGGAGGCAATTTTAGCTTCTTGATCCTGGAAATCTCAATCATTCTGATGTGTTTTGCTCTATGCCACCCAACATTTCTGACACTGGTTTCAACTCTCAACTACCTTAGATCTATCCAAACCCATGTTTATGATTAATAATTGGGGAAATATGTTCCTTTAAAGATTAAAAATGCTAATTTAGGCACATTTAACAATACAAACAGTTTGTTATGATAACATACACAATAGCTGCATAAGAGAAAAGACGCCCTCTGTGGACAGACTGCGGCATCACTAATTTAAATCCCATTGAAGGTTTAAAGGTTATGAACGCATCTGCGAGCTAAAACAACGCTGTCACAGTCACAGCACGATCACATGAGTTGACAATAATGTATTTAGATCACAACTAAAAGCAAAACTTGTTTGTTAGCTGCAGCTGAAGTTCGTGTCAATCTGTCAGTCAACAAAAAAACAGCAAAAACAATCATCATTGTATTTAGGTTATCGCTGCTGCCCACAAAACCAATAAGACAACTTTATTGTCGACAAGGATCGTGTTAATATTATGAGATATCCCACTGCATGATTTAAGTTGAACTGAGTCTCAACTGCGCTGTATCTGTCAAAACATATGGGTGTCTAGAGAATAAAAACAACCAGCAGACAAGCATGGCAGAAGGGGAGACGAAAGCCGAGTTAGTGTACATGCCATTTAGCTACTTTTAAAAAGAAAACATACCTTCATCGTGATGGAAAGGCAGCTTTAGAGGATTTTCCAGCAAGGATTTCAGTACGCCATGAGTCGGCGGCAGGAAAGTTGCGTTTATAGGAAGAGGTCTGGCCATTTTCTCCATGTCTTGAAGGGCAATTGGAGAACAAAATCTCGCAAAGTCAAAGCCAAATGTCCCCCCCAAAATAATTGACACGAGCGAACTCGTTAGCCGGTGCTTGGGAGATCCTCACAGAAGCAGTGAAAACGACGCGGGGGCTCGGAGCGAGAACACGGGACTCCGCGCAGCAGCAGGACGGTGAGCGGCTGGCTGCCTGTAGACGGAGCTGGCTGGCAAATAGCTGGAGGAGGAGGGCGGGGGGAGCGGGGCTTTGACCGAGCCTCTACACTTCTCCATCCATGTGCGGAGTGACGCCTCTGACGTCAAAGCACCGGAGGGCGGCGACACTTACCGATGCTGCCTTCATGGACAGTGGGATATTTACGTCATCAGGCGACCAATTTAAATATACGATTATGCACAAAACAATGACAGCCTGCATCTTATATGATTTATACATATATTTGAATCTATTGTCATAAATAAACAAAATACTGTTTTTGTATTTCTTTTGTTTTGTGTGTTTGTCTTTTTTGGATATATTTGTTTTATCTTTATTCGTTCGTTTATTTACATATTTCTTTATTTTTTCCCATATATTTGTTTTATTATTATATGTGTTATTTAACATTCGTTTCTTAAGTTTAGGGATAGTCTGTTGTACAAGCCCGTTGCTACTTGACCTCTCATGTTAAAAAAATAAAACAAGAACATGTTTGTTTACAATTAAAATTTTAAAAAATGTAAAAAGGATTCTAAAATAATATTTTATTTAATTAATCATATTTTCTACTTGTATGGAAGTGCACCACTAAATGCAATTATTCCTTTTTTCCTTATGCATCTTGTTTTAAATACTCATGAGTGATATTATGGAAGCACATGTCTAATCTGCACTTTTTTGTACAATGTGCTTTTATTTCCTATGAAAATAACATAATTGCTTTAATAGAATTACTTACAAATTATAATCAAAACACCAAACCTTTGGGTGGGGGAGTAGATGATAGTCGCAAGGGGCCCACATTTCTTTTTTTTGTCCTGGGGGCAGGTTACTCCAAGCAGGCTTGTGCTAAGGTTTCACTGTGCATTCAACAGTTTTTCCTCATAAAGGTAACACATGACATTAGTTGCTTACTTTAAATTGCTTGGGTAAATATAATACATCTTATCAGGGTCATAGCAGGTTACCTATTTGTGGATTTATGGCATGTTTTGATAGTCAAACTGACCGTTTATGTTCTAAGTTTCAATTGCTCTCATGTAATTGTTTGCAATTGCAGCACTGTGAGTTATTTAGAGCAGGTATGCCAAGCGTTTAAAATCACGAGTGACAGGTCCATTAACAGACTGTCACTCTTCAGTTTCATGTTATTTGGATTTCTTTTAACTTGTGTTGTGTCAAAGCGCCTCATTTTGTGCCAGTGACACAGATTTAGATCCCTGAATGGTACATTTCTTCTTCTCAGATGTTCATAAATGAGCACAAACTGTCCAACTTCACCGAAATGTCACACATGTCTCGTTGTACAGAGAATAAGCTTCTCAGGGGTGCTGAATTTAGGTGAACAAACAAAGAAAAGAGAAAGGAGGGCACAATCTGTAGCACCAGCAAAGTATGACGTGAATGCAAACTTGACCTACTTTGAGCCAATGGGTGTTTTCAGACTGCAATTCCATCTAGCATGTTGTTGCAAATTGGAATGAGCTTTCCTCTGCCCACTTTTTGTTTTTGAATGTCTACTTGTTTTACACAAACAATCCAGAGATGAGAAGAATGACAAGCTGAAGAGAAAAGTAATTACATGAAGAGAAATATGACAAAAGCCTTATGAAAGGATCTGATTGTGCTTACCAGACTGAGACAAATGCCTTTATCTGAAACTGTCTTCATTCCTGTAAAAATGGCATGGCATAGTAAACTAAAGATTATATTTTTATGACATCTAAGCAAGTCTTTGCATCACAGGACATTTAAGGTCAAAGCCTCTTTCTTTCTCTCAAGTTCAACCAGGTCAGTCTCTGTTGCTTGAATTTTAATCTACCTCATTGATATTGTCTTGATGAAGAAGTTGGTAATATATAAAAACGTATTAAGGACTGATCCTTCCCACAGCAAGACAGGTTAAATAAAACTATAAAAAACTCCCAAAATATAATTAGATACACATCTTCAAACTTTCAAATAACAAAGTTTTATGTTCGTAATCTTAAATTAATTTCAAACTATGTACCGAATAATATGATAAAACATTTTATTTGTATAGCATCTTTCATACAATAAATGCACAACAAAGGAATAGAAAACATCATCAGAACATGAACATAAAAAATAATGCCAAGTTAATAGATAAAAAACACTTGATAACAATCAAAAAGAGGATATAATATGTATATAATAACGTGCACGCACACTTTGTATCACTGCTACAGGCATTGTAATATAAAAGCCACTCCCAGGTATAGACTATTTGAAATAAGGTATTTCGTTTTCATCTGGCGACCACCAGAAAATGATGTGCGACCCTGTTGGTGGTCCAAACCCCCAGGTTGAGAACCACTTCTTTGGAACAGAGAAGTGTTGCAGTGGATTCTAATGAATTAGCCCAATTTATTATCACTTACGTTTGTTAACAACGTTGCAAATTGGCAATTGAATTTAAACTGAATTATCAGTAATTGTTTTTAATGAATGTACAGACAACTCTCACTGGACAGTGGGAAGAATCTCAGGCAATACCTCCTTTTTTTTTGTTGGAGTTATAACAATCGAATATGATTTTTGAGCAAATTGTGCAGTGGGCCGCTTTGGGTTATTATTGACAAAATTAACTGCAGCTCCAAATATTAACCTTCTTTCACTTATTCACAGGTAGAAGGGCCATAAGGCCTTGCACCATGGCAAAAATAATGCTAATTTTTTTGGGCTAAAGCTGTTTTTTTCTCTCGATCAGCATAGAAATCCATATTACGTCAGCTGATTCTAAGCAATTCAGATGTTCCAAATAGAGAGAAAAAAGCGTCTTATTTAGAATCCATTTCTTAATATATGGCAACAATAATTTAAAGTGATGTAACCAATGTTATGGTGTTTTAGGAAGATTCACTAATAGTATGCACAAAAAGCTGTCAAACATCAATGCAAAGCAGTGTTTGTTGTGCATCCATCAACAACTGAAATGCTTTTCAGATAAGTGATTGAGAGCTGCAGGCTAAATGTCAAAGGTCGGGGTATGGATGGGTCACATGGGCAGTGACAACTATGTCATGCAGTGTGTGCAAAAAAACCAAACATTTCAACTGTGAGAAACTTGTGTAGAAGACATTAGTGACGTAAAAGCCGAACAAAATGTGTGTTGTATGCAAGCGGTCAGCTGAACGGAGCGGCTTGCCCTCAAATCACTGAAGAAGAGTTAGTCAAGAGCACATAAAAAGACACTGTGAAAATGTGATTTAAGACAGTACAAAGACTTTTGTGTGGAAGCAATGGGGATTAGCTAAATTGAGGCTACTCCTCAGTGTCAGGGATGGACAGTCATATGTATATATATTTTATAAGGTTTCCTGTACAGATTAAAACATATTTATTTTTATGTGGATAAACCCTTTCAAACTTAAATAAATTTGTACTTTTAAAACAGATGGTCCTTGGCTGATAAATTACATTTGTTCATGTTTATATTCCATGAATAAGAATGTTTAGCTTAGAGTACGAGAGGGTTACTTCTTTATAGTTTTACTTTTGCAATGTGTTCTGCAGGAGTTTTTCTTAAAATGTATGAACATGTTTTGTGATCATTGCAAAAGTAATGCTTCCCCATCAACAGTAGAGGAGCTTTAGGGAACATTACCAGTGAGTTTGGATGGCTATCTCTTTTTAAGAATGAATTATCTTGCTAGCTGTGGCCTACATGCATTCAAAACCCAAAGATAAGCAGATTTAATGGTGCAAAATACTGAAAATGTGCTCATTCAACATTGTTTTACATTGCCTTGCCTACATGACTAACATGTGTGTCGTTATAGTAGAAGATATAGAACAAATACAAAATCTTCAATTGTTTAGTTTTAATTTTCGACTACGTTTAAGACTATATGTCATTATGTTAATAAAAGTGACGTGGAGGCACATTTTTATTTTAAAATGAGGATAAATCAGGAAATAAATACGCTTTTATAAAGCTGTTCCACTATATATCATTTTTTGGAAAAGTTTGGAACAGTTTACATAAACTGCCCAATAATATCATGACACCAGAAGTAAAACCTTGTCTTTTTTTCTACATAAAAAAACAAATTATCTTGGTGGTTGCAGTTAGTTTAACCTGTGTCTTGACCTGACCTAGAAAACACTTACTCAGGACTTGATTGAAACTTGGACAGAGGAAAAAAGGATTGCCATATTGAGTATATGCAAGTTTGCCCAAGTTTAGTTTAATGTTGTGTCATTCTTGTTTCTTTTTTTTTGCTTCTTCTCATATAATATTAACAGTACTTACTAACTAGGTTTCGAGAGTCAAACAGTAAACACAATGCAAAGTAAACCATAATGATCAGTAGATCTGGACAGTTCAACCACAAGCCCAACCATCTCGATAAAGTAATTGACAATCTATTTTTGGTCCAAGCCTTAATTAGCGTTTGATCTGTAAGCACATTGGAAAATGTTTTAGTATGATTGAGTAACCGTACCTGTGCTGTTTGGTGTGACAGTGACTGATAACATCTGACCTCTTTTCCATTGTAAAACCATTCGTGTAACGTTAACTTAAGTAGGAAAATACAAGGCTTACTCTGTAAGGGGATACATTATGCAAAATATGTTATATAGTGATTTTTTTCTCAGTTTCCATGGGCTTTAGCTCACCTGTCGCCAGGAAGCGCAAAGTAATCATCCATTTCTCATTATCTTTTAATGCATAACAACCATTACAAAGCAAACAACAAACACAAATAGTGGGCACAATAACTGGAGGAAGTTTATGTGAAACAATACTGTATATTCCTGTTTTTTTCAGGAACTTTTAATACAGGCCTTTGTCTGTATCATGTGTAATTACTCATCATATTTAAAAGAGTTATTTATAACATAAGCTTTCCTTCTTCCTTATAAATGGTCAATGTTCCATTATGTTGATGGTTGTTCAAACTGCATACTTTCTAATTCAAGAAGAGGCTGTTTTACATGTAAATAATGTATGAATGGAAATACATCTATATGTTTCTGTTGTTATGATCATAACTTTGCACTCACATTTTTTTAATTGACTTGAAAAACATGCTTTATTGTTACACACTACCATGAAGATATGAAATACCCTATATTTTGATGGGAGAATAATCCAGTCATACAGGGACTTTTTTCTACGGCAACAACTTTTCAGCTCCACAAAAACACGCACCAAAACAAAGAAAGATTTGTCAATTGCATTGGTGTAAACGTACAGACCGACACATTGCACTTGCAGGTATCAACATGTCTCATTGCAAATCTTTGGTCTGAACTGGGCTTAACACACGAAACAGAACCCTGACCTGATGAAATAAATAGGTCAAGGCAACAGATTTCAGGCACAAACTTTTCCATTCATTTGAAATAGGATAACAGAAGGAGGAGGGGAAACAAATAAGCTTGATGAAATATACTGGAATAATCCCGCAGCACCGAAGCTTTCAGCCTGCTGCTACTGAAATGATCCCGTATATGCAACAAAACCATTCCTGTTACGTAACACTTAGCCTGAGTCCATGTAATTGCTTTGCCGTTTTCCCTGGCACCATAACACTAGAGTCTGAAACTACAAATCCATCCCAGCAGAGAGCCTTGAAGCAATTTCATCACATCAAGATGGTCAAAGATTACTCTGACCTCACCAAACGCGTTTTGGGCCATAACTCAAGAATTATGAAGCTAGTTATGACAATTTCACACAAAATCTAATCTAATCTAATCCAAACACTTGCAACCGAGATGGATATAAACTGCTTCTTCACTGATTGGAGGAGACATACAACTAAAGCAATGATCTTTTTGTAACCCAATGTTTGAAAGTGTGACCATTAGTTTTACTTTATCAATGTATGAATATGTGCTGTTTGCACATTTTGGCACATCTGAACCAAAAGATTAGGAGGGATATGAGCTAATAAATTAAGTCATTTTGTCAATTTAGGACTCGAGAGTGGGGCCAGGTCTGATAAGCCCCGTCATACCCAACACATCCAGCCTTTTTTGTCTCAGATGTCATGACCAGCCCTCTCTTTCTGTTTACATTTCCATAAGATCATCTCTCCCTCCTTACATTCCTTCATGCCTCCCTTCCTCAATCGTTGCTCCCTTCCTTCATCCCTATATCCCATTATCCATTCAGGCCTCCCTCCCTACATCCCTTCAACCCTGACCGTTCCTCCCTTCCATCATCCCTTCATCCCTCCCACCCTACATCCCAAGATCCATTCATCCCTTCCTCCCTTCAACCCTTATCCCTTCCTCCCTACATCTCTTCAACGCTCATCCCTCCCCTCTGATGTCCCATTATCCATTCATCCTTTCCTCCCTTCAACCCTCATCCCTTTATCCCTACGTCCCATTATCTATTCAACCCTTCCTTCCTTCCTCTCTACATCCCTTCAACCCTCATCCCTGCCTATAGCCCGTCATCCCTCTTCCTCTACATCCCTTCATCTCCTCTTCCTGTGTCCCATTATCCATTAATCCTTTCCTCCCTTCAACCCTCATCCCTTTCTCCCTACATCTCTTCAACGCTCATCCCTCCCTCCCTATGTCCCATTATACATTCATCCCTTCCTCCTTTCCTCTCTTCATCCCTTCAACCCTCATCCCTCCCCATAGCCTTTCACCCCTTCATCCTTTCTCCCCTACACCCATTCATTCCCTCTTCCTGTGTCCCATTTTATATTTCTATCTAACCTGATACAACCTTCAACCTGGACTTCAGTGTGTCATCTAGACCAGCCTATCATCCCTTCCCTGTACATTCAATATGATCTGTAAGTACATATACAACTAACCTTTAGTTGTGTCCTGGTCCTTGCTGGTTAACTAGCATTCAATAGGCCAACCACACTCAAAAATGGAAGGAGAAGTCATATTTAACACCATAGATATCGGGCCTAAAAATAGCTGCCATCGACATGAATAAAGATTTTTTTTTTAAATGTTGAGGTTCAGCAAACTTCTATTGAGACATTTTAATTATTTTTAGAATGATGCAAATCATGACAATCACGAGTGTCTAGTTGTTTTTTCCTGGTTACCTACAGAGTCAAGGAGAACATTTTCTTTGAAACATGATCAGTACTTGTGTAATGAATAATTTGCCTCTTAATTCAGACTTCAGTATCATCATTATTGTTAGGTTTAACTCAATTCCTGAGAACAGATTCCCTGTTTCCCCTTTAACAAACAAAAGATGTAACATTAATACATCAAGCCACATTCTCCCACCTTTGAATAAAAAAATTAAATTATTTGCTTCGGGCTTTCTGCAGGGGTAAAATCCGAATTTCTAGGGGACTTTCCACCTACCTGCTCATCATCTCCTCTTGCCAGCAGGTGAGAGATGCCGAGGTTTAGGGTTGTTCATCTCCACATCCCACACACTGCATTAAACACTCACATCCCTGCGCACGCCGCCATACAATCAGGTGCCCACACACATCGAGAGGGCTGCAGGTGAAACAAGTGGCTGACAGAATCGGTATATTTCTGGAGCCTGTAATGTGCAGTGAGTCCATTTATAGAGGTAGGAGGGAAAAGTCATGCATGGATAGAGGCTCTGCTGGGTTTCTTTACAGTTGGGACTTGATTATTTAACAAGCAGACGGACAAATAAGTCAAAGGTAGATAAAAAAAGGAAATATACGCTCAAATGAGATTAAAAGGTGTTGTTATTGAAGGAATATTTTCTTTCAGTGCATTTCTCTCAAAATCTGTTAATTTTAAGAGCACATAACTGCTAAAAACAAGCTCAGATTGTATGAACCCAGCATCACCTTGGACAAAATGATGTGAGCAGAATTTTCATCCATTAAAGTGATTATTCTTGATAAGGCTGTAATTTGTGTTAGAGCAGAGTGACACTTCAATAAGTAATTTGGCAGATCTGATGAGAGCAGTGTTTTTGAAATGTAATTTCATAAAGTACTGTGGAAGTGGGACTTCTTTTTGCAATCAGAAAGAATTACCAAAAAGGCACTTTTAGCTAGTTTGGCTAGTCCATTAGCCCCTGTTGTGGCGCTTACTAATCTCACAGTTTATGTTTGTGAACTCCAACATAACCAACATTTACTGTGGGTGATGTGGAGGACAAATAGTCTGATGAAATTGCAGAAATGAAAGCCTTTGATTGCACTATCCATTATATGCAAGTGTTTGTACATCCTGTTTCATTTTTTTTGCAGGATTCACATACATAAAATGTGTTTATGCTGAAGAAAATTGGACGTCCTTTTCTCACAAATACCTTGAGATATTTTGGTATATTGATTTTCTTATCGACGTGTGAGAAATTAGAGAACAACCTGGAAAAATTGGGTTTGGAGACATCAAAATCATCAAATGTGGTTTTAACCATTGAATGCTTTGATGAAAATAATCTGAATCACATCCAATGCTTCGAAAATCCTCTATACAACAAGGTAAGCTGGAAACATTTGCCAAGGTTTCAGTATTGTTTGTCTTTTTTATACATATTACTCAATACGTATCAAAAATACCAAAATATTCTGTTACCCAATTCACCGATAAAAGGCCTATTATGTTTTTTAGGGTTTTCCCTTCCCTGTAGTGTGTTCTATAAGTTGTTGTGCATGTAAATGGTCTGCAAAGGCTGAAATCCCAAAGTTCCTTCCAAACGGAGTTCGTATCGCACACACTCCCCCTCTTGCCTGAAACGCCTCAATCTGACTCGTTTGTTTACTACTGTTCTAAAGTGACACCATGTAAACCTTGCGCTACTATTGGCTAGCGCTCAAACACACTGTACATGACTTACTAAGGGGCGGGACATTTCCGACACATCGGTCTGGCCTGCTCTTTTGACTAATCACAACAGAGCCGGCCAGCTAACCAATAAGAGCAGACTGGGCTCTGGTCTCAGACAGAGGGGGAAAAGAGGTGCTGGAGCACAGACAGTATGAGAAAAATAAAGAGCTTCTTGAACAATGAGCCTCTTAAATCTTCATAATTTAGGAACAAAACACAATCATTAACCTGAAATTGAACATAATACGTCCTCTTTAAATCAAGATTCGGATTTGGTTATATCTGCGCCATGGTAAGTGGGTCTGGGGTCCGAAAAGAGACACGTGAAATAAATTAACAAATCTTTGCAATGAATTGAGAATACATAAAATGTTTCCCTATACATAAATGTCCGAATACATAGTTATTAGACATTTTCATTAGCTTTCTTTTTCAACCTTTATTGTGTTGTTTGTCTTATTCTTCATTCATTTTCATGTTGGGTCTCCATAAGTAAATGTGTCTTTCCCTGCAAAAAAAAGAGCTGTATACTTTCATATTGCCTAACATGTGTTTCTTTTGTCCATCTTTTAATTCATGCTGAGCTGTCATTGAATGTGCATCGTCTCCTTTTGTTGATGCATGCTTCCTGTCTTTGTCACCTACTCACCTGGCCAACCTTCACATGGCACACAATCTCTCCTCGAGTGTGGGTGAGGGACGAGAGGGAAAAAGGGAAGCCAATACCTAATAACACAACAAAAAGTGCATGCAAGGAAAAAAAAAAAAAAAGGAACACACTCATCCTCTCCAGTTGGTTTAATATCCTCTAAAGTCCCCTCAGACGTGATTTCTTTCACAGTCTGCGTGATTCTGCAAAATGAAGACACACGTTTGCAAAACCTGCACACAAAAAAGATTGAGGATAACACACACCCAGCTGTTCTGCTCTCAAATTGAACTAAATATCGGTAACGTTTCTAAACACATGTCTCTCTGAATCTCTTCTCTTCTTGTTTTGTCTCATCTTCTGACTCTATTTTTCCATTCCTCATCTCTTTCCTAATCCCCTATTTATATCTCATAAACAGAAATGAATGTTTATGTACCTGCGTGCCAGTGTATTTCAATGTTTATGCCCCTTGTAGGAGAGCACTGTGAGTCAGAAAGCAGAAAACAGGTAGAGAATGTCGGCACGGCGCTGTAAGACATTTTAATTTAGCTCGCTCATTTTTCCATGACATGGAGTGTAAACAATTTGGACCCAGCAGAGCGCCTCATTAAACGACTGCTGTCTGCTCCCATTGCGCTGCTCAGTTGATTGAAATTATTGGTGTTGAGCCCAGGCTTCCCTCAGTGGGAATGATTGCTGAAACAAGAGCATACGTGATTATCAAACATCATTAACTTGAGTTGTCTTTGATTGGTTCCTCCAATTCTGTAGCTATTATCGATGCTACTAAAATCAACTTAAGAGTGTTAAAGGATTCCTGCACATGGATGATAGCAGTGGTTATCAGCAGATATTGCATAACATGACTTGGGATTGAGAAAGAGTCAATAGGGTTTAGACTTCAGAGAATGAAAGAGACTTGCAACCTGACTTTGATTCTGTTGTTTCTCAATCACTCTATTGTAATTCACTTAGCATCAATTTCTAGACGATGCTATTTGTCCTGAGGGTAGTAAAACCTGTACAAATACTTGTAAGCATACTGACTTGTTTAGGACTTGACTTGTTGTCTAGACATTTTGACTTGAATTGGGTATAGTTGGTCTCAATTTGGGACTTTGTTTTACTATTCAATTGCAGTACAATGTATTTGACTTACAATTCGAAATCAGTGCATCACAAAGGCTAACATAGCTTAAACATTTGATCCTTGTAGTTTCCTTTTCCACTTGAATTCTGTTTAAGACATTCAGTAACAGGAAGTAACAACGCTACTTGGTCAAAAGTGGTGTGGGTTTGCCTTCACCGAGCCTTGACTTTAACCTCATTCAACACCAACATCAATTGTATTCAAGGCCTTATGGTTTGACCTCACACTGAGGGTTGGACAAAGCTTGAACCAGGGTTGATTAACAAATAAAATACTTTTTTCGGCTACACTGACGGGAACAACGATGATTTGAAAAACATGGATAGGTAGCAACACTTCAAGGGCATCAATGGTTAGGAAAAATGAAGCGGCAGATGACCTGGGACAGTGAGGGACCACGTATTGTAAACAAAAACAAAATTAATCCACCCTCCAGAGAAACACTGCCGAACACATTAGGGTGCAGCCAGCTGTGTTCATCTATTTTCAAAGTCTGTCTGAACATTTAATATTTGTATATTTGTAATATAACTTCTGAAAAACAATACTTTTGTTGCATGTTCCTTTTGTAGTAACCATACCAGTTTAAGTAAATAAGCACATTAACACAAATTAGCAAACTTTACGGAATAAAAACCCATTTAATCACACTTGGACAAGCTATAACATTGACAGACAGAAGCAATATGCACAGCTGAAGAACTCGAGTATTGGGCAAATCTTGGATGTGATGGTGATGATTGTGAAACATGAATATCAGTCTCAATTTGTTTCTGTAATCCTCTGTAAAAGGAAAAAGGTTGTATGTAAAATGTCAACCCTGAATAACCCGTGTTGACTGACTTTCACATGAGAACAGTTTATCTCAGCTCAGATGATCCTGGTCCAACCGCAGTCATTGATGTGAAAATGTAAACTTAACACAAAAGTAAGGACATTTGTGTTTGGTAGCTTATTTCTTTGTCGTAAAAATGCTTCTTATACCGTTGGAAAGCCTGTTTTCTTTCCTTTCAAATGGTGCCACATTTGTGAGGAACATGCATTTGTGGGAGGAGCAGCAGAGCTGAGTATGTGGGTTGCACCCATGAAAAACGTGACAAATCTCCTCTGCCAAAGCCAAACTGCTTTTTTTTGCTTTTGACTCCATTTGTGTTGTTTGGTGGATTGGATGATTGAAGTCTGATGAAACAAGACATATTGGCCACAGTTCATTTATTAACAATGTATTCATTTAACATCAGCCTGAGTAGCGTGTGGAATGACCGTACACAACAACAACAGCCTCTCCTTCTCATGCTGGTCACCAGCCTGGTCCCACACTGCTGGATGGCATCCCATTCTTCAACCAGCATTTGTCCCAAGTCAGCCAACGTGGTTGTGTTGGTCACTCTGGCACAGACAGCAAGCCCAAGCTGATCACACAAGTGTTTAATTGGGTTGAGGTCAGGACTGCAGCTAGGCCATTCCCTCCTCTCCACTCCTACTCTATCGGTGCAGCAATCAGCAAAGTGTTCTCCACGTCTTCTCCACACTGTGAGCCTAAGATCCAAGTGCCGTAGGCAGAATCTGGACTCATCGCTGAACCTAATGTTCCTCCACATCTTGAGGTTCAGGTGCAAGTAGGCCTGACAGTAAAGGGCAGTCAAGGCAGGCCTCCTGGCGGCCGTACGAGACCGGAGATTGGCTGCAGTTTGGCATTGGCAGAGATTTGTCACGTTTTTCATGGGCGCAACCCACATACTCAGCTATGCTGCTCCTTCCACAAATGCATGTTCCTCACAAATGTGGCACCATTTCAAAGGTAAGAAAAAAAAAAAGGGTTTCCAACGGTATAAGATTTATTGCCAACAAGCATTGTTACAACAAAGAGATAATCTACCAAACACAAATTTCCTTACTTTTTGTGTTAAGTTTATAATGTTCTTGTGGCTGAACTTAAAAGGAGTTTTCGGACAATCAGTTGGCTAACATTAAGACATAGTAATATGTACTTTATAAGAGAGATTTTTCTCTTTAATTTTAGGCTACCAAAGCGTGCATGTAGGAAGACTGGGTTCATGTACAGTACATATAATATAATGGTTTAACCAGTATGTCAGTATTGAAATGCCTAACCACGTTAACCAGCATGCCCTAGGTTTGGCACCAGATGCTGAATATTTGTTGCACTATAAGATACATCCTCAGAACCTGTGCTACTGCATTTCCCTCTTGTGGTTCTGATTGGACTGATTGTCTCACGTTCCCACACAAAAACAATTATTCTCTAAGCTAGCCTTGGCACCAACACTCCTATTAACACTTGTTTAGAGGAGTCTCAATTACATGATACAGCGTAGCGTTCATTGTGCTTGCATGGATGTGTTAATCCTTCTATTGGCGGAACTCCAGTTTAAGTCCTACTTGGTTTGAACCAAAGATGAAGGATTTTCCCTGCTGCAGAAACCAGCTTAATATGGGAGTGAACCAAGTATCCTAACTGGGTTTATAATCAGATAATGTTCTTGCTTGTGTACTTTGAACAAGGTTTGTTTGGTTGTGACAGTTAAGAAGTGAATTCAAGGTAAATATAGAGACGGATGCACTGTTTGTCCAGCTGAAGGCATCAGGCACGCTCCGTCCTTCAGGCTCGTCAGGCCCGTCTGTTGTTTCCGGTGTTGGTACGCAAACAGCAGCTGCTGCCCCGACGGGACCGTGCTCCTGCCTTCAGGCGCTCGGAGCAGAGCCAGGCCAAAGTCTGCAGAGCCAGCCGAGACTTTTGGAGTAAAGGAAGAGTGGGAAAATGAGTGATTGTTGACTGAATGTTTTCGGGGGGAGGTGTCCTCAGGCTGTTGTCACAGAAGCCCCTTGGAGACTAGCCAGCCAGCCTTCAGGCCAAGTGATTCACACAGGTGCTAATGTCATGGTGCTCACGACTAAGAAGCACTTAGTTGCCATGGAGCTGGAACTGCTCATTGATCCACACAGTGAGGGACAGGAAGTCTTTAAGAACAGGGCTCAACAGGTGTTATGAACCAGATACCAATGCTAGTAGATTGAGACTGGAGCTTCTAAAAGATTATTTTTTAAATCTTTTTTTACTATGGACTCCCCTGTCAACAATTAGAGAATTAGAATAAAATAACATTTTGTTTTGGAACACAGACCAGGCCACAACCAAATGAGTAAATGCTTGGTCCATTATGCTAAATCAGACAGATCTGCCTAACCAATCAAAACAGAAGTTAATTCCTTCATTGCATTATTTACACCAGAATAAATGTTAAGACTAGCAACAAAAATAATGAATGCATGTATCTACAGGGAGGCAAAGAAGATATAAACAGAGTAAATTAAATTATATTGCAATATTTCAATCTCTTAACACTAACCTGCTATTGGATATTAAACACTCAAACCTTAACACCATTCTTTAAAGAGTGATGTTTATGAAAGTTCTCAAGGCTGACAATTGGATAAACGATAATTTGTGTCATCGAAAAACCCAAAATATATTTAGTGCATGATATAATATTGAGGAAAATAAGCAAATGATCAATTCTTGGTGATTTTGGGGGATTTATCATTTATCAAAACTGTTGACGATTTATTTTGTGGTTTTTCAATTCATAATTAAACCAAAAATTGTTGCAGGGACAGTTTGTATTCATCAGTTAGACTACTACTACTAATGTACTTCAGTTAACATTCTTGAAGTGCCCATATTATCATTATTATTATTATTTATTTGTAGTATTATTATTTTATTAATATTATTATTATTATTTATTTGTAGTATTATTATTTTATTAATATTATTATTATTATTTATTTGTAGTATTATTATTTTATTAATATTATTATTATTATTTATTTGTAGTATTATTATTTTATTAATATTATTATTTTTTTGTTTAGTTTTACAGACAACATGCAGAACAATATAAAGCTTACCTCACTTTTTGTTATCCTTGCAATTTAAATGATTTTATTAAATCCAATTTCACATCCTTTTTTAATTGGTTCATTTGCATCTAAATGTTACTGATTATTTATTTATTAAATATTCTTTTGTGTGTGTCTTGGTGCCTGTAAATCTTAGTTTATACTTGGAGATATAGAGAGGTGGAGGCCTTGTTTTGAATATAGTTTAAATAAAGGTTGAAATGAATAAATGATAACCCACATAGTGATCCTGCAGTGAGCCAGGGTTAAAAAGACCACAGAAATAGTATTGTAGAAATAGTACGGTGTAGTATCACACGGGAAAAAATAGTGGACTGCTAGCTTTGAACAGCTGAAGGGAGGATTACTCAGTAAATCCTCTGGTGTCCTGGAAATCTTAACAAGCCACCTAAATGTGTTGCGGGGCACTCTTGGTCATCACAGTTACACAGAACCAGAGGTGAAAAAGGGATGTAATTAATGAAAATGCACTTATTGCTGTACAACATGAAAGCTTTTACAACATGTGATTTCAAACACCACATCTTTTAAACCTGCATCAAGAAGAAAGGATAAGTCCTTGTCCTTTTAACCCACACTTATGTCTCCTCATTGAGAGGAAAATGAGGCAGCAACATGTGACACAAACCAAAAAAAAGACAGACTTGTAAACGATAAATAAAGAAATAATATGACGTTAATGGATTTTTCGAGAGGGACTACAGAGTGTACTTTTAAAATAATCACAGTTCAGTCTGAAGGTGATGTTGTATCAAGACGGCTCGGGGTACTGAAGAATAAGCATTTTCTCTGTTACTAGGCAACAGTCTCTCTGGCCTGCGGTTCAGAGGATCAGCAGAGAGTTCATGCTGTCTTGCTGCTCTTACGTATTCTGGCTAACAAGACCTAGTTTCTGTTGTAACCCCGGCCTCTGAGCCAATCACGTCTTAATTAGAAGATGGCTTACCTAAGAGCTTTCTCTAACATTGCTCAGAGAGCTTCTGCATCCTCTGCATGCAGCAGCCGTTCACTCCACCTCCAGCTCATACCTCTATTTATGTTGTCTTCACATGTGTTGACCTCTAAGAGAAGAATATTTACAATAACAACAATAAAGATTTAAGGATGTAAAATATATACATATACATTAACCTTGAAGCTCTATTAAATAGCACCTTTCAAACAAGCGTCCTGCCCAAAATGCTTGACAGAGCAAGATTGAAACAACACATACAGATAATTATAATTAAATGAATATAAAGAGAAGACACCATTTGTCCTCGGGGAAAAAACATGATGTGAAAAAACTAAAGTTGTGAATTTTCCATCTTCTTTTCTCAAAATATTATGTATATACAAATAAAACTGGAAAATATTTTTTCTTAGGTCTTCTCAGTACTTTGTATTGAGCATTTTAATTGGCAACATACAACATCACAGTATAATGGAGGATTTTTCGGGTTTATTTGAATCTTTTTGTATTTACATAAAGGCAATCATTTGGACTTAAGACCATGTTGTGATAGGATGACACCAGGCGCGACACCAAATTGGGCCAGGGGTGTATACTTAGGGCACCATGATTTAGATGACAACCATTATTCAAATCGGGCCTTTATTATGAACTCAACTAAACACCTGCAAAGTTTTGTGATGACAAATCAGAGGACGACCCGGAAGTCAGCATCGCAAATACTCCGTCGACAAAAAGTGCAATGGATTTTGAAAAACTAGTACAAAAATGTTTAACTTAGGCAAACACAGGTTGATGATACTTACAGGTTTTGTGGGGCAGAATAATCTTCACTTTGAGGTTTTTTTCAGCGTAAATGAAATCTGCAGAACTAAATAGCTTACCTTAATTTTAAAGGCCTACTTGAAGTGCAGCACACCACGCAGTCTAATAGTACATATACAAATGAATAACATATATCATTGCAACCCATGTCATTGCGGTCAAATTAACGGAGTAATTAATCATTTAAAAATGCGCGCAAGGAAATCCCGGAAAAAGTTGTTGTTTGAGACCCTTGGGCGTGGAGGTCCGTCGTGACGTCACGAGTGTAACCACAAATTTGGCGTCCATTGTTGCCGATGTGTTTCGTCGTGTTTTGCTTTGTCAATTCTAGGCTAAAATGACGAAAATCGCGAGTGGGAAGCGATGCATTGCGGCCTTCTGCAGCTAATATAAATATGGCGGGAATCCAAAAGTAGGTCAGCCACGCCCAGCCAGGGAGACAGACAAACAGACACAAACAGGGAGGCAGTACTGTGGATCCTCACATTCCCTGGTTTTAGGACTCATTCCTGCACCACTCTATAATTGGGGTCTTATAATGGCCCCTTTCCCCTTTTGCTCATACTACGCCCGTGCGTGAACTTATTTTGATGTCAACAACATATCCGTGATTGTTGCTTGCACACAGTTGCAACAGTAAATCTGTTTACAGACAGAGGGGAGCCTGGGAGGTAGCTAACCCAGCCATGTGGTAGTTCACACTAGTGTGGGAGTCTCCAGGAGCACATATTGTTATGATAGGTTACACACAGACTCACATGGGGAAAACAGTAGCAGCGTGGTTTTCAAGGCTGGAAAACATTGAAAACTTTAATTGGGCTGTACGGGAACAAGAGGACATAAAAGCTACTTTTGATACAAGTATGAAATTGGTACCATAACTGCTATTGGAGGACTATGAAGTATTTTATTCTTACATAGCTACATGTGGCAAAAATTTGAACATTTTGTTTTTAGCTTTCAGAAGAAAAAAAAATCTGCTCTGGTAGGTGTCGATAACTCATTGATTTCCTTTCTGAAACTCTACATGCTCTTTCCTGGAGATAAACTCTCATGTTTTGGAGGATTAGACACTGTTGAATAACCAGAGGTACTGGTTGCATTAGTGAAAGCCACCCATATTGGCTGAGCAGACAAAGAAAACATGGAAACACCTTCAACAGACAGATGGTGTAAATTAGAATCGGAGGATGAAACCCTCTTTATTATTCAAACACGTGCACACAGGAGGGCACACACAGTGAAATGTGTCCTCTGCATTTAACCCATCCTAGTACTAGGAGCAGTGGGCAGCTATTGTGCAGCGCCAGGGGAGCAATGGGGAGGGGGGATTGGAGGTGTCCGGTGCGTTGCTCAAGGGCACCACAGCAGGGCCTAGGAGGTGAACTGGGACCAAAGGGACAAAACAGTTGCCTGTTCCAGAAAAATACCACAGCAATAATCAGGGTCTGGCTAACTGGTTATTGACACTGGGGCAACCTCGGGGGCAGAGCAGTGGATCACATGAGCAAAAATTGCAGTTCATCAAAAGGCCTATTGAGGCTAGCTTCATAGACCTCTATGGAAAAAAAGAGAGCATTACACTCTTGGCTAGTATCCTTATTCATGACAACTGTAGAAGTGGTGAATTTGTATTTAACTCACTCATTGTAGTTGTATTGAGGCTTAGGAAGTAAACACAATATGTAGAATTTACAATATACATTTAGTTGTACTTCTATTTGAAATGTGTTAAAGTTACCATCCTCTTCAATACTTTTGATTGTTCATTACTTTTTATAATAGAGCTACTTGTTTTTTTAACATTGTGTACTTGATCTGCACCTTGCTGCTGTGACGTGGTAAATGTCTCCGCTGTGGGACGAATTAAAGCTTTCTGATCCTGATTTCTGATAAGATAACACGTCATTTGGGAAATGGCTGCTTCAAGTGACAGTTGAGGGCTGTCTCAAGTTGCTAGCCGGTTTGCTGTGTGCTCTGCTGTGCAACCCCAGGCTCACTTCAATTTTACGCTCAATGCCCATTTCTGGAGTTAGACTACAGTGTCACTGAAAAGAGGGTGAAAAACGGTGCCCAATAAAATCTCTTCAAAAACATAAGGGTGTGTCACAGAGACTACGTGCATTTTTGTGCAGTCAATGTGTTGGACCCAACTGAACCCACAGCATCGGTGCATGTCTACCCTGTTGTCGTCTGAAGGGAATAGTCTACAGTTGCATCTGGTTGTGCAAATCTTTAGCAGAATAACAATGCATGATCCTTGACTCCTTGAACAATGTGAACTCAATATGGATAAAAATTGTAAAAACTGTATGTGTTTCACTTTCTTAGACAGCTACAGTATAGTATAAGCTAATAATAAGGAAGAAGACTCTAGTGAGGTTGCAAATGTGCAGTATATCAACCAAGTGACCTACACTGAAACTAATCAAGCTGATAATGAGCAATTATCATATCACCAACATTTTTCAAAAAGGACTCTGATTTTTTACTTAAAAAAAATGTAAATCCTCAAACCTTTGCACACTCACTTAATTAACAGCAGTTCCTTAATTATTCAGATCATTGAAATATATGAGACACAATGTACATGATACTAGTAAACTGAATAAGACTAATGGATAGGGAGTCTTAGGGAATTCTCTGAATTTGCGATTGTGCTGCACTGATCTCCTCATGTCTATCCGCCTAACTCCGGATGCAAAAGACAGGTTAGAGAGTACGAGTAAGCGTGAAGGCAGGACTCAGTGGTTGCAAGGGGTAGGGCTCAGTTCTGCTCTGTGTCCTTTTTCAAGCCAGGGCTCAGGCAGCATTTATGCAGCAGATGGCAGCTACAGGTTCAGCACCGGGCCGCTGACTCGACTCTATAGGCAGATTCTGCATGCAGCACACATGATCCTGCAGAACACTATGATGCATAAGTGACTTTACTCTAGTATTGATCACATGACTGATGTTATCACTCTTTAAAAACACTGGATCTGGTACATGTGGTGTAAAACCATTTTGTGCAGATTTCAAAACACGGCTGTCTTTGTACTTAATATTTAACATGTGAATGATCAAAAACGGGAAGTGAATGTTGCATAGTAGAGTTATAGTGAGGGTTGTGTTAGAGGAGATTCATAACAACTAGGCTATCTCATAGCCAGTGACACATCAGCTGCTAACAGTACTGTAAAGCATCTGCATCTGTTAGTATTACATTCTCACAAAAGTGAACCATGATACTAGTAGGCATGTAAACAAGAGGTGACAGATCAAACATTCAGAATTGGGCCTTGTAGATGGATTTTTTGTGAACAGCCACTCTATTGCCAATATCGCATCTAAATAATTTTTTCAAGAACAGGTTTTGGCCAACTGTTGAAGTAAAACCCTGAAAGTTCTTTAGCATAATTTCTTGTTTTTTAAGATTCAAGGGACAGGAGAATTGATGTCACATTCTCACATTTCAACGGTTAAATTCATTTTCTTGGCTTTAAGAAACACAAATTGCTTGTGTTAGCCTTGTGTTGCTACTATGCTAGCTGCTATGCTATACTGTATCTTAGTAGGCTAAATACTGCATTAAAAAGCAAAGCAATATGGGCTCTTAAGAGTCAAATCCTACACAAAAACATATTCTGCCTTGTCACATATTACACTCTAACTAGTTTTCAGCCTTATAGGTTTATTTTTTCGCCCTGCAGCATCAATAAGATCCAGGCGACCAAAATTGCGTGGCCCGAAAGCAGCATAGTATCCTGGACTCAAGTCTTGCATTGCTCAAATACAGGATGCAGCCCTGTGCCAATGTTTGAATCACTGCTGCTAAACAGAGCTAAGATTACATAACCAAAATCTGCCCAATCATTCTACAATATATGGGGCAGAACTGGCTCACATTTGTCCGACTAGTTACACATGCACTGACATTCAACTTCAATCAACACAATTTGAGAGGCAAACTGCGACAGGTTAAGGTTTTACAATTTTATTTTTTTGCAGAACCTGTGAATTTCACACATCTTCAGTTGCCAAAAAGCTAATTTAAAAAACATGAGCACTAAACGGAAAAAAACAATGTTTTTCATAGATGCAGTTTTTCCATTAGAGCTTTATATCTATATATTTCTTTACCTCTGTACAGAGATTATTTTAAGCAACCATAGTCCTCCATCTCCAGCTCTGCAGGACATGTTGGAGGATTTTCTGTTGTTCCCTGTGGAGGATGAGGCAGAGAACAGTACCCACTACTGAGCCAGGCAACAAAGACACACGGAGACAGGCAGGCAGCTGTGTGGGCTGCATGTTCCCAGTGAAGCAAGATGGTTCACCCTCCTGGTTCCTGGTAAAGGATGTAATGCTTAAATGCAGAAGGATTGTCTTTTTGCAAAATGAGCACAAACATACTAACATCATATTTCTTTAAAATAAAAACGACTTCTATCCATTTGTACAAGGTAGAAAATGATTGAATTTAGATTTAAATCATGCATACTTTACATTTTCCTATTGGAATTTTGCTTCAAAGATCAAAAACCTGGTAATGATTTATGTAGCGCAGCTGGAGGCCCAGAAGGTGAGTAGGAGCATTCAGTTGGAGATTTTGACAGTGGCAGATTAATTGGAAGTTTCACGTTCCATTTTCTAATATATAATATAGTTACATTCTGGTTAAGTATGGACAAATCAATCACATTTGTTTTAGTAATGTGGTTTACCTAGTTTAGAAATATGTTAATTTAGTTACACAAGTGATCCTGTTTAAACTAAGAGAAAATAACACTTTTCCTGCCCTAATTGACTCTTGGACTTGCAGGTTTTTAAAGCCCATCACGTAGAGTATTTATTAACACCTCCGACACCTACGATTGACAAGCTATACCCTGCAGATGGCTTTTTATCACGCTGAGATGAAAACCATGACATACTTCAAAAACAAGGGTACATCTGTAACCTCCATCTGTTAATGGGG
This sequence comes from Eleginops maclovinus, assembly GCF_036324505.1. Classification (NCBI taxonomy): domain Eukaryota; kingdom Metazoa; phylum Chordata; class Actinopteri; order Perciformes; family Eleginopidae; genus Eleginops; species Eleginops maclovinus. The sequence continues at coordinate 6,388,078 of NC_086364.1, forward strand.
AAGGGAAAAGGTTATCAGAACTGGAGCAGGAATCGTCACCATCTTTTTTCGGTCCAGTGTATAAGTTTGAATTCTGGAGGCTTTGTGTAGGGAGGCATTCGGCCTTTTCATCAATGTCATTAACTCAATGACAGCTTACATCACCTGAAGTTATTATGACGGTTATTTACTCTGGCTGAGGAAAATGAATAAATTGAATCAAGAGGGAACCGATGAGAGGAACTAAGGGACTGTATGAAAATGATTTGGATGGAGAGGGCAGCTGATCCCTTTGGTTCAAGTAGCTCTTTAGCTGCTAAATGCTACATTATATTACCTAGCTATTGTCTCCAACTGTGTCTGCTGTGAAGAGACAATGTTCAGTGCGATGTTAGAGCTTTTTCACCCAGAAATTACACAACACTATGAGATCAATTATGGCAAACTAGAAAAGAGTAATATAAAGCAAAAATATCCCCAAAAAAGAAAGGAGAAAAATTAGTTTTACCAAAATTCTAATTGTTCTGACAAAAAGTAGAGAAGCGCAATTCTATATGTAAAAGGACACATCATGACTATAATGGCAGCATACAATGCACACTGTGTGAAACCAGAGCCCAGTCTGCTCTGATTGGATAGCTGGCCGGATCTGTTGTGATTGGTCAACTGCTTATAATTGACCTGCCCCTTAGCCTAGCCTATCACTTACAATGTGTTGCTAGCCAATAGAAAACGTAAGTGTGACACAGTGATGACACTATGTTCCTGAAGAAAACAAAGGAGTCCAAAGTGGGGGGGTAGGAGAGAAACCTCCTCAATACAATGAAAGTTGGATGAATCTAATAAAAGATTTTAAAAAGTCTGAGAAAAAATCTTAAAATGTAACCACTTCCACTCTTCAGTACAAACAACAACTTGCACACAATCCCTAACTATGAGGCTTACAGTTGATAGATTCTGAGAACTGTTGTTCAACTGATGGTAATTCATTTATTCACAGATTTTCACGCATAGCTAAGCACTGCCTCCAATCATTTAATAGTGTTTGTCCCTGCTGTATTTTTCAGATGAAGCTGGTTAAAAAAAAGCCACAAAGTGCATCAATCACAGATCATCCAAAGTCCTCCGACTTGCGTAACAGCTCTGCATTCCAGGTAGGATCCCAGCCTGGACTAATGCCCCTGTGGACTGAATTCAGATTCACTTAGTAGAAAAAAACCCCAATAATTACTGAAAATATTTCATACCAAGTGGGCACAAATATGCTGTATGTACCTGCACGCACGCACACAGACCAAGCTCCTGCCAGATTTGATAAATGTGCTGCAGGCTGTGTTGAAACGAGGTGAACTCTGTGTAAGTTCATATCTGTTTGTCTGCCGGAGCCTCATTGGGTTTCTTCAGGTTAAAACAAATCACGACCCCCTGTTGCATTGAACTGTTTTGTTTCTTCACCAACTGTTTGTTAAGCATCCTCCTCTTCTCATTGAGGATCCATATGTTTGTGACATGTAATGTATATGTGGGCAGAGGTCACACACAGAGGCTGCAGTTTAAGCCTTGAGAGTGCAGACTTTCGCTCTGCTTTTAGGTGCATTATCTTTATCGACCAGGCAAGGTGTGCTGTTGCCTGGCGGCTTCTTCTCTATCTCTCTATTTTGCTTTGCTCACCACTGGCTAGCTGCATGTCACCCAGATCACAGTCAAGAACCCTCACCGCACAATCATTCCAGTTGCTGAATAATACAAAGCAAACAGTGACCTACTTTCGAAGTAGGGAACAAGCTGGAGAAAAGACGTGGAGTGGAGTCCTGCACGGAGGCGGACTGAGGGAGAAGCGGAGACAGATTGAGAGGCGGGGCTACCGCTGACTGACAGGTTAAGGTATTGGCTCGTGTTAGGATTTAAGAACAGAGAGGCGTGCACTGTGTGTCCCAGAGGGGCAAGTGTGTATGGTGTGCCATGTGAGCTCCTCAGTCCGGTCCACGCGACCCAGAAATGCCCGTCCGCTGCTTGTGGCCTCCTGTAAATGTGATTAAACAGGCAGGCACAAGAATACTGCAGCAAGCCCCTATCCTGGAGGCCTCCCTGCACAAGGAATGCAGTTCACAGGAACAGGGCCTCACACGTGTCACATCATTAATCTGGGCAATGCACACTTTCTGACCCTGTACCTGCCCTTCTGCATTCCAGCTATTTTCTACCTTTTGTTTACATCCTCTTGCTTGGGAGAGTTATATCCCTTGCACTTGTTGCACCTGTTGCACCTGTTGCACTTCTTGCACTTGTTGCTAGGGCAATTTCTGCTGCTCCATCATCGTCTAGGCGGAGAACTGACACACAGGAAACCAAAACACACACATAGCCTAGATAAAGTTTTTTTTTTACCCTCTGTCTAAAAATCATGCATAATTATCATGTTTTCTAATTGTATTGTAAAAGACTTTTAAAATGACTTGGGTAGTAATTTGGGGCTTAATTACAGGTGGATCAGGGCTGGTCTAGTTTTGTGATGAAAGTAATTGATGAGTCACCGAGATCTAATGACTTTTCAATAATCTGGGCCTATCTATTTCGTATCAAATTAGCAGACAGTTTCCTATGGTCTGGAGAAAATATTTTAGAGTTTCTGTTTGAAGATGCACATGGCAAGCATTTAAGGTAAAAACGGCTCCTTTAGTGAAACAACCAATAGAGGCTGAAACAGAAGTGTTTAATGCTGCAGATTTATCATGTTGCAAACAAGTGTTGTAGGTAGGCCTCTTTCACATGCCTAATGGGACAGAAGTTCTTTTGAGTTCTCATTTCCTTGCTCTTCGCCGACACTGAGTCTGTAAACATGAACTGTTCTGCTGTTTACTGCAGTCAAAACAATAGTTCTAAAGTTCGACATTGTCAAAAAAAATAAAATAAAATGTAATTAAATGAAAAGTTATTTTTTTTAAAAAGGACAAGGTTAAGAGCATGTGTGGAACAGGTGGCTCTAGTGATGCAGACGTCTTTATGTTCTCTGGAAGCTGATTCCACAGACGTGGAACCAGGGAGGTTTGTGACATAAATACCTGACTCTAACCCCAATCCTAACTAAGAAACCATAAAAAAACAAACAAAAAAAGTTATTTTGAAAGATTTACAGCATCAATCTGAATATCCACGTTTATCGCTGATATCGTTGCGGTTTGTCTTTAATATTTTTTTTAAGTATTCAAGCTTCCCAATTAAGCATTGTTCCTTCTATGATATTATAGAAAGACATTTGGTGGTTCTTAGTATGTAAACTTAATCGTCATAATCGTTCCCAGACTGGCGCTAGGACACCGAGGACTCGCCCTCATTGTCTTCGCTTTTCCTGATGTTGGGAATAGGAAATAAGGAAAGGAGACAAGTGAGGTAAGCAATAAGGCACCTCATCAAGTCATGCTTTCCACGTCTGCAAGGGTATATTGGTCCTCTTGACGCAAATTGTCAGTCACCTGTCCGGGGGCGAACAGACTGTGTGCGTGGAGCCTGTAATCTTGGTATGTCAATTGCGCATTCTCCTGTTTGTTGGGGAAAATAAAAAAAATCGGAATGATTGTTTTGAAGAGAGTTGTAGTGAGAAGATGCACCATTGGTGCCGTTACGTGAATATATAGTCCTAAATATATATAGTATATATATATATATATATATATATATATATATACATATACAGTATAGTCTTAAAGGAGTACCAAGACAAATGTTTATACAGTGGTAAACAATGTAACATGTTGGTTAATGCCAATCAACCAACATGTTACATTCAAGGCAGATCTACACGGATGCTCAATTGTAGAATACAAAACAAGAATGTACAAGCCTTTTGCTTACTGAAAAGCGTCTGTTTCCATATACGCATATCTTTCTTGTCAAAACCTGGCGCCTATGTGTGTTATGTGCTTGCAGAGGATTGTTTATGTTCTGACCTCGTTTAAATCATCATAAATATAGGTAATAAAATAAATAGATCATAAATATATGTGGATTGATTTGTCATTAAGACATAAATCCTTCTCTAGTCAGCCCTGACAGCCTCACATACGTAGCTATTTGGCAGCCAGAATCACAGCCCCCAGAGGTGTAGCACATGTCTGTTTAAAGGTAAATGTGGGACACGGCAGCAGTTAGTATGTATTTATACTGTATGGGGGCATCACACATGGTAAACATTGATTAGTGTTCACACACAGAAAATGGGGTGAAGTTCCCAATGCTGGGAAGGTAACTGAGCGCCCAGTTTGTCATCTGCCTGCTGTCAACAGGCAATTAATAGGTAATTCATTTAGATGGTCTTGTTGACTACTGGATGAGACTGCCAAGTTTAACTTGCAGTTTCTTTTTAATGGTTAAAATGGCTGTCTACGGAACACCTTGAAAACAACAAACCAGCATGATCTTAAGCAATGGAAAACACAGCTCTGGTGGAAATTTCCTAAAAATGAAGGAATAAGCCAAATGAAAGAAAAAAGGTGTTTAAACTCCTTATTGATCACCACCTTCATTACAATAGAGTGGTGCAGTGAGGACGTAAAGTATGTTTGTAGGCCGAACCAGAAGTAAGCATTGCAAGGGCTCCCTGGACCAAATGCAATGGAATTTCTCCATTTGATTTTGTTTATTGCTTCGTACATTCACAACTAGGGTATTTACTGTAATATTTTTTGCTTTAGAACAAAACATAAACAATTATTGTGAGCTTGTGTTAGCCAAAGAACTTATTGCAGGCTCCTGATCACAAACACAATCAGAATTAAAATGCTAACTCTTTTCCTGGTTTACTTATTGCACCACACTCAATCTTATGCACGTAAGAGGTTACTTTTCAGGATTGATGTTTAAGGTGGTGAATTATTTAAATAAAACAGATCCTGAATTTATCATAATTCGGATTCTGGTGCACAGAGCCGTGAAGACAAAGAAAGGTACTCTGTGTTTAATAGGAGCAATTTCGTGCCAAGTGATGGAACAAATGCTGTTTCCAGGGAATTTCCACCTTCACCCAAACAAAACGACTGAGCAGATGCCATTAATTGAATGGTCAGAGTTCTTCCTTCATGGATTGTCTGAAAAACTACTCTCCTATATTGGATCCAAATCCAGATTACGGAGGTGGCTTGACCTCCGACCTGAGCCACAAGTGAAGAAGCTGGTTAGCCTCATGCAGCTGTCTGCAGACACTCAGAGACTCATCAGGCACAACACAAACGCAAGAGCTCAGCATTAGCAGGGCATTGTGCAGAGCAGGTGTTATCATAATCCACTGATTTTTTAAGAATGACTTTTTAATTTAAATTGTTATAAAAATAAGTGCACTAAGCACCATCCCCCTATGATTCAATTAAGAACCCTGTATCTAAAACAATTTCAAAGTTTTGAATCCATCACTTTATTAATGACAAAGCAATTTTCTGTTATCATGCAATTACGCTGAGTAGTATCGAGCTGCTTGTTTTTGATGAGTTGGACTGACAATTAAGTCAGAAATATGGGTTTCTGCACTTTCAATTTTTGTCTGTCATCTTAAAAGTGGCCTTTGCATAACCTAATGTAAATGGTCTGCAAAGGCAAGAAATCCCTCTCTCTTACTCTCCCAAACACTCCCCCCCCCCCCCCCCCCCATGGCCTGAAAAGCCTCCATTGAACTACTTTGTTTACTCCTGTAACATAGTGACATCACTATGTTACACTCTTCTGTGTGCTTCTATTGGCTTGTGCTCCAACACATTGCACATGATAGACTCATGCGTGGGAGATCTCTAAGCGGAGTCAGCCAGATAACCACTCAGAGCAGACTCAGATCTGGTTTCAGACGGAGGGTGAAAAAAGGTGCTGCAGCACAGGCAGTATATGAAGACATTTTTTAAATCTTGCATATCCTTGCAGTATTCCAAAGTATTTTTGTTTTCAGAATTATTGACTAGAGCAACACATCTTTACATTTCTATTTCACCAATCCTGGTAAAATGTTTGAGATTATTTAATTTGAATAGTTCTTTTGGACGACAGCAATGAAGCTCTGTGGCTTTGAATTTGCTGTGTCATTCCCTCATGTTGCTTTAATGATTGACGCCCTTGCATGGTCAATGATTACTTTGCTTTGACAAGGAGGTTGTGTTTCCAGTTTGGTTTGATGTGTATTTTTTCAGCAGGGTGACAGAAAAACTACTGGCTTGATTTCCGTCACAATTGATAAAATGGTGCAAGGAAAAATCCATTAAATGTTGGATATCTGTGCTCTCTAAAACATTTCCATTTTCATCCAGACTCAACTTAATTTTTACAGGTTGTTTTTTGGATGCCACAGAAATCACTGAACAAAAGCTTGCCCTTGCAGACCCAGGTGTATTTATTCAGTAATCAGCTTCACAAAGGTGATCTTCATCCAACTCATTATGTGACCGACTGCAACAGTGATGACTCTGGTGTGTCCAATTAAAAACGGGTGAATACTTCTGTATACACGTTTTTTACATTAATCTTACATTTGTTATACATTTAGATGAATTTGAAAAGGATAGTTTTAGGTTTAACATTAAAGAGATTTTTTCTGTTGATTAATCTGTTCAAAAAAGCCTGATTAAATCTGCTTTTATTCAATGGTGTGAGACAATAAAACAGGTTAACTCCTAAGGTTTAAATTGTTTTGGTGTTAAGAGTGTTTCTTTAAAGGTACTAAAGTTGACTGAAATAATTTATAGCTTGTTAATATCTCTGGAAGTTTTTTTTTAAGTCGCAGTGTGAACGTTTATGCATTATGTTCCTATAGAGTCTAGACAGAGATCAAAGCTGGAGGACAAACCACCTTAAAGACATATTTTAAAATGAAAGGTTGTAATAATTTGATGTTTTTTCTCAAGAGATGTGAGAGCAAGAACAGGAAAAAATAAAATGGATTTACTAACAAACAACAATTAAACCCATATTGCATCTTTTAAAATATCAATAAAACACTCAAATGGAATGATTGAAACCACATTTCTGGTGATCACTTGGTGGTCCTAATCAACACTGTTCAATCTTTATAAGTGAGAAGTGGGTTGATGACAGGAGATCTGAGGAGTCTTCTTGAGTGCCTACCGTGGCCTCTCAGGCTCAAGGATGTTACATGCCAGGGTGACCTTGTGTGTACATCAGCAGGGGAGCTCCCTGAAAGATGTCCCTACTATGTGCCGTTTTTAAGGAATACATTTTTTAAAGTGGCCAAATGACAGTGTTTTAAACACATGGTTAACATACATGAATAAAATAAACGTTGACTGACAGTCAATAAGAGTTACATTGTTTGACCCGCGTTTTACGACCCTCCTGGGGAGCGTGATTAGAAACGTATTTGTAATATGTCAACAACAACAAATGTAATCTGGAATAAAATACACCTTACAGAGAGAGCAAGACAAATATAGTTATCTCTGTTTTCATATTTTTCTATACACTTCAGAAAAATATCAAAATCAATGTCGCTTGGCCCCGGCCGTGGCGCAACTGGCTGGGGCACCTGCACTGTATGCCGGCGACCCGGGTTCGACTCCCGACCCGTGGTCCTTTCCGGATCCCACCCCGACTCTCTCACCCAGTTTCCTGTCACTCTCCACTGTCCTATCCGATTTAAAGGTAAAAAGCCCCCCCCCCCCCCCAAAAAAATGTATATTTAAAAAATAAAAAAAATCAATGTCCCTTTCAGCTGCTCTTAACCCATGCCCTTTGATTGTCACTGAATATGAAAATCTCTAAATAATTAGTCAAAAGTAAATCATTACTTTAAAAAAAAGTAGTTTTAAACAAGTGTTATATAGCGCATTTACTGGGCACTAGTCAGCGGCAGATTAATCCATATTTGCTGTTCTAGTAATTATGTGGGGCAGCAGGACAGTATAAGTGCGATTAAATTACAATAAACTACAGTGTGTGGAACATGTTGTCCAGTGCAACAGTGTGGTTTATTCATCTGTTTGTCATTTCAACAATGGAGCTCTCGCACGCAAACAAAATGTATGATTAGTTTTGGTCTTTTCCATCGGAGTTGTTGACTGAAAAAAAGAATCACATATTCAGATTATGCACAGAGCATCATTCAGAAGCACGACTGATGTGTTACGAGGATGTAAGAATAATACTAAGAAACTACTCGCAGATTAGCATCAGAGTACATACACACTGTTTACAGCCGGACACAGGTGAGTTTTCCCTTTAAAAAAACAAGAGCACATCTCATATCCCATGTGTTATGAAAGGCTGTGTTATCAAAGAATCGGTAGTCTTGGAGACATGATGCAACTAGTTAAGTGGAGCCCTTATATCATGTTGTGAAGCAAACGTTATAAAATGAAAACGTGGCGCAATTTGTGATATTTTCAACCAGTGGAAGTCCTATGTAAAGACGATGATGGTTTTGATTCAGCCGTGGTACATTCAGCTCAGAAGAAAAGAAGATAGTGATGGAAAAACACATTTTGTCTGTGTGAATGCTAAACTGGCAAGAGCTGTAAAAAAGAAAAAAGAAAAACTGCTGCAGTGTGAAATTGGCTGTTGTTTCCTTGGATACAGAGAGAAGGCTTTCCATCTCGGAGCTGAGGGCTGAGAGAGACTGACCACAGACAAGAGGCTGCTTTCCTCTCACATGGCCTTGTTAAATAATCCTCATTATTCTCCTTTCCCATCACCTCAGTGAAGAATGCAATTAAGAAACAAGAGCAGAAATAACTGAATGTTTTGGCTTTGCTTTTTTTTTTTTTTAGATGTCCTTGAATATCTTTCCAAATCGAAGGCTGTATATGAAAAGGGAATGTAGGTTCCAATGGGTTCGTGGACTCCAGTTTTAGAGCTTTTAAGTTGAGCATTTTGGCCGCACACTCTGTTGTTTTTTCTTTAACCAGAAGAAAAACATTTTTATGTTACAAAAATGTTACCACTGACTTGAAGTGAAAAGATTGTTAAAGGGTTCATTTGTAAGAAAAAACAATGAGCGTAACCAGCATATACAACACCATAGTAGCAACCTGACAATCAAAGGTAGCCACACTCTAATTATGCGCTGCTGGTTAATACATTTTACTCTAAATGGTGCTGTACTTTACAAAATGTAAATTATGTTGTGTTAAAGAATACTTGAAACTAGCAATTGAGACCCTCAATTCTTCTGCAAAGTGTTTACTAAAGGAATACATCAAGTGTTAAGTACTGTAGCGTCATTTTCTCATAGACTTCCATGCAATTGGACCTCTACGTTTAGGGCTTTGTAGACCTGGTGGTTGCAGCTTGAGATGTTCTTTAAAACTGCTTTTCTGGAGTGGCATTAAGCCTATTTTTGAAAAAAGTTTTTATCACGCATTTGGTAAAACGCATATCAATATTAGGTAATCACAGTGCCACCAAACTCATAATGAATCATCCTCTTGGGAGCATCAATATCAAATAATTATCTAGTTTGCTGACAAACTACAAGTCACACTTTGTTTTGTAGAACAGTAAATACTACCTGCAGTTTAAATAATTGATTGAATGTTAGGATTCATGAAAAACAAGCTGACCTCAAATGTGCAGTTCATACATTGCAGGTCAATGAGTGCAAATGTTTTGCTCTCTGATGTTGGGGTCAGAGGAATCATCTCTCACTAATGTTAATACTCGCTGATACACAGTGTTCTGGTTTCATGGATTCTTGTTAACAGGCCAAATAGACATGAGATCTTGTCTTCTGCTCAGCTGAATGTCATGAAATAAATGTCTGCCTCCCTTTATCAGCCTTCACCATGATTACTTTTGTTTTATTTGAATTACTTGAACACAACAATTCTTTTTTGATGGCAATTACAACATTGACATCAACAACAGAAGCCAAATCACTTACATTCACTGTAAATGTCATATATTTAAAATAATTTAAGTCTGCCATACTTTGTAAACATCAAAGACAAAGGCCTCTGTTATATGGAGGCCCCAAGAGACAAACTAGAAGAATACAATTCTGGTGATTTAGTTTCTCAGTCTGATCTGAATTGTTTTCTATCTGGTGTGTATAACTAAAATACAGATATTAAAATGAGTTAGGCAGGATCATTTTAGAGTTCCTTTAGAAGTAAACTGTTAAAAGTGTGAAACAAAAAGTTTTTTCAAGGGAAGAAAAGGAAATGTTTCTACCTTTAAAAAAAAAAATATGACATTAATGTTACATAACAACTTAATTTTGTATATATATAATATATACCTTGTTAATAAAAGTGCACGGTGAAATTAAAATTCACCTGGACGAAAACATGAACTCTTTTATTATAATTAAGACCACGAGGGAGTGGTGCTCCCTAGTGGCTGCAATAGATATTACAACAACAAAGAAAAATGAGCCTGAAAACCTATTTTTTTTAACGGTTTTACTTTGAAATTGATCACCATACTTTTTTCTTCTTACTTGCTTTTTAGGGCTTCAATTCTGAAGGCCTCTCACCAAAAATAGAATAACAGTTGTGAATTAACAAAAAATCCCCTTATCAAGCTTTATGACGAAGTAGTATTATATAATGGAGGCTGTCATTACAACCCCTGCAAATGTAATGAGAAAGAGCTTGGTATCATTTTATTTAAAGTACACTTTCGGTATCTCACTGAGCCTTTATCAGAGTATGACAGGAAAATGTGCATCATTTATTTTCCAGAAGATGTGATAATTCACTTTAACATTCACACAGAAAACATAACCTACTTTGAGCAGAAAGGGAAAGTCTTGTTTGTTTGTTTGTTAGACAGTACTACACTTAAAGGGTGTTTGAATAAAAGGAAAAGGGGAACACATTTTTAAGCCAATACAGAATTAGGAAACATTAAGATAAAAAGAAGTTCTCTATTGATTTAGCATTGGTGAAAAGGTAACTATTAGCCAATTTAAGTGTCTGCTACCACTGAATTTGATTGAAAGACTACAACAGAGATAATAGTTAACTTGCTAGCATACCTAGCATTCTCTCCGTAGTTAGCAAGATTGCTAGCTAGCTAGTCAGGCACTAATTGAGTAGAATGTAGCAACTTGGATTCATCCACACAATTTTGCCAGAGCAAAGGAAAGCAAATCGACACTGTACAACAAATAACCGAACATTTCCACTTTTGTTTTAATTTCCAAAACCATTTTAGCTTTTGCATTTGTGAACGCAAACTGTACCAGGTGGAAGACTGAAACAAGCAGTGATTCTCACATTTAGGAACTGGACCTTCAGGTGTCAACCAGCCCTCAGCCAACATTGACTCTGTGGAACAGAGGTTTTTTCCAGTAAGAATAGAATAATTGAATTGTGAAGATTTTTGGGTTCATGACATCATAGGACATGTCAGAGAAGCATCCTCTCGCTCAAGTATTACAGCTAAACTGTTTTCCACAGTCTGGTAGCTGTGCAGTAAAATGGGCCTTGTTTCTGAAGATCTAGAAATGTGTTAGGGAGGGAGAGGATCTCATGTCTGGTTTAAGACTACTTGTTAACCCATCACGCACTGCTTGATCGTGGAGCATCAACATGTAGAGCGAGCAGCTGCCGGCAACATGTCCTAACTCATTCAACAGAGACAGAGAGATTAAACATGTGATAGACAGGAGAGGTCAACACAAAGCACAAGCTCCTAATATAAGGAATCTGGGTTGGTTTATATTATAATATTCTAACCACCACCAGCAGATCTTCTACGCTATAAATATTAACGTTTTAATGTGGGTTTTCTAAAATGTGTTGATTTATGATTGAAGTAATATTCTTTAATTGCTGAGAAAGCCCGAATATACTATACAGTAACAGTTTTAAAGGACATTAATGGGCACATGACCCAACCAATACTGGTCACATTTTAGCCAGACATTTTGTTAGTCTGCTTCCATTACTCATTGCACACTTTCAAATCTTATGTCAAAACATAGCTAATTCTTTTATTTATTTATTATACCGCTACCGAACACAGTTGTTAACACGTTCAGTCCAAAGACTACTTTTTTTACCAAACACATGAAAAGTTAGGTCTTTGTTGATGTTTCAAAAAAGTAGATGAGTGCAGATGAACAACGCTTCATTTTTGTTTCTGTGACCTTTACCGATCCAAAAAATAGCTGTGTGCCAGCCAAGCCTGGGTCCCCCCTACTTGACTTTTAAAGTGTTTTTAGCATCCCATTAGCATGTAAAACATCAGTGGCAGCATGGTCTATGTGCATGTCGAGGCCTAAGTGAAATGCCTTCGAGTGCTCTTAGCATCCAGCTGCTGCTGTCAGAGAGCTTTTTGAAGCGCTCAGATTAGTAAGAGTCCTGCATGTTTCACAGCTCTGGGATCTAATGTGGGCCAGTTTTTTGAGAGGCTGTTACTCGGGGTTACAGCTTCCCCAGGTGGCATTACTCCTCTCTGCAAAACAAACAACCAATATTTTCCAAAACGCTCACAGCCAACCACATCTCTCTTTCACTGCCTTCCTCTCTCTGTTTCCATCACTCGGTCCTCACTCCCCTCTCCGCTGCTTATGGAAATGGCTGCCATTCCCTCTGCTTCAATCAGATGTCAAGGCCATTAAGTCTGAGATTGAAAAAAAGCCCATTAGATTCAACATAGGTGGCACTTTTGCAGTTCAGTGTTAGGTGAACGCATCATCTGGTACCGCGCTTGTGACTTTGTTTTTTCTGTGTGTGTGTGTGTGTGTGTGTTGGTGTGTATATGTGTGTTTGTGTTTATGCGAATGTGGGGGCCAAGTGTGTGAACGTGCAAGTTTGCATGCTTTGCTCTGCACTGCTGTCGTGGGGTCAGTGAGAATACTGCAGTCTCACAGGAGATTGGTAATCTGCAGCTTTTTCATATGAACAAAAATTCTGTTTTTATCTGATTTTGTAGTTGTAGTTGCATCAGGAAGCTTTTGGAGTGCATGAACTTTGTGGTTATTCATTCTGAAAATCCCTCAGGACACATATACAGATGAGTTGAGACTCACTTACAAAAACAGTCCCATGCCACTTGACAATAACTTCCCTCTTTGGTGAGGTATCTCCCTTTAGGGGAAATGTAGATGATATCAGTACAGAGAAATACAAAAAGGAAATAATGTTTCTCAGGAAGACCTCTATAACACGGTGGCCGACAGGGGCAAAAGGGATAACACTTCCATTAGGAGAAATGCAGTTTAAAAACGATGCAAATTTCAAAACACAAAGCAAATTAAGAAACACTTTCACCTGCTTGGCGAAATACGTGCAGTGTTTCACTAAAAGCGTTGCATAAACGAAACACTGCAAATAAAAAAAACGATGCAAGAAACTCAAAACAGAACAGAAGCTGGGGGGATTATACAATTTGCCAACAGAACTGTCACTGGAAACGTACCTAAGATGTACATTCTATCGGATTATTATGTACGTTTATTTATTTCTGTTCTTTTTATCTTATTTGTTTCCCTTTTTGTCCCCCTTCCACGGTCCCTCGTCCTATTGTAAAGCGTCCGTGGGTTACTTGAAGGCGCTATATAAATCCAAATTATTATTATTATTTTAACAATGTGATCGCATGATTCCTTTCGATATTATTGAAGATCTGCTGTGAGATAACTACCTAAAGTAGCTCACCTAGTAATACCAAAACTACTGACATAACTATAATTATGACACAGACAAACTCTGAGAGAGTGACATGCATTTTACAGTACATATTATTTGAAAGTGCAGCACGTTTCTCCTAACGCAAGTGTTTTGGGCCGTTGTAGTCTGTTTGGATGGGTCGGCCACGATACCATCAGGGCCAAAATAATGTAAATAATTAAGAGCAAATTAATCTTTTATTTGAGACACAATCTTTTCTGAAATTAAACTGGACAAAGTAATATGTGAAACAGCATCATGAAAAAGAAAGAAAACTGCCCAACAGTAAAGTTGCAGCATGCAGTTTTGCTCCAGTTCATGGTTTCATTGGGTCCTGTGAGGCTGAACGAATGAAAGGCTTTTTGTTTTTCCTGCTATGTCAAAACAGGGATTGCAATAATTACCAAATAACTGGATTTAGTCTCTCAAAATAGCAGCATCACAAGAGGGAATCCACGTGAATATTTTGTGTAACCAGAAATGCATCTTATCTTTGGATTACATATTTTCATGTCAAAACGACCCAGCTTTAATGGCTCCTCACAACTTCACTGATCACTCCTACTTGTTTCAAAAAACAGCAGATTTAAGAAGCTGCAGATATTATCAGAGGATTAGAGACATGGAATAGTTTCCCACTAGGAATACAAACAGCGTCATGGCCTAAAGGAGCAGCTAATAACAGACACGAGGCCGGAGGTGGTGTTGTTTGTTAGAGCTCCATTCTTGAAAAGCAGGGAGAATTCTGAGAACAATTTGGATAAGGACCAATCAAGCAGAAGAGAATTTTGGATAAACAGCACACTCTTGCTCCTTCTCCAGAGTAGCAACACTCGATGCAGGCAGTCGCAACAAGCTCCTGGTTTCTATGGAGACTCCACCTACACAGCCAGCAGAGGAGGCACAAACACATCCTCCCTGTGTTTGAATTTCTGCTGCTTCCCACTGTTAGTCACCTTCCTCTGCTGTCTGCCAGTACGCTGTACAGCTTAATGTTAGAGAGTGGAAGCACGCGTCAGTGTGTGAGGAATACTCAGAGAGAGACTCTGAGACAGTGTGTTTTTGCACCAGCAATAACTGTGGCTTCTTACTGTAAAGGCTCACTTTTTTTAAAGGACTTTTTCCATAGTTTCCATATCATATGAACCGGTGATTCGAAATCAATTCGGCATAATAATAATACTTATTTTTCCTCGTACCGCTCTTTTCACCCTCTGTCTGAAACCAGAGCCCAGTCTGCTCTGATTGGTTGTATGGCTACACAGATACAAATTTTCTGAGAACAGGGTATTCAAAAATTCAATCTATATATTCTTATCATTTAAGTGATAAGTAAGTGGCTAATAAAGTCCTAGGTTTGCTGCTAAACATCTGCTCAGAGCTTTATCTGAATCTCCTGCAGTCGCTAACGTGAGGAAACACCTTCAGTACCACAGCTTTATTTAGCTCGTCCAGCACAAAGGAAGAATGTTGGGCCGCAGTGGGGAGGCTAGCTGGAATATTGTTCTATAGTCACTGGGAGTCTGTTTATCCAAACACACAGCAACGCTGAGAAACACTCTTGAACACGACTTGTGATTCCTGCAATGCTGTTCTGAAGAAGAGTTACTTGTTCAAGTAATTGTAGATTTGTAATCCCAGAAGTGTGATATGGATCATAGTAAAGCATTACAGATCAATTTAGGAATAAAAAATGTGCGCCAATTTAACAACGCTGTTACATCAGAAGTCAGAAAGTTCTTTCAATGAAAACATGTTGTGGATAGATGGGCAGAGAAAGAACGTAGGACATTAAAACAGTGTCTGCTTTACATGGGATACCTGACCACTCTTAGGATGCAGCTAACGTGTGTTAAAGGGCAACATTGATATATGCTGTTATTCTGGGGTATATTATTCATGGTTGTATCTAGGGCAGTATAGGAGCTCCTACACTGCCCCCTTGTGGGATGGAGCAGCAATTACACCAATGACTGAAGCAAAATATACAGATACAGAAAAGGGCTTTAAATTAATTTATTTAAAAAAAAGCATTTCTCCACTTAAGCAGAACAAACATCAATTTTTTTTCCTTTTACTATTGTTTGGAACGTGTACAATCAGAAAACAGACTCGCCAGGTCGCCGGAACAGAGTAGTAAAATAATCAAGCAAAGGTGGGGGAGGGGGCTGCCAACACCACAACGTCAACACAGCTGGGAGGTACGAGGAGGAAGAGGAGAAGGAAAACAAAAAAAAAAGAAGGAGGAGGAGGGAAATGAAAACACAAACATTTAATCAAGTGCAGGTCTGTTTGGACAAAGCAGGTCTTTTTTCCTCCGTTCAATTTACAGTTAACAACTCTCGTGTTGTCGGATACATGCAAAGGTCAACATCTGGAACTACACATGGAGAGATTTCATATGCTTATATCGGTTATCTGTGCAAGTATTAAAATATGTAGGTATAATTAAGCAAATTTCTTATGGATATGTCAGAACGAGGGGGGAAAATAAATGAATATTACGAAAAAAACTAATTACACTGTTTCACCAAACAGAAAAGGAAGTCCACATAAAAAAAGTGAGATTTCTAACTTAGTTACCGAAATGTCGTCGACCTCATTATTTTGTACGCTTCCTTTCATTAAATTATTACTTATCTAGTTAAGTGAAAATACATTAAAAAAAAAAAAGAATCCTATGCTCCACATTTGAACAACAAAATACTGCATATCTACGTACAGCTGCGATTAAGGAAGGTCAGTATTGTGAAAGGCTAGCTGCCAGAGTTTCAGGATTATTGGCTCCGAGTTGATCCCTTTCTGAATGCGTTGACCGTTTTCTTTTTCTTTAAACCTTTGAATGCTCGTCGTACTCGTCGCTCGGTTGGTCGCTTCATCCCGAGCTGCCCCGACAGGAGTGGGTGGGGAAGGTGTGGTCTCCTCTCTGCTCTGAGGTAGTTACGACAGAAAGGTGGCGTTAGGGCCTCTCCCCGCACGGGACCGCTCCAGGTCAAAGGTCAGCTCTTAAGGGTTAATTGTTGTTAAGGCTTCCTGTGGTCTTGGTTTAGTCACTATCCCATTTCAGTGGCTCACAGGGGGACACCTTTGAGTTCATCTTTCTTTATTTTTGTTCTCAACCCACATTCAAGTCTTTAAAGGGGTGGACAATATCTTTTTTTTTTTCTCTTGTTGCTCTAGAACAGAAAAATGAAAAGAATCCTCTCCGTTTGGCACCTCAGGAGTCAGTGGTAGAAGGAGGAGAAACGAAACAAAACGACGGGGACGAGAGAGAGAAGGTGGTGGTGGTGGTTGGGGAAGGGGGGTGTTTGTGTGTGGTGTGTGTTGTACAGACTAGTTGAGGCCGGGGTCGTTAGCTGCCGATGAGTCCGAGTCCGCCGCGGTGGCCGGGGTCGAGCCCGCCTCGTCCTCTGATTTGATGCGCTTGGCGTCCGGCTGTTCGCTGGCCTGCTGGTCCCCGTTCTGGCGCTTGGTGGGGAGGGAGGCGGAGGCGGAGGCGTGGGCCGCCAGCAGGTGGAGGGGGCTCGCCACAGCTGGATGGGAAACAGATGGGAAGAGGGGGGTAAGCAGAGGAAGTCATTGTGTGGTTAACCGACATCTGTAAGCAGGAAGCCTGTGGGAGGAGCAGTCGGCTTTCTGTGATTCAGTGGAGGCAGAGAAAGTTTTAATCATGTCGGGTAATACCTTAAATATTTGGGCGAGGAACAATTGCACAAACATTAGGTAAAAACTAGAGCGGAAAGGAGCAGTTCTTTAAATCAATCGGTTTGATCTGAAACATTTTTCAAAAAAGGGGCCTGTTTCTACTTTTAGGGGGTTTCACTTTCCTGTAGTCTGTTTTATAGCTTTCTGTGGATGTAAATGGTCTGCAAAGGCTGAAATCCATGTGTTCCCTCAAGAGGGAGTTTCTCTCCCACACAATCACCCCCATTCTGCAACGCCCGACATCACTACATAACACTAGTACTTTTATTTATTTGCATTGTTCCACTCTCGTTCCATTATTGTTTAATGTAAACTCTTCAGCGTATACATGATGGATTCTTTCTTTAGACTTAATAATCAACATATAAACTCTCCACGTTTCTCTTCCTGCTTGTTGAAGCGTTGCAGTGCTTCTCACCTGAGCTGCTGGCTCCGTGGATGGCAGTGGTGACGCTGTGGGTGCCGTTCTGTGTAATGGCCTTTATGGGCAGCTGGTGTTGTCCCATGGGTGCCTGCTGCACGATGGTCACAGTCTGCAGCGAGCCACCGGACTGGGAGCTCTGGATGATGCGACTGGAGCCGCCTATAGAGGTGATGGTGGGGACCGTCTCCACTTTGACTGAGAGACACAAACAGTTCAACAATGACTTCAGGGAAAAACAGTATTCTAGTTTAACTGCACTGTGCATGTCTACACTAAGAAGAGGAATTGACTGTTGGGAAACCAGCAATAGTATGATCAGTTTAGTCAATTAAAGACAAGAAATAATTAACTCGAAAAGAGCAATATCTCGCTCAGTGGTCCCCTGGCTCTCTTACAGTAAACATAGCATTAAAGCTAGCAAAATAAGCTAGTCAAGCTAGCATTAAAGCTAACAAACATGTGGATCTATTCATCTTGTATCAATCTAAATTTAGAGGATCATAAAATCAGGTGTGGAAGAGCAACTATTCTTTTCCCTTGTAACTTGCTAAGGTTTTCTGTGTCAGTTAGCATTGATGATGGAAAGCATTAGCATGTTTGAAAATAATACTTTTTGTCCTTGACGTTGAGTAAATTAGTAGAAAAACTTATTTTCCTAGGGACACTTAACACAGGAAAATGTTCAAGCTTGCGAGTGAGAGCCACTGATGCCAGGACGTATTTGTATAAACTAAAATATTTTAATTAATGGTAACAATAATGTATTGATAACAAAACATTTTTAGTACCCGAGTAAACAGCATCAACAACTGGTCAAACGCTGTATGCCAGTTTACAAAATGGTGGTTGTTACCAACATTTCCCAGCATGCCCCTGCCTCACCTTTGAGCCCTGTATGGTCTCCGTTCTCCTGCAGCTCGCCCTTGATGATGGTGGCTGGCTGGGCGATGACGGCGGAGCTGATGGAGCCGGCCGGGATCTGCTGCAGGACGTGCACCGTCTGCACAGATGGCTGCGAGCTGCTGGTGCTCACCGGAGAGGCCATGGTGTAGGTCACCGGCTTGATGCTCTGAGGTAACTGACGCTGGACTGCTATGAGTACCGGCTGGTTGTTAACAGGCGTGCCTGCAACAGAGACAGCGAGGGACACAGGGATATTTAATAAATGCGTTTGAAATCATGCAGGATTATTCATTATCATTACAGCTTTCTAAAGAGGCCCTAATATGCTTTTTGGGGTTTTCCTTTTCTTGTAATGCGTTTCTTGTAGGTGTGCATGTAAATGGTCTGCAAAGGCTTGAATCCGGTCACCCTTAGTTACTTGTACAGGGTCACAAGTTACAAAAATCAAACATTATTCAAGGAGTATATTCTGTATCAAGTATATTCTTAATTAGAACACATAGCGGTTAAAATGAAGCATTTCCAAACGTCCAATACTTGTATGCTCCTCATAAATGTAAAAGTAACACAAGTAAAATAAATATATGGACACTATCTATTGCCTGCAGGGTGAGCAAAACTGATCATTTCAGCTGCATGTTGAACAAACTAAAGTAACTCTGTGTTTAATTGGACGCCAGAAGCTGTGGTCTCCAAGATGTTTGTTATATTGACACAAAGCCCAGAAAGAGGGGGTTTTATACCTGGTGTGTTTTGTGCAAAGCGTGCTTCCTGGATGACAGCCAGTTTAGGCTGGACCACCGTGGTGGTGGTCGGGGCGGGGGCCGAGGAGGTCTCCAGCTCCAGGGGGACCGGGGAGCCCTCTCGTGAGAGGCTGTCAGGAGTCTGGACGCCGCTGGAGTGAGCGGAGAGAACGCCCGAGTGATTGGGAGACGCCGGGGCACTCCTGAGAGTCAGAGAGGAGAGGCAGGTTAACCATCAAACAGCAATATGGAGATTTCATAGTAAAGAGGGGGTTAACATTTTGCTCAGTATGGAGAGGACCTTCATGTGCCCCATAAGTGAACATCAATGACATCAAATGAAAAACATTTGTAATTGTTTATGAACATTGGAGGAATATTTGGGAGTGGGATCAATTTTGGGTTGTTTTTTTGTATTGAAGTATGGGACCCTGTGTATGTTTTAAGGCTTTAGTGCAATTTAGATATACTCATTTATTTAAACAATGTATCTCAAGCTTTTTTTTTTTATCTGAACAAAATTAATGCTACCAATGCAGTTGGTGCTCTTTTTATCATGAGGAATGTTAAAAAAAAAGACGGTCTGCATACCGTGGACCAAAATGTAAAAGATTGTGCTAATGAATGCTACAGTTACTGAATGATGGTGTGTATGAATCAAAGCATGAGTGTGTGACAGTGGGATGAGAGCAGACCTGGAGGAGAGGGGTCCGTGTGGGGTCCTGAAGCAGGGGACACCCCGGGGCCTTCGTTTCCTGAAGGCCTGCTCGATGAGCTTGCCCTCTGAGGATGGGTCTATCCTCCAGAAGGAGCCTTTGCCCGGCTCCTCCTGCGACCGTGCCACTTTGATGAAATAACGGTTCAGCGACAGGTTGTGTCTGATCGAGTTCTGCAGCAGAGGAAAGATGGTGTGAGGGTGTTGCAGTGAGAATAAAGACTTTTAGAGGTTTTAATGGTTATTTTTGTGACAGGTTCTGGCGCAGAGACCCTTCAGAGGACTCACCTGCCAGCCCTTGTCTGCAGTCCTGTAGTAGGGGTAGTTCTTCGTGATGTGATTGTAGATTCCGTTTAGTGTGAGCTGCTTGTCCGGAGCCAGTGTGATGGCCTGGACTATCAGCTGTGCATAGGAGTACGGAGGTTTGGAGTCATCCTGTGGAGCAGAGGAGAAATGCACATTCTAAAAGTATGAAGCATCAAAAAATAGCTGACATTAAAAAAATGTAAACATTATTTCCTCAAGTCCCAGTTAAAAAATAAGGATTTTAATGCCATCTGTAATCTTGTGGCTACTGTATTGAGTCTAAAGACACCACCAGGCTGGATCTGTTTGATGAAATGTTAAACATCTCATAATATAAAAGATCTAGTATATTATGTTTTAGTCAGATAGACTTAAGCAAAAAAGAACAAAAAGGTTGCTGGATCAAAATATAGCCTTTCTTAGCTTGTGGATAGTGATAGCGATATGTTGTTATGGCTTGGAGTAGAATTTATTAATCATTTCATTTATATCGAAAAACCAATTTGCAAACATTCTGATAATTCTTTAAATAAATCTCCCTAAATATTTGACAGTTCTGGCTTTTTTTTTAAATGTAGCAATATTTAAAGAAACATCAAATTATATTAAATTGTTTTGTGATGAAACTTTGACCAGTGTCACAAACTAAGGGTCAGCACCCTCCCCTCTCAGAGTGAAAGTCCTTCAGCCCTGCTCTCACCTTGGGACTGTCCCCTCCAGAGGCGTCTTTGTCGTTGTCAGGCTGGGAGTTGTCGTTCATGAGTTGCAGCTCTGCAGAGCTGACCATACGGCCTCCCATCCTGTAGCTGGAGGAGCCTGCGCCCCGCGGGCTGGAGGGGCACGAGTTAGCAGCACTGCAGGAAACACAATATCAACCGTAAGAAGCAGAGAAACTTATTGTAAAAGATTATCAACACAAAGCTATAGTCTGTTGAATTCTTTATAAAGTGCTTCCATCCTAAATATAACCAGGCTAATATTTCCCAGAAGAGGCCCAGTTAGAGTAAGCGCAGTCTGTGCTGCAGTGGCACGCTTGTGTCCCACATCTATGCAAATGGCCTCACCTTTCAAATTAAACATTGTAGGCACTACCAGGTCTTAAGCAACAACGCATACCAATCTTAATCATTACATATTTTAATGTATATTTCAGGACCTGGGGGACTCAGGAGATCTTCGTACACAAAACAAAGATGCAGCAGCTCAGGAGTGTGCAAGACCTGCTGCCTCTTATGTTTCGCCATCTGTTAATTTACCAACAGAAAACACATTATACCATATAACCTTGAAAAGGGGACCTGTATGACAGGAGAAACCTGCTTGTTTTTTAACCATCTGGTGGAGATCAGGGGGTTGAGAGGATCTAAGAGTCTGAGATGGAGGCGCCTCCCTCTCTGAGCCCTGCAGTCTCTGAACTAAGCCTAAGCTGATCACCCTGTAGGGCCATGTCAAGGTCAGCTATAGGCAGCGAGGGAGGGACCACCGAGCACTGATCTGGGGTGTTAGAATCTGGAAACGGTACGTTTGCACAACTGAAGAAAAAAGTCAATAAACATAGGATAAAAGGGAGGGAATATAGGATGTTATGGATGGTGGTGACCGGACTCATATTCTTCACATTATCCCATACCTAACACAACACCTTAATAAAGAATAGAAAAAGATATGTGAATTGTTACTTATTTTTTGTACCATGGATGATCCTTAGCTGTTACCGAGAGGGAAAAAGACAAATAGGCTAAAAACATAATCTTAAAAAGAAAGCAGGAGGCAAATCCATTCTAAATGTGCCTGGGAAGAAAACACCTGGTGGTCTGTATGAGGAAAAAGTCACCTTTTTCCTGCTTTTAGATAGGGAACACATAACACTTTGCAGAAGCGAGTACCTAATGGTGCCAGTGGGCGATGGCAGGGGGCTCATGAGGTGAGCGATGTTGTCTGGAATGTTGATGGTCAGTGGGGAGATCTGGGGTTGTACGGGCTTCACTGGAGACTCTGGAGCTTCACGCTTCACCTTCTTGCCGCTGGACAGAGCTGTGAACGTGATCTTGATGTTTGTGCTGGGGAACCTGAAAGTGCACCTGCAAAATAAAACAAGACACAGATTTAAAACGCTGGCAAGTAAGGCAGAGGTTCCCGTCAATCTAAACAACATTACGAAAGCAAATCAGTGAGCGCTTAATAACAACACCTCAGCTGACGGGCTGTAATTAGCCGAGAGACAATGTGCAAGTTAATTACATTTGAATACTGATGCAAAGGCTTAATGAAGCTCCTTTCTACCTCTGCACAGCTGGAAAATATTTAGTTTTTGCTGAAAATGATCACAGTACTGCACATTACACTGCAGAGGACAAAAGCACACCCAAAGGTGTTTGCTCACTGGAGTACAGGCCAAAACAAGCAGAGGGATAAAAAATAAGACGGCATGCTAACAGCATTCTAGTCTCAGCAGCGTGTGAAAAAAAACCAATCAGAACATTTGCATTAAAGTGCATGTACTTCTCTTGAGTAATAAATGGTGCTGCAACACATGACGACTTTCATTATTGATTAATCTGCATCTATGAATCGATTGAGAAACTGTGATGGATATTATACTAATATAAACCAATTTTTAAGAAGGAAAAAGTTAATATCTGTTAATGTTTAGTTGTCAGACCAACACTCAAATATAATCTCTGTGAAATGAAAGAAAAGCAGAAAAAGGCATCTCAATAGTTAAGGCTGAAAACAGCATTTTCTGCATTAAAAACTGTTGGAATATTTAACCAATGAAAGTTCAGTGATTACTTTCCTGAGGATAGACTTGTAGTTGCAGCTCTAATAATCTATAATAATTTGAATGGAGTTGATTTATTTTTTTTGCCCAGAAAATAAATTGACAATGTATTTAAAAAACAATAACAGTGATTTATTCATCAAGTATAAAAAGGCCAATAAGCACTCTCTCTTTAGTGCCATGTTCATTTAATAGTTATTTAAGACCCAAACACTTTGGGGATATTTTCACTCTGTTGTTGTCATTTTTCTGTAAATGGAACTTGTTACTGCATTGAGCTATGCAACGACCTAACAGAAACATTACCACAAGGCATCTTGAGGCTGCGTCAATAAGTCAGGGTTGGGCCAAATAAGAGCTTATCACAGGTGTACAGTATTGGTGTAAAAGTCTGCTGATAAATAACTTTTTGTGCACACGTGAACCAACAACACCTGGCATAATGTACAGGGTTAAGCATCATGAGAAATTCATGTTGCTTTTCATTGAAAAGAGAATGACATGTTACCTACTACATTACTTGTCTTAAAGACGCACTATTATGATTGTTGGGGGGTTTCCTTTACTGTGGTGTCTTATATAGATATGTGTGCATGTAAATTGTCTGCAAAGGCTTAAATCCCAAACAGGGAGTTTCTCTCATGAACACTCCACCCCCTCCCCTGCCAAAAAAGCCTTCATTGGACTCCTTTGTTTATTTCTATAACATAGTGACTTCACTACATACCACTTGCTCTTCTATTGGCTAGGGCTCCAACACATTGTACGTGATAGGCTAAGGGTTGGGACATCTAAGCAGTTGACCAATCATAAAATAGCCGACCAGCTAATCAATCACAGCAGACTGGGCTCTGGTTTCAGACAGAGGGTGAAAAGAGGTGCTGCAGCACAGGCAGTAGGAGAAAAATAAAGATATTTTGGAGCATTAAAGCATGGCAACATGTCACAGTAGAGGACGAAGTACAAATATGAACCTGAAAATGAGCATCACAGGGCTCTTTTAAATGGATGAAACATTTATATCATTGCTTCTCCATTTGGTATGCAGTATAATTAAAAAAAAACAAAAAACGTTAACAACCAACCAAACTAACTCAGGAATGCGGAGACATTGCCAACAGAAACTAAGCATGTTTTTGGGTGGATTCCTTACAATTAAATCATTTAGTCTTGATGATAACAGACTCATTGCCTGTGGTGGGAAATGTTCAACATTCACGGATAGTGGTGAATAGAAGGAACCTTTCTAAATCGCAGTTTACATCAGGCGGTCTGACACCGGGGAGACGGAGCAGACACACATTTGTTTTCTTCTAGTTACAGAGTGCCAGGCACAGCAGTTTCTTCGCCAGGCCCTGACAGAGCTGGCATCTGCTGAGAGAACTGGATCCCTGACACCTACATCTCAAATTAGCCTTGCTGCTCAAAGGAGGAGACTGAAACACTTCCTGGAGCCAGATTGGTGAGGGGAGACACTTTTCATTGTGCATGTTCCCTCTCAGCACCCTATAAATAAGGGTAGAGATTTTACTCTGGATCTGGCAAAGTCACGATGGATCCTTTAAATAACATCAGAGCACTTGTCAATATCCAGCGGCTGTGGAGAGGTGACAGAGTGAGGACAGTGATATCTAAATATATCAAGAACTAATAAAATATCAAAAACAATCCTCTTCCTTTGTGTTCTTGCCTGTACTACAACCTGCTGAAAATGCAAACCGCTGTATGTTCAATGTTACATTTTGGCTCATGAAAAAGCTTGAACGTTAGGCAGCATAGTTGATTTAGGAAAATCCAAGCAGATCATCAAGGTTACGGTTTTATTTCAAATCTTTTATATTATAACTTGGTCTTTGGTAATGGTAAGTGGCCAGTTGTTGCTATAACAGACTCTTGGAAGAACACTGCGAGTAGCTTGGTTTGATGGATTATATGCATGCATGTAGATTATATCCTTTATTTGAAACTAGACCCTTACAACAAGCCTATCTTCTAAAATGCATCAATATTTAACATTGTATCAAAACAAAATGCCTTATAAGAAAAAAGGGCTAAATCATTACATTTTGAAAGGAAATACGACATCAATCCTAAATACTAGGAAGTGTTTAAAAGCTATGGACAAAGGTTGGTTGGGGTGGCTAAGAACTTCATGTTTGTATATTTTTGATTTATGGGTTTCTGACCAAAGGGTGGAACATCTCCCCCAATACTATTTTAACAGGTTTGAAATTATAAATGCTGACAAATGCATATAAATGCAACTGGGGGTGCAACAAACCATTATCGTCATTGTCAGTCAATAGATAAATGTCCAAACAAAACCCCAAAAGATTGTATTTACATTGAAATACAATCTCACATTTGAAAGCTTGGACGAGCAATGTCCTGAAATGTTTGCATTTGAATGATCAAAACAAATACAGATCGTTCCATTTAAGGAGCTGTTGCTTAACATGTATGGATGTTGATGCAAAGAAGACACACGTTCTTTAATAAAATAATAAAAATGTACACTGTTTTTAAAATCTTTAAAACGCAGACATTCGAAGAGCTAGGAAAAGTCAGTTAAAATGACGTTAGGCAAGCCTCATTCAGGAAATATCTAATCAACGAGTGAGTGAATATGCAATAGGGTCTAACCAAGGCCTTAATGCAAATACTGATATAAGACCTAAAACCTAAATCTATTGCCACTTATTTGATGATATACAGAGTAATGAGGTTCCTCACCTAGCCCAAACAGCAATTCATTACATGATCCTTACAGCCTTACTTAAAACACATTCTTTTGAATTCATAATTGGAGTTTTTTAAAGTCTGGGTGTGGTTCAATGTCATGGGAAGCAGTGTCCTTATTGTTGAGTATCCCCCTGAAAGCTTGCATTCACTGAAGCCTCTTTAAAAAAAAAAAAATCAACCCTATTTCTCTCCTGTATGAACAATGAAGCCCGAACTCCATGACACAAACGCACAGTTGCTATGCTGCTAAGCTGTGAGGACGGCAACAAACAAAGCTTGTTCAACTGAAAACATTCACTTGATTTTCACCCCCACCCAAAATGCAAAATAAGAATGTAAACAAAAGGAGACAGGAAGAACTTGGAGAGTGTCTTTCGGGTGTGAGAGAGGACATGGAGGGGAGTGAGAAAAAGGGGAAGGGAAGGCTGTTCCTTTCTGTTTAGTCTGTTTACATCACCAAATAGGAATCCCTGGAGTACAACAGACCTGTCCCCTGGGCCAAAGCGGTGCGAGTTCTCTCATGCTGTCAATCTGTGCTTTAGAAAGTCTTATCGTGTACAGCGAGGGTCGTCTGAGTGAGCTTGAGGATTACAGTAAATCATGTTAGCCTGCGCTAGGTGTCTTACTTATAGAAGTGCATGTTGTAAAGAGTGCCACTGATTAAAAGCTCTTTATTGTCAGATGGCCTGATAAATACGAGAACCTGAAACCGCTGCTGCTCCTTCCCTTGGTCCTTCGGGTGCCTACTAATGAAATACATGGGTGTATGTACGATGTGGTAGTGCAAACATTGATTTACTATACAATTATGAAAACACAAACATGTTCAGCTGTAGACAATATTTTGGAGCAAAAAGGCGAGTGTGTGGTAAAAAAAAAAAAAAAAAAAAGGCAAAACAAGCCGTTTTTTTGTGCAGTAAAACTAAAAGTGGTTTCACATTGAGAGATTGCACAATAGCTGAGAGCAGTGTGCAAAGTCTGGCCTGTAATGGCAGAGGCTGTTTTTCTCTAGAATACTGCTATCTTTGGTGAATTATTCAACTACTTTTTGAAGTGCTAAAACCCCAAATCAATCTGTCTCACACAATGTAAACAGAGTGGTTTGTTTACAACCAGAGATGATGATCCTATTCTGTTTTTTTAGTTTTCATTGTCAATTAAGGTGGAACTCACTTGACCCCAGACCATTTCAGAACATGCAAGTTACACATTTATAGTTTTGGTTTGAATTAACATAAACACATCACAACATTTTAGAAGTTGGGATCCAACGTTTAGCAAATGTATGATTTGAACAATTGATTATCAAATTGATTGATAATGAATGATTAGCTTTCTGTTGATGAAATGTTCATTTTATCACTACTACCACATAACTATAATCTGAATAATTATTACTTTATTGCTTATCTTTATACATAACTGTATCTCTGTAAGCCACTTAAACATGACTTGCATCCACACCAGGTGGCAAATATTTCAAATCCCATAACTACATTTTAGTACAGATCAGGGCAATACATTGTTGAGTAATAAAAGAAAAATGGGAAAGCAGCACATTATCAACAACCCTCAAAGATAAACAATGGCAGGGTGCAGGCTACAACCTGCACAACATAGCTCAAGTTTTTTTTTTTTTATTCAAACCGACCTCTTTGGGAAAAACTTCTCATTTAACTTTTAAATTAATGATCAGGGGCAATAAAAATACTGTTCATAATTAAGTAGTTAAATACACCGGCTAGCAACAATTC
Organism: Eleginops maclovinus; assembly: GCF_036324505.1. Lineage (NCBI taxonomy): Eukaryota > Metazoa > Chordata > Actinopteri > Perciformes > Eleginopidae > Eleginops > Eleginops maclovinus. The sequence goes on from NC_086364.1 coordinate 6,415,738, forward strand.
GGCTTATTTGAACAGCGGCCAAAGGTCCCGCAGGCTCTTCTGTTGTGAGCCGGTAGGGCGGGGACGGGCTGGTTTGTTTACGTTTAGGGGTCGAGAGGAGCTCCATTCACAACTAAAGAGAAGCAGCAGCTAACTGCGAGCTAACGTGTTTGCATGACAACAAGGGTCAATGTTTACAGTATCACGAGATATACATTTCTGACTTAAGGGTGTCCACGTGACAGAAAAAGCTGCTACTAGTCAATATCAACAATAGCGTCACCATAGCCGTGTGCTAGCATAGTTATTTTGGCTATGTAGCCCCCAAAACAGACACAGTGGAATGCGGCTCACGCAAAGATAACCACAGGAGAGAATGTGGGGTGAAGGCAGGCGGCTAAATAACACTGTTGCTATCAAAAACGTCAGCAAAGAAAATGGCATAAGGAACAGGATGCGGAGTTATTGCTAACATGCTAAAACACGTGGTGCTCTCAACCCTGCTAGCCACTATCAACCCAATGTTGTTGACTGTTAACTTTAGCTTCTCGGCTACTAGCGCTAGCATCCACATGTTCGCGTAGAGGGGGAACTTACATTCGTGGTAGCTGCAGAGGAGGGGCGCCCCGTCTCAGGAACACTCCGTCTACAAACACCCCGTTTTTACCGAGGCACCTCAGGTAAAAATCCCCGCTGCCGGTGCCGTCGTCGCTGGCAGTGAATATCTCCAGATGCCTCCGGGAGATGAAGCTGGAGTGGCCCATACTCACGTCCACTGAGCCCTGAGACGAGTTCCGCCCGATGGTCACCGAGCGCTTTTTCATCATGTATTCGAATTCACGGCCCTCAAGCCGGGCAACCGGCCCAGACGATCCGCTCACCACGGCCATGTTCGTGTTTAAGTCTCAAAACGCCAAATACTGGGGCAAATAAAAAACGGTGTATGGACGCCCGACTGTGGCTTAACAGAGGGGTGTAAATGGATCAAATGTACAATAGGGGCATCAAATTGAAAACAGGAATTTAGAGGGGAACATGCGAGGCCAGGGACAGCGGCTCCGACCCACCGCCGAGAGAAAGGGTAGCAGAGAGCACCAACCAAACAGAGCAAGAGGCGGATATGCTTTTACTGACAGTGCGCTCCACCAATCAGAATACAGGAAGTCGATGCAGCCCTGCAACTGCAACCAATCACGCGTGAGTATTAATCTGAGGACAGATTCAAGGTCGGTTGGTGAGTAGCAATACGCGCATATGCTGCTTGGTAAGAAGCAAGAAGTGGCATATACGGTTTTTTCACCCGCACAGGAAAGGAGTGGAGCAACCGGTTTACACGTGCTATCTGTCACAATAATTACTACAGAGATAAATGATCGATAATCTAGGATAATGCATCGATATCACCGCCCAATCGTGAATTCAAAACAATAATCTACCGCATGTATGAGATCATTTTGCAGGATCCATTCTCCCCTTCAGTCTCCACGTCGAAGCAGCGCAAAGCCACACTGCATGATGGTCTTCCTCCTCCACTACAGAATCAATGACAGGTTTTGCACGTTGCCCCCTTTGCAGCATATGGTCACTTTGAACTGAATACAGACATTCATTTAAAACATTAATCATTACAAACAAATGTTTTTGTCTCGAAAGAAAGGTTAATACTTCATATCCCCCATTTTAGGCTGCAGGTTTATAATCCTGTGCTGTCCTGTCTGCAGGCCTTGTTATCATAAGGGTGAGTGACCCTGCCATCTGTAGGCCACTTGTTTGTAAACACTGAGACTGTCTGTGCGGAAGTAGTGTGTGTGCGCGTGCAAGCAGACATCATATGATAACAGCCAGGACGAGTAATGAGTAAAGTAATGATCAGGCGCTAACTGATTGGTTTCATTGAATGCAGCATGAAGTTAAAACCAAGGTTAGTCTATATCAGAATAATACATTTATTACATGGAACATTTTAGTTTGTAGGATAGAAAAATTGTCCACAGAGAGAAGTAAAATGATAACATGGTCTGAATCATTATTTAGGCAAAAACATATAATTAAAAGAAACGGAAAATCCCTCTGTGTGTTGATAGCTTCCGGCATTATTTAATATATTAATATAACAATTTGATACACAAGATTTATGAGACATCCTTTGCCACTTAAAACAACATATGATTCCCTATATAGTTATACATTCAATTGTCGTAAATGATAAAGATATATGATCAGTTTATTTTTCACAATAAACGAACATGAAAATATATCAACAACTTTGTGCTGTTGCCTGTTTTATGATCTCTCTTCTTTATGATAGAATTTGCCATTTTCACAACTTTCTCACATGTATAGACTAAGCGATTACATGAGAAATCGTGACCATAATTACATAGCAATGAATGGTGACAAATATTCTTTGCTATAACCCTAAAGCTTTATTGCATTAAGTTACTTAGTAACCGCAAAAATATGAAAACATGCTACTTGTATATAATGAGGCTCATCAATGTTTTCAATACTACATAAGAAACCAATTAAATTAATAAAGTTTTGTCTTTTATTTTAGGAAATTATAACTACTTTATCATAGTAGGCCTATAGTTGAAGGGCAAAAGTCACCTCTAACTTCATCCACTGGAGGGAGACATGCACCGCCCCATCCTCCGAAGGTGACATCATAGTATCACCAGCCATTTTAAGCTTTTAAACTGAGGTAGTGTGCACAAGCAGAATAATGAACATCATCACTTCATCACAGGCCTAAAGAAAGATTTATCTGCCCACACCCAACATATAGCAGCATTTATCTGCTTATTATTAACAGCATTTGAAAGGCGGATATTATCAATACAAGTTGCCTAATGGGACTCGTCATTATCATTCACACAGCTCAGATTTACTAGTTTAGGAAAGTAATTTGACGGCAATTTTTATATTACAAATCTCCGGTAATCATTCATACACTGATTGCAATATTTTTAACAGATGATAGCATATCATAGTGTAACCCTGCTGTTGTCTTACCTTGTCATTTAAACATGATAGAATATCTCTATCCTATATGTATATATCATAGTACAATGTCACACATGGTGAGTATACACTTTTAGGTACAAGTATCCCTCATGGATCATATCTGTAAAAGTGTAAGTGTATGCGAATATCTATGTATTTGTTGTGTCCTATGATGCTTCTTATTTGCTTATTGCTTTAGCCCTCCTTTAATAAAGTACATTATCCTTTTAATACATTTTAAAAACTATTATCTTTAGCTATCTCATCTTTTATTATCTCTTGTGTCAAGATTAATAAATAAAGCCACATCCAAAATATTAAAACTTTAAAAATGTATAAGTGTTTCTTATTAACATTTTGTGTACTGTGTTTGTTGCGGTCGATTTTCCACTGGTGAAAGTCAGTCCCGTTTTTGAGTAGTAGGAAATGCTAATGGTAACCAATTATTTGCTAAAGCTCTTTCAAACCACAGGATTTGGAGTCACGACCTATGTTTTGTCAGATTTGCCAGCAAACGGCTTCATCATGCTGTGTTATTTGATATAGACTGTAACCAACCAGGAAATGTATCTGAGCCTCATGTTCTTCTAACCTATAACCTCTCATAACGCCATGTCTCTCAATGGAGAATCTATTATGCACTGACGAGTACAGCTGTGATTAAGAATATAATGACATATACCATCAAGACAACTTGGGGATTTCAGCACAACGAAGAAGGCGATGTCCCGCAGGGGAGGAGGGGCTGAGCAGCAGGGTTTCCATCTCTTTGCAGTGAGAGAGTCCCATTACGCCTCTCCTCCATTTCCTCTCTCAGGGGCAGGAACCAAATGGACACATTAATAACACTCTCCATGTCTGAGGGGGCTAATGGTGCCTTGAGTGCTGATTAAGCCTGGGAAGAATTGGGCGTGGAAGTGAGGTATTAGTTTCATTCTCCTCAATGGATGTTGTGGTGAACAAACTAAAGCACAGATCCAACAGCTTTTGTTTGCTTTCTTTGGGAAAAATTATTAATTTAGAGAATGGGTCCGTACAGTAGATACAAAACTTAAACCCCAATGTAACACTATTCTTCCATCTTTTATCCAACTTTTAACTGTTAATCTACTACTGTAACTAACTTAATCTAAATATTTCAACTGTTTATCCTTTACTTTATTTCAACTGTTTATCCTTTACTTTTAGTTAACTATTTCAACAGTTTATCCTTTACTTTTAGCTAACTATTTCAACAGTTTATCCTTTACTTTTAGTTAACTATTTAAACTGTTTATTCATGACTTTTAGTTAACTATTTCAACAGTTTATCCTTTACTTTTAGCTAACTATTTCAACAGTTTATCCTTTACTTTTAGCTAACTATTTAAACAGTTGAAGCACTACTTTGAGCAGATGTTTTCAACTGTTTATCCTTGTAGCTAACTTAAGCTAACTATCGCAACAGTTAATGCTTCATTTAAACTAACTCCACAGTTTATGTAGTTAACAATAGCTTACAATTACAACTGTTTACCAATACTTTTAGCTTATTCTTTCAATTCATGGATAAGTTTTAGCCAACTATTTAATCAGTTAATGCATTATTTACTTAAACCTTAACAGTTTAAGCATTACTTTTAGCACATTTTTTCAATTGTTTATCTAACTAACTTGTTTCCAAAACCTTTAGCATTTTTTTTCCACAACTGAAGGATGCATTTTAACTATGTACAACTTCTGTGCTCACTTGCTAGCAAGTTCTAACACACTTTCACATAACTGCAATATAAGGCATAAAGGTGTAACAGCTGATGTTTACATATGTGGATATATTATTGTAATGAAATAAAATACCCATGGTTTCAAATGTCGGCTACTTGGAGCTACATTGCTTTGTGAATGATCATGATTCCTTTCTTTCTGGATACCTTAGTAATTTAGCTTATGTGGGTGATGTTAATTCTTCCTGTTGAACTCTGCACTAGATGGACTAAAATAAACCAGAGCAGAAACCTACATTGCCTGTTTGGCCAGTTTTGATGGAGGAGCAGCTTCACAAAGAACACAACAAAAGTCACAACAACATTCATTTTAAAGCATGTTTAGACCCTAATTCCAAAACCTTATACATCTTACATGAATGTGCAGGGATATGTTAAAATATAAATATCAAATCACAATGTACATGATAACAAAACATAAATAGGGCATACAGTATCATCATAGTAATCATTTTAAAGAGTTTCCTTCCAATAAAAGTGCTGAGAAATACATTTTCCACTCCAACAAAGTCTAGGAATCAATGCTGTCCACATACAACATGACAAGTTGTTTTTACCCTGAAGTCAAAAGGGTGGAAAATACTTCTTTTTATCTCCTGGGATTAGTCAAATGTGTTCCTGGTCGTGCCCGGATTTGGTTTTATCACATATCCTTCACTGAGGCAAAACTTCAAGGAGTGCCAGGCTCACAAATTCATGATTTTTGATGAAGCTTTTGCTTCAATCTGTCCCTTCGGTCCCTTCCTCATCATAGTGCTGCTGGGTTGAAGGAGTCCGGCTAGGCCAGCCCTGCTTCACACATACTGTCTCAGAGTATGTCGTGTTTGGTCAGGTTAAGCTCCTCATCAGACACCTTGATGTTCCCCATGTACCAGAATATCCAGAAAAAGGTACTAAGGAAGATCAGCAAAGGTCCGGAAAGCACAAAAAAGTCCCAGAAACTCAAAGGTGCAAAGATCCCAACGAAGAAGAGGATAAGGCCGGCGATGTCCAAAATCACAGCAATTGCCAAGAAGACGATGGTATACTTCCCGTCCTCCATTGTCGGGCCTTGTGGGACAGACAGGTGGATGTCGTCTGAACGTCTGACAGGAGTGAGAAAAAGTCTCTACACAAAAGAACTTTCAAGATCGTACTGTTTCAGCCTCAGCACACCTTACATTTATATCATAGCACAAGGCCTGTTGGGAAGACTGGTATGCAACCACAACAACGGGTTGAGCTGCTCATAAATATAAAAGCCTCAGAGTCCTTCATTCCTGCGCAGGGCTGACTTGTTTTGCTACTTCCATGTCATTAAGGTGACACCTCAACCATTGTCTGTAAGCTGCATGGAATATTTATGCACATATATTTCGCAATCAGCCGCCATTGAGCTTGTGTGTGCACAGGGATAAGCCTGCTATCATTAATTGAGGCCCCCCCTGATACTTTTTGTTCAGCTAATGACACTAAAGTGATTCGGAGCCGCATCAGTGTGTTGCATCTTTTATCTGATGGTTCAAAGCTCTCTGTTGACTTTACTCCTACTGAGTTCAGAGAGTGGAAATATACTTGCTCTTCATATTTAACTTGGGAGCAGCACTGCAGGGTGGATGCACTTAATTCAAGCCTCGCTCAATATTTGATAACCCACAGTCAGTGCAAGACTACAATAATGACACCTATTGTGAAGTGACTGTCATAACGAGGAAATTAACGTAATGGTAACTTCTCTTTGAGCTGCTTGTTTGAAATGACAGGCTGCCTCAATTTTATCTCTGTTATGCGGATTTAACCTTCTGCCCTGCGTAGCATAGCTTGTTTACACAGCACCGATGGATTTTATTTGCTGTGACATCACAAGATTCAAGTGTGTCTTGCTTACTAACTCTGTATGTGTTAGTCTGCTTCAGGTTAATAATCAAATCCATGGCACGGCCGGGATATTTGCATAAGGTGTGCTATCATTTGGACTCCAATTTTGTCTACCTTTGCCACATTTCCTTATTAGACACAGTATGTTATTCAGGGTCCCAGGTCATATGATCCTCTGTTGGGGAATTTCAGGTTTGTTTAAACAACACTACACCATTGAGACAAAACCAGTCCGACCAGTGCGTGTTGCTTTGACAGCAAACCAAAGAGCAAACATGACTTGACTTTTCTCTGTCATGTAGCAGCAACAACATGTTTTAAAAAAATGTTTTGGAACATGTGGGGAAGAATTTGAATTAATAATAAAATGACACGTCATCTTGTTAGACTAACACAACAGACACACCATTTTTTTGATTCAATATAAATTAATATATTATACTCCTAATAACGCCTCAATAAGAAATAAAAGACCCACTATCTAATACTATTTTCCTGTTGCATCACTGGAAACAAACAATATTAACTTAACAAATACAATATTTGACACGGCTACAAGTTGAATGCAGAGTAATGAAAATATTCCCTTAAGATCTTCATTGCTAAACTTTATAATGTGCTTCAGTCGTAAGTACTGTATATACATCAACTAACACAAGAACGTTTTGAAATAGTTTAGACCTTGATGTTTCTGAATAAAGTGGACATACAATATAATTGAACTATTCAAGCAAAACAAAACGGAAAATGTTTTTTTAGGGCAACAATGTTTGGAGTTTCTTGGAAAGACAAAGGTTTGTTATTTAAGGGAGACTACAAGTTTTCTCAACCGTTTCACTTAGAATGGTGAATGGTGACTTGATGTACTTTGAATTGTTTGCCTTCAGACCAATTTTCACATCTTGGCACTAAAAAAATATTGACATATATTAGCTTTATTTTTAATGCAATAACTAAACTTTCTTCCTCAGTAACATTCTTTCCATGAAACCTACAGACATGTACCATAAAGTGTTAATCAAAAATAAAAGCAACCGAAGTAAGAAGGGAGTTTTTCAAGGAGAACATTGAGGTTCTTTGGATCTCCATATTTCAAATAAATCTTGGGTATGACATTATCTCCACGCTTTCAGTTTTAGGCTGGGAAATGATAGCATTATTATAATCTTGCGTGAAATAGTCTCTGCAGCAGATTTGTATTTTAAAAGATACCCATTCATGGCATCTGTTCAGATGTTTCCGTATTCTTCTTCTTCTTGTTCTATCTCCACTTTCTTCTCCACAGCAGGGGAGTCTGGACCCTCCTCATAGCCCTCATTGTGGTAGGCTGTGGATCTGCCCCACGTCACCCTGCTGGCTTTGTGCGCAGGTAAATCCTTCCCGCAGTCCTCCTCCTCATCCACACATTTTACGCGTGGCTCCCCTTTCAGTGTCTGGTTCAATCTCTCGGATAGTTTCCTGGCCAGCTGCACGATACTGCTCCTCTTCTTCCATCTGTCGTCCTCTGACTCCCGGATGTTCCCCACGTACCACATGAGCCAGAAGGCCAGGCTCATGAAGGTGATCAGAGAGCCGGTGTAGATCAAGAAGTCACCGTAAAATAGTCCGGCGAGGCGCACGTTGGCGAATATGCCGACAAAAAGCAGAATCAGACCCAAAACATCGAATAAGATGGCGACGAAGAATACGGGAATGCATCCTCCTATGCAATGCTTTATCTGCTCCATGGTGGACACATCACAGCTGCTTCGTAACGGGAGGATGGTTCAGGATTTGTACCTGAGCTGAGTCAGCGCACCTGTAGAGAAACGCCCCACCTTTAGAGTGCAGATAAACACGAGCTTTTCCCAGGCTTATTCCCTGCACACACCCCTGAACACACACACACGCACACACACACACGCAAGCACACACACACACACACACACACACACACACACACACACACACACACACACACACACACACACACACACACACACACACACACACACACACACACACACACACACACACACACACACAGTTTCCATGAGGCAGGCCCATGGTTCCCTTGTTGACTTGTCTTTCATTAAAACACAGCAGCTTAAAGTCCACAATATTATGCTCCAGCTGACATAATGCAAAAGATGCAGGACATTTTAACATATGGTTTGACATTCAAATATAGCTATCATGACTCAGCCTTTTTCTGAATGTGATGAGTCTGTGTAAAACACTGTAGGCTATTATAAACCATATAATATAATAACATGTTCCCATTTAAAACACACTCCTATATTGTCTTATACAAATAAAGCTTAATCAACATTTCTATTTCAGCTGTATTACATTATTGTGTGACTCCAATAGAATAGACCGTTTAACAGAGACAGAATTAATATTTCTTTATTAAAAGGCTGTCTTAACCATATTTTTTACATACCAGTAATATATGCATTAAAAAAAAAACCCTATGTTGAAGAATTCTGGTCTTGCCTTTTTCTTTTGTTAATCTGATGATTATTTTTCTTGATTATTCAACATGAAAAGTCAGAAAAAAGGCAAAGTTAACATACAAAGGTCTTGTTTTTTTCCTGTCCAAAGATCTTCAGTGAAATCTTAGAAAAATGAGTTCTTGTTTGAGAATCATGAATCAGATCATTTCTACTTAGCAAGGATTAACTGATTAAAGTAGTTTCATAATAAAAATCTCAAAAAACGAACCAATAAATGGTCTCAGCTGGGGTTTTGAAATAGAGCATGTGTGCATGTGTGTCTCATGTCTAACATGTTATCATTCAACACACATATTTTATAGTTTAAGTGGCTGGGGGATTCTCTAATGTACTGCAGTGTAATGACAATGGACGTCAATAGCCAGAACTTATATAGTTCTATTGAATCAAATATTCACTTTATGTTTTCAATATTACATTGATTTAATATAAACATCATCATTTGAATATTAATTTAACATCATATGAAAGCAGGAATTATTTTCAGAAAAACAAGTTAACCACTGAAAATGATAGTGATATCTTAAGAGACAAGTTGTCATAAGCAAATTAAAAGTTTAAAAAGTGCCAATTGACCTTAAATATCATGATTTAATATGTTGTCATCAAAAAGGGGTAAAGGTGTCAGTTATTGTGTCAATTTATCACATGTTAAAATGTATTTGTTATATCTGTATAAAACTTTATTTAAGGCCATTGGGCAAGATCTGTAAACACTGAGGTACATTCATGGCTTCTACAGATTAAGGCAAGTGCATTTTCTTACAATTTTAAGACATGTTTAATGCCACTCTGAATGAAATCGTAGACTAACTTCACAATGGAAAATTAATACAATATATAGAATTTAATCATTTGTGGTTTGGACTATTTTACCCAAATGTTAATGTTAGCATTTGATGCTAGCTAACAGACAGTGTATCCACAAACAACAAACAAATTATAAGTGTTATGGGTTCCTTTTCCCCAATCTGTGTGACTTAATGTTCGTGCACCACATAAATGTTAGACCATTTCAATTCTCCATTTAATTATGTTGTGGTACTCACTAAAGGATCTGGCTCTTTAGCCGCTAAATGCTAAATTACAACTTTTTTAGTTTTCTTGTAAAACGTAACAATTACTATGTTATTTAGCAGTAGAACAATTCATGCCAATAAAGCTCATTTGAACTTAACATAGAGTAGTCATGTGATTTCTTACATATTGATTAAAACTACTTCAAATAGGCTACCATCTGCCTAATTGCTAGCCAAAGTCTAAATTTAAGTGCATTTTCAATGGCAATGAATATTTCATGTCCACTTTGACGGAGGCCGAGTCTGAAGGGGTTAATTAAAATTTCCAGCCACGTAATATTTAAATCCCATGAAAATGTACTTTCAGGTCACAGCAGTCAAATGTTCGTCCTTTACATATATTTAAGATGAATGCACGCAGATTCAAAGCCTCAGTTCCACAAAAAGGACTTCAGTGCATACAACAAGACAGTAAACCGGGAACTGACAATTATAAGCTCTCACAACCTTTAATTATTCATGAATTGGCATAAACTGTACCACACAGCATTAGGAAATCCCCCTTGTCCACTTTTCCCTTATAAAAATTCATAAGGACAGTTTGCCTTCTAGTGTCCTCCTCGCTAAATTGTGTGTGAATAATTGCGTTTTATACAGCACACTGTTGTCCTTGTGCTCTCACCTTCTTTTTCCACAGCCAGGGCTATTAAAGCAAATGTTTTCATGCACACTTGAGATAAGCACTTGTCAATCCTGTAGAAATAAAAAATTGTCTTTTAATAATAAGCTCCCATGCTGAACTTCAATCCAGCATGCTCTTAAAGTGCTTCATGTTGAATATCTCCAATCATGATTTTGTTGATCACAGGTTGTACACCGGAGGCCTGTAGTAACTGAGGGGCTTCTTCATGTTCGACTGCTTCCTGTTCTCTTTGGTGATGGGGATCAGGACCACACCCACCACAAAAACCATCATCCCGATGCTGAGCAGGGCCGGACCCAAGTAGTTAGTCACCTTCCTGCAGTGCCCGATGAAGTACAGGCTGCTGATGATGATGCCGCATGCCAAGAAGCTGCCCCCTGTAGACATGAGGTGGATGGCGAACCAGAACTCCTCACACTTGCTGTTGCGGGGGGTCTCTGTGGTCCAGATGGACTCGCTGCGGGACAGGCTGAACACGGTGCTCTCTGTGCGGCTCGGGGGGGTCAGCTGGTCCCTGGACTGGGAGAGGGTGCACTCTCCCAGGGGGATGTTCTCTGGGCTGCCTGGCATGGCCTCCTGGAAGACTCTGTGGGAGCAAAGAGTCAATCTGTAAGCGGATATGCAACTCTCTGCGGTCTAATGCATGACGTTATTTCTCATACAGTTAAATCCTTTCCGTACCTAACATTTGTTATATTAAGAGTGACAAAAAGTGCAGATCAGGAAGCCACTTTTGAACAAAACTGTTGTTAAATAACTTCAAAATTAACATTAATTAAAATGTTGACTTTATCCAAATCAGGGTTATAGAATAACACATTTCCTATCTACTTCAGTTAGGATTGCACATTTTGGTTTAACATCCATACAAATCCTGCTATATCCACTGGACGAACAGAAGTAAAAAACACCCACCTTCAAATCTGGATGAAATTTCCTTGTCTGCAGTTTTGAGGAATCAGCATTAAGTTTAAATCTCTTAACCATCGGAAAACATCCAGAGATCTCAAGGAGACAAAGATTTCCGCCCACTGTGCAACCAGTAAAATGCAGAGCTACAGATTCCCACTGAACTACCTCCCCCCCACACCCCCTCTATTGCTTTCTCCACCTCCTCAAGAGAATCCTGTGGCCATCATCCCCTTACCATCATCTAGCATCGCTGGCGGTCACTCCTGATGCTGCAAGCAGGGCAAGGAGCTTGCCTTTCACTCCCCAGAGGATATCCATAGACCTCCAACCGCTCATGATGATGCCTCCATTCTTTAAAAAATGATTTCAAAAACTTCAGCTTTGGTGTCTTTTGTTTGGAAAAGCCTCAAAAGAACCAGACAATGAAAGAAAAAAATATCTGCCTCAATAGGCTGGTACACACAAAAGAGGAGCAGGGCAGGGCAGCAGCTCGGAAATGACTCTGTTATAGAAGGATTGATGTAAGCAATCACCCATACACAGACTTTCCAATACAGTCTCATATGTTGGTGCATTATTGATCACAAAGTACCCCCGAGCAATTATCTGCAAGTTGTAGTTTTGTCCGCTGAACATCAGATCAATGGTATCCGTGTAGCGTAATTAACCCTCAGAAAATGGAGGAAGTCATGGGGAATCTTGATCAACTTTAGGATCTTTGTGTCATCTTGTTATTTTGTCTTCTAAAATGTCCTGCCTCAGATACACCGGGTTGAAAACAAGAGGGATGTTTCTGCAACATGGCTCCTGCTTCCATTAAGCAGCCCTTGATGTTACATTTGTGTCTGTGTTGTCTTTTGGGAAGACACAAGTGTCAGTATGTCGCCATTGATCGGAACATGATATCGGCCTTTAATTCAATTACACTCCACAGAGAGCTGCTGGGCTCTAATACGCCTCTCATGCACGACTTGTACTTTGTAAACACTGAAGTTCCTGCATGGAGTCATTAAATTACTGCTGTTTGAAATGCACCACTATACCATCCAGTGGTGCAACACTGACATGATGAATCCTGCCAACACATGCAATGAGAGGCTCAATCCAAAAGAGGGCAGTACGAGCATGTGTTTTGGCATGAAGGCAGAACGATTAGTTGACTCATTAACTTTTAGTGGAATGTTTCATAGCAGGATTAGTTAATTAATCAGTTAATTCAGTATTTTAGTAATTACCATATGGCTCCAGTATATTCTGATGTGCATTATGCATCAAAGTCTTATTCTGCTGCCACGTGAGAAATTAATCAACCATTCCATGTAATGTGCTACAGTATCTTGCGATTATGATGTGCCTAATTCTCTTTAATGGTCCATTTAAGTGGGTTGTATCTCATTCACTTGATCAAAGTTGTCTGAGGGCATTTCACATGCTGAGTAAACCTGCTGGAGGATGAGAAGGAGCTGCAGACCTGCGTACAACTGTGTCCGACCAAGATTAGACATCACATATATATTATAAAATGTATAAAACCATTTTAGAAACATGTGATGCACGTAGAAGGTTTGATTGATGTGAGGATTTGCTAAATATTTCTATATAACTGACACTGAAATGCAGTATTGACTCTTTATGTTCTATCAAATCGATTTTTGTTATGTTTGAGACTGTTTTTAGTGCAAGACAAACAGTTTTAATGACATAGCATTGTGATTTAGGAGACTGGTGCTGGGGTGAAAGATACCACAATAGGATTACACTTTTGTCAGGTCAAGTATGACATTTCCATTAGCATCTCTATTAAGAACATCAACAAGGTCAAATGTTAAGACTAAAAACAAGGAAGACATTGAGGATAACATTACAATCACTGGGGACAATATGTTCCAAACTCTTAAATGAGCGTTTGTCCTGAGAACGAGTTATGAACTTACAAATAACTGAAACATCAAATGTTGTTCCATAAAAGGAAAGGAATGATTGTGTTTTGTAGTTTTTCCAGTGCTTATGTCCTACATTTGAACCCCTTTGAGCAACCATGCAGTGCATCAATGTGTGTCTGAAAGCCACAAATTCAAATGTGCAAAAGGGGTCTGTGGGTGGGAAAGAATCACAAGAATAAAAAGGGCCTCTTAACTGAAATCATGTGTCATTTAATTTACCCTCACAAGATCATAGTCATTTTTATAATATAGTAGTTTGATGTACTTTTTATAAGTATAGCATTAACTTACTAAACTACAATTCTCCTGATTTATTGCAGTTTAACTCCTAACTTGCATCTTTCAAAGTACCTTCTCTACACTTTTGGTGCATAAATAATGTATTGCTGACCTAATATCAAGGGTTCATTTTCACTTACAGACCATTGCTAAGGAGATCAGACTGTTGCTAAGGAGGATCAAGAGATATGCAGTCATATCAATCAGCAGAAAGGAGTCTGGTAAATGTAATGTCAGCTAGCGACAACAAACTATAGTTTTCGCCATTAAAAAACACCATGGAATACTTTCCGTATATTCTTTTTTATATTTGTGGAGAGCACATGCACTCAATGGTGACGAAAATGTTTTGTATTCCATTGATAAAAAAGAAAAATGATGGGCAATTAAATACCTGCATGTTTTTCAGATGTTCCTGTAGTCAAAGAGTATCACAGGTGGATTATTAGACGTGTTTGTGTTATAAAGTTAAAAGTGGAGCCAATATATTGGTAAAGCGACACACAGGTATCAGTCTAATCCTGTTTGATAATACAAACACAGAGGGTTGCCGGGGATTAGGGTTAATAAGCCTGGTCTTGAGTCAGCACGCAGAGTTTGTTGGGTTGGAAGGGCTTTAGGACTGGAATCAAATGAGCTGTGGACTTTGAGGTGCAGCATGCAAACCCTCCGGTTAAAGCCACCAGAACTAAGATGCTCTAACAACTCCAACCCTTGCTGTTTTTTTTTTTTTTTTCTTACTGAGGCTGTGGATTAAACAGAAATACTTTTTGGCCAAATGAAGCCTCACACAGAGCTTCGTTAACTCCCGAGCAGATATCAATACAATCCGTGCAGCGACTCATCGGCAGATATTCATTCGTCTGCAGTGAAATCTCATATTTACGCAAGGAGACCTTTTCTGTACAGGTGACCTTGGGAAACTAATTAATCTGCTTTGCATATTTACAGCTTTTTGTTGAGTAATCCCAGGGGGAAAGGCTTGAAAACAACCGTGGCATAAAGGTCTTTTCACGCATGGAAATGTGTTATATTCATAGTTCTCTTAAAGCCATCAAACTTAATTTAAAATGAAAACATGCATTTTGTAATCAGCCGTATTTTTTGTGCTTAAGGTTGGTATATATTTTGTAGGCATTTTCCGCTTTAACCAAGATTTACTTTTCTGAGCAATTGACTGCTGATTGCTGATCAAAAAAGAGGCATCCTCTTCCTTACCAAGGCCATGCCTTACAGCCACAAGACAACATAATACATTTGTGGCTCAAAAAAATAGAAAAATAAAATAAAGATGCAAAAACTGCACCACCAAATCCTCCATCCTCAAAAGAAGCAACAACAAACAGTAATGGCACCATAAAGAGTAAAATCCTAAACTAAGGATCTATGAGGTGTCTGGCGGCAAACAGGAGAGGGCCTCCAGCATTCTTTTTATATGGGTGATTAGTGCAGATCAGAAACACCTGAGCGAGGCGGAGCCAGGAGGAGACCGGAGGTTCATCCAAAATCATTATTTGGCCTCCTCGATTTCCTCACTTGCATCATCTTTGTCAAATTCAAACTAATTAAACATTTTATGACTTTGACTATCCTTTTAACAATCCTAAAGCATTGATAGAAGCCTTCTCCCTCCTCTCTCATCCACTCCTTCTCATGCATTTAAAGGTCTCCTATTATGATATATTTTAACAATATATTGTAGGGCCATATCTATGCAAAACAAGTCTGTGAAGTGTTTTGCTCAAATTACTAAACAGACCACCCATTGCAGCATGCCTCATACCCCTCTATTTCAGCACTGTTCCTGAAGGGCTGATTCTGTGATTGTAGCTTCAAATTTGAATTGACCTGAAGCTTGCTATGCCCCTTTGGATCGTCATGCAGCTCTCACCTCTCTGAAGAGAGTTTTCTACCGGGAGATACTGATACACGTCGCGCATTGTTTGTTAGAGATGTGGGTAAGGAGGAAAGGAGACAGGATTGTATTCTCTGACACTTTGTGAGTCTACTGACACACCGGGGACACAAATGTATGTATAAATTACATCAAAAAGTGCATTTTGAATGATAGGGGTCATTAAAAAATTGGGTCATCCTTCAAAACTGCTTGGGTCAACTGATTTTCCTGTTAAGTGATCGATTAGAGAGGACAGCAGTATGGTGGCCAACAAGTGCAAACGTGTCACAAATGGCTCAAACCACTTCCATTAGGAGAAACGCGCTTGCACTTTCAAAAAAGATGCAAATAATATAAAAACACATACAAATGAAAAAGCACTTGGCAACACATCCGCAGCAGAAAGAGGACACTAAAAAGTACCACTTGGCCACCTTTATAATACCCGAACGCCAACAAGCGCTCCGGTCCCAGCTGTGTGCGTCACTTTTTAGTGTCCCCGTTTTTGTTGTGTTTTGAACTTCTTGCAGCTCTTTTATTTGCAGTATTTTGTTAATGCATCGCTTTTAGTAAATGTTGCGCATGTTAAGCCAAGTTGGTGAATGTTTCCTAAATGCTGCACAATTGATATCAAGTTGGTAAAGATGTTTTTTTGCAGATTTTTTGCTGAAGATGTTTCAAGGTTTCAAGGTTTCAAGGTTTCAAGGTTTTATTTGTCATATGCACAGCAGATACAACGTATATGTTGGCAATGAAAATCTTATGTCGCGTGCTCCTCCAACAACTCCACATACATGGTGCAAATGAGATAAATAAAATAGTGCAAAAACAGAGAAGAATATTTACATAACAACAATAAAGATTTGAGGATGTGAAATATATACATATGTGGAATACATTGAAAGTATTTAAACACTTTACACTGTTGAATGAGGAGGCATGGGCAGATGCATATATTATGTATAGCAGATGTATATGGCAGATATGTATAATATATAGATATGTGTACTATAAACAGATATGTATGGCAGATGTGTATAATATACAGTATATATATGTATGTGTGTACTATAAAAAGATGTGAGTAGACATTCACACAGCTCAGGAGTTCAGCAGTCTTATAGCCTGTGGTATAAAACTGTCTCTGAGTCTGGTGGTCTTGGTCCGGATGCTGCGGTACCGTCTGCCAGACGGCAGCAGACAGAACAGATTGTTGCTGGGGTGATGGGGGTCCTTTAATATCCTACCGGCCTTCTTCCTACACCGCTGGGTGTAGAGGTCCTCCATGGATGGCAGCTCCGTCCTGGTGATGTGCTGAGCAGTTTTCACCACCCTCTGTAGAGTCTTACGGTTGAGATGTAGCTACAATTAAAGAGCTATCCAACACCACTTCAACCTGAGGTATTCCAAACTATGTCACACAGAGATGTCAAGGGGCTCAACTCTAAGGCAGAGATAATGACACAAATTACACATCAAAAAACTAATCCTGGTTTGTATTTTGCCACAACGCTAACACATCTCTGACCTGCCCTGTTGCATTTCCAACAACATCAGTTCTAGTTTATTTCTGTGGTCACACAAACTTGATCCCTTCCTGTGGGTGTTATGTATCATTTGTGCACAGCATTGTTAAAATGACGCCTTAGTTTCAAACCTCAGAGCTTCAGCGAGTCAGAGTTGACGCTGAGGCCAACTTCCTGCTCATTTTGTGTCTATGCTTATGCACACAGAGGAGATTTGTCTTGTCAGAATCCTGAAATCCGCTTGTTTTTCTGATTCATTTCAACTCTATTATTCAGGGGGTGAGAAAAAGGCTTCCACCTCAGGCATTTCCCTGTTTCGATAATTATAACATCCACACGGATTAATAAACAGAACCATCTAGAGTTTTTCCAGCTCACTGGAAGAAGAAGGGTAAAGTATGTGCTTTCAGTATAGGTAATGGACTCCATGATCCACTAATGATGGTCCTTGGGCTTTTATGACATGAGTGGACTGCACTGCTCAGTGCTATGGCATGTCAGAGTCGGAGAGGCGGGTGGTGCTAATACATGCAGCGGGAGAGGAAAGAATGTGGTTCGTATAAACAGATCAATAGCTCAGCCACATCTCATTTCTGACAGAGTTGTTGTTCCGGTCTAATAATTGGTCAAATAACAAAGTGTGCTACAATCCAGTTGATATGATGGTTCACCAACTCTGGATGGTCTGGGCTCATGTTTGTCAATGTGTTAATATGTTGAAAAGGACCCACAGGTAAGATTTTTGTCTAGAAGTTAAATTATTTTCCTTTATTCTTTTTAATCTTCTCTGATAAAGTCTAGTCACTGGTTACATGTGATGCACTAATGTTCAACCAGAGCTGCTGCTGAAGGGCACTTGATATGTTCAGAGCCCACACATACTAAGAAAATATCTCATACTTATAAATCAGATAAATATACACATTTATCATCCTAAAACAAACATTTTAGAATACTATTTCTCAGAAAAAGCACATCAAATATCAATTCTTCATTTTCCTACCTCTATTTTTCAAAGCAAAATTACTTACAATCATCCCCATAAAAGTCCACTTAATATTTTGCAATTGCACTTATTAAACTTCTCTAGCATGTAGCCACTGTTCACTTTATGAAATTGTAACTCAAAATAAGAATTTTAAATTAAGAAAGCTTTCCTGGCAGCCTTTGTTTTGGTCGTGTTTTACAAATTTCCTATCGAAACAGTAGCAAGTTCCCTTGGGATGCAAAGTAAGAAGTTGGGATGCAAAGTATGCTTTATAATGACAGTTTTTAAATGCCATTTTATAATGTGTTTCCACTGTACTATTTCTCAATGCTCATACTGTCTTTAATTTTTGTAAAGCACTTACATTGTGTTGAAAGATGATAAACTTGCCTTGCCTTATCTGCCTCGGCCGTTGCAGTGGGCTTCTCCTGATTGGATTCCTCCATTGTCCATCACCCAGGAGAATTACCACATTCACGAGACACAAGTAGGAAGCAAGAAGTTAGGCTACAGGCCGCTTTTAAGTTTTGTTTAATGTACATTTTGAATAAACCAGGTAACGTGTGGATTAATGAGTTAAAGAGGTACTGGTAGTGTGCATTTTGCCTTTGGGCAGAGCCAGGCTTACTGTTCTTCTAGTGTTTCCTAAGTGACCTGCCCCAAATGTCAAATGTCCCATCTTTGTGCTAAGCTAAGCTAACTGGCTAGCTGTTTTATATTTAACATAAACATATGAAAGAAGTGTCATTCCTCCCATCTAACTCGCTGAAATAAAACAAATAAACGTTGAACGTTGTTTTTAAGCTCAAGCAGAATTCAGTGGTTTTATTTCACGAGTTTCAATAAAAACTCCTAACATTTAAATCTTCATTACCTGCGGCCTTGCAGGTGCAACAAGGCCCAATGCAGCTTAAAAGTACAATTTTAGTATATTACAATTTTTTTCCATATCTGACACAATGCATTGTCATAATGCAAACCATAAAAAAGGCAGCTTCAATTCATATCCCTGTAACACCCAATAGCAGATTTGACAAATAGCAGACATTTCAAATAGGCCCTTTAAAGGTATAAGTGAGTTGGGTGACAGTCACTGCCAGTTTGCATGAAAATGGTGCTCCAGGAGAGAAATCAGGCAGCATGAACAGGAACTGCCTTTGATGACGGAGAGTGGGTGAACCACACTGTCCGGAAGAATACACTCAAAGGGCGATTTTCACACTTGAAATGAATAATTTGACAATTTTTCTATAATGTTATCTAATAATGAGTCTGTGGTGAGTCATGGCCCATTTTGGGTAAGAAAAAGGCACTGGGGAGAGGACCTGCAGCCCTTTTGACAGATACACAACAGACCTTTTATAAAAAGCATTAATATATTGAGTGGGAAAATAACACCTTTTTGTAATATTGTTTTTTGATGCTGGCCAGATTGATTTTTACATATTCAACACACTGTAGCCAATGGATGATGAAAACACCTAGTTTCTAAAAATAACTGCTTCCACATTTCTATTCAGGCTTTATAATTGAATCCCTTCAACTTTCATCATAGACCATTAGATGTGTTTTTATGTATGGAAGACCAGCACGGGTAGCACCAAGTGACATATTCTTGTTATATGCACTTATATTCCTAGCTATACAAAAGACTGTGCAGAGTATGGTGTACTTAAGGTGCATTAGCCTTTATTATAGGCTACATGAAAGTGTCTCTTGTGTTAATGTATACAGCTTGAACAACGTATAAGAGACTATAAACTCTGTTCTTTCCTACCGCAAGATATACAAGAGTCTTACTTGAAGTCCATGTCTTACAATTATCTGCATTAAAGTAACACTTAGAAAAGAAAATGTTTTAATTCATGACATTGAGTCATTACAAAGCTTCTACAAACCAACATATAAGCTTTTTCAATTGAAACCATCAGGTTTTCTTTGGAAACTTTCTCCAGTTGACCTACTTTGCGCCTATTGGGGCATAAAAGCTTGTTGCTGCAGCAGTACAGTGTTGAAGTCCGGCGGATTTTCTGTTGTAGTTTACTTTCACCTCTCCCATATTGTTGTCTGGCAGCAGCAGGCAGCCATTTTGAACTAAAAATATGTGAAATACAACTTTTTCGTCAGCAAACAGCAGACAGACACATATAGAGACTAGCTGGTGAACGTACACGATCATTTTGCAGCTAAAGAAACCAACAACTGAAAATGAGGGAAAAAAGAGAGAATATTAGTCTTACATTTACCAGGGTAGCAGAAACATGACTGCATACTTTTGCATAGTGTCATCGAGAAACTGACGCCATATAATGTAGTGCAAAAGTTAACACAACATGCAAGGTTCAAAACATTTACATCTATCAACTTAAAGAAATGTATACTTTGAAAAGAGTTTGTTCCCACCAACATTACTAGCCTGTATCCTGTTTATTTCCTCTTCTTATTGTTCTTTCTTAATGCAAATATGGAGCTAGGTAATAAAGCAGCCATGATACCCTGTGAATAGACAGGTATGGTCTGCGTCTTTTCACTAGAGGGCTCATAATATCTCTGTTATGTTACATTTGAGAAAGCATGTTGTTGTTTATTTAATTAAAAGTGTACATCTGTTTCTAACCGAGCAGAAAATGATGAGTTTTACCTTTCAATGTTATTGGAATATCCTCAGAGTGCATGTAGGTATTAGATTAAAAACAGCTATAGCTTGAAGGCTGACCAAGACGAAGTGGCCAAAGAAGATAAAGGAACAAGAAGCACCAACCTGAGGTCAAATGTTGTCATTATAAGATCTATGGTCGATGATGTCACAGGACTGGCAGCTATGGATTACAAGGTAACCTCTGTGAACTGGAGCGAGCCACTTTAGTCTATGGATTTTCCAGTGGAAGAGAATAACAGAAATAGCTGAGCCTCTGCAGATATCACATTTTCAAGAGGTCTTCTAAGGTCTGTTTTAAAAGTTATGAAAGGCAATTTTCTTTCAGGAAAAAGGTACAATATTATTTAAAAGCTATTGGCAGTTGAGCACTGTGAACTGTTCTTATGTCCAATTTGAATGTATAAGGGTGTTTCCATTTACTGCTACTTCATACAATTTAGAGGTAATTATTGTAATATTTAATCAACTTAACTTATTGAATATAGATTCAAATTTATAATTATTATAGAGAAGGATACATTTCATTGATCCCTTGGGGAAACTCGTGAATTGCCCTGCAGTATATAAAGTAGAAAACTTGAAAAAGCTGCAACACTAAAATGTTAAATACATTATATTTTTGTAAAATGGGTTTTTGTATGAGTACTTAAATCAATTTTAATACTTATTCTTGTGTTAATATATTTAGGTAACGCAGGACTTATATTCACTACACAACAGAGTTTTTCAACTAATAATTTTCTGAAGGAAAGGATCAGAGTACTGCGTCCACCAATCAGATTTAGAGACAGAGACAGAAACTTTATTCCATTAAGTTAAACTGTGGAGACCCGATGTGATTGACTACAGTTTGCTTTCTAAAAAACTTCCAGCCTGCCATCTTCAGTGCTATGAGATCCTCTTAGAGGCAATAAAAATCTAATGATGTCAGCCCTGAGTTGAGAGCTTTCGGCCGAGGTTACAAACCAAGTGGAGCAATATACAGCAAGTTATGACTTTACTTCACTGGAGAGACTCGGACATCTAATTTCAGATATCAAGAGGGCCTGGCTTCTTGAACCATGGGAAATAAGAGCAATCTAGCCGGGGTCAAAGGGATAACAGCACTATCCACCATCACTCCAGGTGAATGACTGAGGTTTACAATCAGGCCTCTATAATGCAGTGGTTTCCATTGCGACTTTGCTTTTAAATCCACAGTTTTTGGTACAGTCTGTCTTTGTCCGAGCTCCGGGATCTCAGGTCAAGGCTTAGACTTGTCTAACCTTTGATGGAGAAACCCGCCGATCGATGTCATTTCACAGTTGTAGCTGGAGTTCCTTTTGAAATGCTAATTCCACCCAAAGCAGTGGGGACCAATCAATGATATTGATCCACATGTCCATCAGCAGATAGCTGAAGATCCTGCAGCCATATGGATATGTATTTCACCTCCTCGCATACCTCCATATTTTTTGTGTGTATGCAGAGAAGACTCACAAAGTCTAATGCTCAATGACACTTTGATGGCTGAGGCTGTACAGATGCAAGGGCCTAATCAAGATAAATGGGAGCTTTTTGTTGCATGCTGCACAAGTCAATACGGTGGTCCCACTGAGATGCCTGGAGAAAATTCCCTGTGGGGTGCAGACTTTAAATTACTCAGAGGAAACAGTTCAGCAACAGCAATTATCAACTTTCCTTCTACTGTACTATTATTCTGCACCTTCAGCTCAAAGCACCACAAGTCTCAACGATTGAAAGAGAAACTTGGAGGCGATTAAACCACATATACTGGAATTTAAAGTAAGTAAGTAGAAAGGCACTTTGGGAGTGACCTCGGCTAAGGCCAATTGCCCTATCGATGTTAACAAAAGGGAAAATCTGCATGTATCTGCCCTGTGAGCCACACCATTCCAATCCAATATGTTTCATGAAAGTCAGGTCAGGAGTTTTTCTCTAGTTTTTCTAATCCTGTTGACAGAGAATCAGACCAGCAACAAACTGAATTAAAGCTGCAAGCAGCGATGAGCGGGTCTGAAACGCTGGCAGGATGTTGTCACAACGTCGACATGTGTCGCGCAGGTGTTTTCCAGAGTCACTCGTTAGAAAAGGCGGGAAGTTTCAGGCCGATCGGACGACATTCATGGGAGTTACAGCATTAACACAAACATGATCTGTCGCCATGGCAACGGCATATGATAACATCCCATAATAATCTTAGATGTGTTCAGGGCTGCATCAATATCAAACATGTTACGTTTTAGGTCATTTGGAGCATGTTAACGTGTTGCCATGGCAACGGCATACGATGACATCCCATAATTAACATAGAGCTGGTCAGCGTGTGGCCAGTAACCATTATCTGCAGTCTGGTGCGATTTGGTTGATTTTCCATTGACTTATGATGACAACATGTTTTATGGCGAGCATTGACTTTCCATGGCAACGGCATATGGTAACATCCCATAATTAACATAGAGCTGTTCAGGGCCGGACCAGTCACCATTATCTACAGTCTCGTGCCATTAACACAATTTTCCATTGACTTATAATGACAACGTGTTTTATGGCGAGCATTGCGTTTCCATGGCAACGGCATATGATGACATCCCATAATTAACATAGAGCTGTTCAGGGGCGGACCTTTAACCAGTATCTGAGGTCTGGTGGCGTTCGGACGATTTTCCATTGACTTACAATGACAACGTGTTTTATGGCAAACATTGCGGTTTCCATGGCAACGGCCGACCGTGAGATCGCAGATTCTGCTTAGAGCTGTTGAGGCATGGACCAGTGACACACAGGCGAAGATTGGAGGTCGATCGGATCGTGTCCATTGGAGTTACAGCGACATCGTGTTTTATGGCGAGGGATGCATTGCCATGGCAACGCCGCATTTTGTAACGTACATTTTGACGTAGAGCTGTTCAGGGCAGCAGTGTTAACCATCATGTGGCGTTTGGTGACTTTCTGAGCATGTCAGTTGGAGTTATGACATCATTGTGTTCCATGGCGAGTTACTACTTTTAAATCCAGGCTGAAAGCGTTTCGTTTTGCTGCTGCTTTTAATTGAACTATTCATATCTAACACTGCACTGTATCTTTATTCATGTATTTTATGTGTTTCTCTTGTTTTATGTTTTTTTTTTTATATCTATGCTTTATAATGACAGTTTTTAAATGCCATTTTATAATGTGTTTCCACTGTACTATTTCTTAATGCTCATAATGTCTTGAATTGTTGTAAAGCACTTACATTGTGTTGAAAGATGATAAACTTGCCTTGCCTTATCTGCCTCGGCCGTTGCAGTGGGCTTCTCCTGATTGGATTCCTCCATTGTCCATCACCCAGGAGAATTTTTACGGGGGCAAAATTATCCAAAGGGGTCTTTTCCATTCCAAACAAACATAAAACCCGGTTAAAAATACTTAATAAAGCAGGTTCACCTTCATTTAATGTGTGTTTCCCCACGGGACACATGACAGACTGGCTACGAGCTAAAGGCTAACGTTAGCTTAGCTGGTTTCTAAGCTTGTATTTTAAAACTATGATCAGCTGAGAAACCCAAATCATCTGTGATTATAATGGTTAACACAACTTTAAACATTTACACTTTACAGCAGGTAAAAGATTCAATTAAACTACTAAAATGTCATTCACAATGTGTGTAAAATTGTCCTCTGACAGCAATTTGTGTTTAAGGTCAAAGCTTTTTATCACCTAAATCACCTTTAAACTGGTCTTATTACACGTGTCCAATCAACCATGGCTGTGTATTTATTTCTTAATGATCTATTGAACCAAGGTCTGTGTCACATGTAACAGTGTCCTGAGTTTTGAAGCTCTGACATACATCCCCATGTGCTGGTGTGACCACAGGGAGCAGCTCTCACAAACACTGACGAGCTGCTCCGGCCTCTTGTGCCTCTATGCTGTGATTTCATACATTTTTGCTCGGAGGAGATGACACAGTGTTAGATGAAGTCAGACCACCTGTTCAACCCGCTCCATTTATGTGTCAGTCTGAGGAAAGTACAAATTGATTTTATGCACTTTTGCTGATTGTGTTGTTGTTTTTGCATTGCTTGCTATGCAGGGTGACATTAGGAGAAAGCAGAGATGCCGTGAGTCACTTTGAGTCCTGCATCCCACTTGATCATAATCACAAGCACTCTGGATTTGTTTTAACCATTTCTTCTCAAGAAAGGCTGTAAAACATAATATAAATATAATACATTTTGTGGACTCATAAAGAGAAGCATTTAGAAGATTTATGTGAGAAGTGCATTGCATTAAATGTCAGTCCAGGACAATTTATTGATATAATATTATGGCGGCACCAGGATTTTCATTCTTGGCCTTACGATATAACAGTTTGAGTTACTTATATAACAATATTTTATCGCGAGCCTTTAGGTGAACATTTTATTATAAAATAAAGCACCCAGACTGAAAACTATTAAAGAAATCTAGGTTTGTTGAGGGGTTTGACCATTTGGTACAATATGTACTGTGCATTGTAAATTAGAAATAAACAATAAAACAAAACAATATGTAACTCATCGTAAAAGCTCTCATTAAAAGATTAATTTCCTAATCCCCTACTGTCTTATGCGGTTCTATATCCTAAGCCTTGCTCAAAAAGGGTGAGAAACTGCATTTGTTTGGGACTACTTTCAGTGGCGGATGAATCCACATTTGGTGCTTTGGTGAGTATTTGGGGAAGCAGGATGGTGTATGTGTGTCAAAATAATAATAATAATTCATGGTAATGAAGCAACATGTCATAGAGTGCAACTGGGTGGTTAAGTGATGTGGTTTTAATAGTTTTTGGATAGAAATAGAGCTCTTTGGCATGGAAAAAGAAGATATATCAGGCAAGTTATTAGAAGAAACAACTCATTATTGGTTTGGTCTAGCAAGGGATAAGTTGACACAAATAAAAATATAGAATAGCTTACTACTCCTCTAATGTTTGAATAGCTTAAAACCAAATGTGTCCATTTACCAACTAACCACAGCATGGGGTGGATTTCTGTGACTTTCAAAACAAAAAGTTGGAAGTAATGGACAAACTATCCCGACTGGGAATTTTCATCAACAATCTGCTGCATCCGATGTTTGGATGATGCAATTTATTGATGAAGTTCCTTTCTGATGATGAAAGCCTCACTTCCTCTTTGCTGTTTGAGCTATAAGGATTTAATTCAGTGCACACTAACTCCTCCAGATTATGTCGAAACAATTGATTATCTCCTCCTTCATTTCCCTCTCTCTATTGAGATGGTTTGTTTTGGCTTGCTTCATTTCAAAAGAGGAACAAGAACATAATTACATTTCAAAACAAACCCCCAGAAAGGCCTGCTTGTCAGAAAATGTTTATCATGCAAAGTTCCTTAAACTGTATATCTAATTTCTGCACATTCACACTTTGTAATTGACTCAAACATTGTCAGTATCCACACGTTCTTGGCAGCTTTATTTTCTTACACTCATAGTTCATTATAAAGTGGTGTTTGCTGAA
This sequence comes from Eleginops maclovinus, assembly GCF_036324505.1. NCBI lineage: Eukaryota > Metazoa > Chordata > Actinopteri > Perciformes > Eleginopidae > Eleginops > Eleginops maclovinus. The sequence goes on from NC_086364.1 coordinate 6,442,274, forward strand.
AGACTTACATTTTGAATTATTCATGAGCTTACTCTTTTTTTCCTCCTGGATCTGGTTTTGTTTGCTCCAAACTGTCACACCACATTTTAATTATTCGGCTGCCTGCCCAGATTTATAGTGGAAAAACAAAGAGATTTGACCTTAAAGGGGCAATCTTTTTGCCATTTGAGATCAAAACACTTAAGAGTTTCTTTACTTTCACTTCAACAGATTACTCGCAGAAGTTGGCAGGACAGTTGAAAAAATTCCTGACTGCTTATTATCTCACTGTTTCTTTCTTCCTTTAGTGCACACCAGTGGAGGTCAAGAGTTTTTTTTCATCAGGTTCAGTGAGAGCCGGCCATAAATCCACGTTTAAAAATGTGTTGATGTTATTCCTGTGCTCTCTTACTCTTAAATCAATACATGTGACTGTGAATGATTCTCCCGAAGCCAAAAACCAGAAGATAGTGGAGTTAAGTGGTGGGGTTTCTAGGGATTTTTGCTGATACAACAGCTGACAATGCAACTAAAGAGTGAAGCAGAGGAAGTTAAACCTGAAAACAAAAGACTGAATTTTAGTTTAAACATAAAATGAACTAACATAATCAAACAAATCTTTCACAGTGTTAATGTCAAAAACATCCATGTATTGTGTTGTGGGGATGTCTGCTAAAATTAGAATGCAATACCACATGATCCTCTAGAGGCAATAGTGAGTCAATGTAGCGATTGCAAGGCTGTCGTTCTAGCCTAAGGGGTTTCCGGCCACCACAGTTTAACTTAAGCAGTGCTGGGTTAAATGAGCACTCTCTGATTTGGCAAAACACAGGGGGGAAGCCACGTTAATTAGGTTACCAGTTAGCCTGGTTTTTACATCTAAGGATTTGACTGTGGCACTTCTCATTAAGGAATTCATAGAGTCTGGTTGTGCCCCACCATGAAAAACTTGAATATGTGGTTCATGGGCCTGCATAGGCTTAATGACTGCTTGTGTTGCTGACAATGGTAGGAGAACAAAATACTTTTAGCAAAGTAAACTGTACAAGAAATTAACTACTTCTTTATGTTGAGCTATACTTCAGAACACAACCTGTGATCCAAGCCGTTGTTATACCAACAGTTTTACCATCATGCCGTCTAAAATGTGAAAAGTTGTCCTATTTTCTTTTAGTTTTACAAGTCAGATGTCAAAAATTGACTCTGTTTATTAAACTGTTGCTCAAGGTCAAAGGTCAAAGAGGTGCCAATGGGGTTTTTTTTTTACGTGATAATGTATGATGCGTGAACAAGATGGTCATATTTTTTAACATAGTATTAATTTAGCTAAACAAACTACATCAATCCTTATACTTTGCTGTAGTTCTTCAAGTATACAGTAGTTGCAAAGCTATGCTTCCAAAGTAACTTCTGCACCTCTGACCGTAAATTTCCTCTTTATTATTCACACACATGCACACAGCAGAGCATGCTATAGAGGGAGGAGGCTGCACTAGACCCCACCGCTCAAACACAAGGTGCAGCATTTCCTTTAGGCATGAGGAAATAAATCAGTGCTTTGTAGGTTTCTCTCCTGTAGAAATCAAGGTCATACAGTGTCTTTATCTAGGACAGTTCTCCTCATGAGACGAGCTGCTCATCCACCTTGTGTTACAAGGGTGGCAGGGCAACCGCTACATAACTGCACCAACATGTGCACGGCCATTGGAAATTTCTAAATAGCAGGGCAGGGTTTATTGAACAACTGTTTAACATTTCAAACAAGTGAATTTCCTGAAACAAATGCAAATATATACATATCTGAACGAAAAGGACTTAACTGAAGGATCCTGGGCATCACGTTGCGCACTCTGCTGCGTCAGAGCTGCTGATGAATTTGTGGTGTTAACAGCCAACCTGCTGGAGGCCTCTAAGAGCCGTTTACTGCTGAGAAATTTATGGACCATGGTGAGTATTTTCTTTTCTTTGTGTGCTTGCTTTGTGCCCTCCAGTAAATCACTCTGAGAGACATCAGCCTAGTTGCCCAGATTAAATATCTCTGCCTGTAAATGGTCGGTTTGAGCTGCCATGCAACTTTTTGTGAAGTAGAAAAGTGAGTCGGCCTGGCTGCAAACACTTTTAAATAATATTCAGGCAGTATAGACATTTTTTCAACCCCTCACTTACAAAGCCTTACATCCGATACTTGATAGTAGTGTGAAAAACACACAAACGCCTCTGTAAACAAGCGCTGGTCTCTGTTGGAGGCCCTCTCTGTCAGATAGTTCCCAGCAGGATACAGTCTGATCAGCAGCATCTTGTTGACGGCTTGCAAACATCCTCAGTTCATCATGTTGAAACAGTAGGAAGCCTCGCACCTCACCTCACACAGAGGAAACAGGTCCCACATCAGGTTCCTGTGTTGCCACCAGAAAGCAGACGGGGACCTGTGTATTACACAATCAGTACACATATAACATATAATGTGTGATATTACTTGACTCATATAAGGTAATAATATACTATAGATTATATCTGACCTGCTCTTTCAAAATCAGTCACATTGACCCAGAAAAACCTTTTGAGTTGTAAACACTGCTGGAAGGAGGAGCTTTTGATCTTTCCAATGATATATTGTGTCACACTTGAGAAAAAGGGCTTCAAAGTTAGCCAAAGTTCTAAGATGGGGCTCAAGGCTTAATATTATGGGGGGCACTTTACCTCTTTACCCCCCACCGTAGGACCACCAATGGATTAGCCAGGGTTCGGAAATCCTACTTGGTCTATAACAAAGCTTGTTAGCAGTATGTCAGCTTCCGGTTAGCCAAGATCCTTCTATCGGGACAAAGTGCCTTTAGTTGAGCAAATATAACCACAAAAAGGTCGCACTTTAGGTGCCCCATATGGATATTGTAAGAAAAACTACCTGCTCATACTATAATTTGATATTTTAATACATTTTTTGCAGGTGTGCAGCTTATTCATTAAAGCTGCTCGTATTGATTTTTTGTCTACTTGGGGTCAGCAGAACTTCCCAACATCTCACAGCCCTGACATATTATCACCATATTTTGTTGTAATAGCTAACATAACAACCCAACAGTCATGTTTGTTACCAAACGATGAATAGCAGAGGGGGGAAGTAACTAAGTACATTTACTCAAGTACTGTACTTAAGTACAACTTGAGTATTACAATTATATGCTACTTTGTACTTCCACTCCACTACATTTAAAAGGGAAATGGTGTAGTTTTACTCCACTACATTTATTAAATAGGTTTCGCTTTTGCTCAATTTTTAACTAAATGAATCTCAAAAATGGACTAACTTAAGTGAGTCACAAGAGTCAAATTATCTAAATATGTTTACAAAAAATATTTTTTCTACACACAATGTAAACTGCTACTTCATGCAAAATTATTCCCTCGAAATGTCCCATTTGTAAATATAATTTTATACACACATAAAGGCAATTGTACTGCATTTTTGTACTTTAAGTAAGATATTGTATGCAGGACTTTCTTCTGTAATGCATATTTGAATATTTGCTCTAGTAGCATCTGAATACTTCTTCCACCACTGGCAGCACTATATTTAATCTTCTTTTAGCTCTGATTTGGTCCCCACCAGCAGCCCCTGAGAAATATCTGGCTGTTAGCAGCTGCCAATTTCTTCAACTTCTGGTTTCTCACTGTGTGTGTGTGTGCTGCTGCGCATGTTGTGTACAGTCAGTATATCAGAGCTTGTTTGCTGGAAACATCCACCTGCTGTGTCTGGAAACAGGGTTTTAAATGCAGTTCCAGTTGAGTTCCAGGCTATAAAATCCAACCAATTTGCTTAAAGGAACTTAAAAGTTGCTGATTTGTTGATAATAACTTGTGAACACTTTTTCACGAGTTATTGCACAGTATTTCACTGCAGAAGTTGTGCCACATTCCCCCATCGGAAAAGTTTCAGTTGAAGACGTTGACAGTCTTTTGCTGGTTTAAATTTAGAGGCGACAACAAGTCTGTTCAACATTGGAGCTGATGTTTTTACAGCAAATTCTGAGCAGTTTATTAAAACCCCCTGAGCTCTTTCATTCTGTCACTGGGTGGGAAAGGTGTTCCTTTCAGATTGCTCTTTATATTGATATATCTATATATATTCTGCTGGTGTTTGATCAAATGGACATATGAGTTATATATGAGTCAGTCTCAGCCTCTGGAGAGAGCCCGATCTTGGGTGTGCTGCACATTGATCCGTTCTGTGGCCCAGACCCGTCAGAAGTCTGGGATCTCTGCTTGGCTTCATGGCTTCAAGTCCAGATTGGGGAGGGGGAGAAAAAACTCAAAGTGACTTTGAATAAGAGATGAAAAAACAAAGAAAAGCTCAAGGCGAAGAGAGGGAGGAATGATGGAGAGCAGTAAGAAGGCAGTGTGTGGAGAATTTAGCAAACCAGGGCCATTGTTATCTTGGTAGCAGATGGAGACTGAATTGTGTGCATGTTCTGTGATTAATGAAGGTGTTTGTCAATAAGACGAAGCAGGCGGGACATTATTCATCAGTCTGGCAGGAGGCTCTGACTATAATTGAAGATTGTTTTCTCGGGATGTGGAGCACATAGAAACAGGAAGGACTTATTTTTTTGGTTTGGAAACGTAGCTGATAGCTTGGACCGATGTCATCATTTAAAATCTAAATTAAAATGAAAAAGTTTTACTTAACCTAGTTCCTATCTTTTTTCTGCAAGTCAATTGTTCCGGAGTTTTCTTTTCTCCCTTTCCTGGCACTAGTGTAACATTCCCCTTTTTAAAGAGGACATACTATGCACATTTTTAGGTTCTTATTTGTATTTTGTGCCTCTACTGTCTACTCTTTAATGTTCAAAAAGTTATTTATTTTTCTTATAGTGCCTCTTTTCACCCTCTGCCTGAGGAGGAATATATTAACGATCCCCATAATTGTTGTGATTATGCTGATGATGGTAATCATCATCAGCAGTCCGGTAACTTCACTTTAACTGAGGTGATGACTGAGGTGATGAAGCCTGAGCACATTGAGGGTTATACGACAGTGCTTTGCTAAGCCTCATTAAGTAATTACTCAAATCATACCCAGGTTATGGATTATTACCTTCATGTGTTACTTTATACTCATTACCATCTTAATCAGTAAAGGATCTGAGTTATGAAAACAGGAGAGAGCTCACTGTTAGTGTGACTGCAATTCTATACCTTGAATAATATTCTCCTCTCTATCAGTGATTACTCTCAAAACCTCCAGCCTTTGGTTAAGGAACTCACTAGTAAAAAAGACCCTTTTGAGATAAAGAGTTTACTATTTAGTGTTGGAATAAAATAAAGATCTGGATGTCTACGGTGGCCGACCCGTGTAAATGTGCTACAATGGTAAAAAAAAAAGTATGTTCCGCTCAACTTTCAAAACTTATGTAAATATAAAAACACAAATGTGCCAAAACACATGCAAGTAAAGACAAATCTTCAACAACTTGAAGACAAATGCCCAGCAAAACATACACCAACGTCATGAAACATGCGCAGGGTTTACTAAAAACGCTGCATAAATGGAAGGCTGAAAGAAGCTCAAAACACGACAGACACAAACACTAAAAAATGATGCACACAGCTGGGACTGGAGCGCTTGTTAACGTTCAGGGATTATATAACTGTTCCAGAGCCAGCCTGTTTCATACTTGTAAGTGTTCTGTCAGTATGTTTGAAATAACTAGGTTAGCTACGTTAGCTAGCTATCTTACAGCAGATCAGCAGAAGTATCAGAAGGAATTATGCGATCACATGTTAAACAAACCAAGAATGGTAACTGGTTTGCACCTGACGGCCACCGTAGAATAGCAGCTCATTGAGACGGACAACAAGAAAAGAAATGCCACAAATTTGATATCAGGGAGTAAAGCAGAGTGTTTACATGTATCACTGTCAAAAGAACAATATAAAAGTGCAATGTCTGATTTAACTAGATAAAATGGTTTCCTTTGCCAGTCTTACATCTTTACCTCTCCATCATGATCCTAAAAACAGAAAGAATTGTGAAAAGAATAGTGTTTCATTATCCCAGAGAATACTGATTTACGCACTCGTATAACTCATAAAATCTTGAGGAGCTAAAAAATACAACAATAAAAGAATCTACTAAAAATAAAAAACAGACATCCAGGTTGTCTGCGTTTGCAGAATAGACACACCAATCGATTTTTGTGGATTTTCCTCTCAAGGCTGTAGTTACACAATTTCCATCTTTAAAAAGAAAAAAAATAGTCTCACCCTCATTCAACAACTATCCATTCCCCTGCAGAGACACTGGGGGCCGTCTCACAGACAGCTCTACTATTGACTGCTCTCATTTAAGCAGTAGTGAAGCAGCGTGCTGGGAGGGGATCGATAACAGTCGCCTATGAGAACTAGGAATGTGTGTGTGTGTGAGTGTATGAAAGCCTCCTCAGCCTATTAGCTGCATCCATCATCGGACTCCCATGGTGGCATGGTCACCCGTGAATGCTGTGGTGTTTACACACTTCGGCTTCGTAGCTCTATTAACTCGCTGCATTTACATGATGCACACATACACTGGTTTCTCCCTGGAGGTGTGGAGGTCGAGCGGTGGACCATAAATAACATGAATGGTCCAATTTCTGCTCAGGTTGGATGCTGTTGGTGTAATTGCAGCTCAGATAATGGTCCCTGTTTCTACCCAGGTGGTTCAGCAGAGGGAAAAAACCTAGTGCATTTATTATTTCAGTGTTTTCCTTTTTAACGTGGAAATCATTTTCTTTTCAGTCCAATGCATTCATCTTTAAACAATAGGTACCAATTACTTTTTTAGATTAAACATTTAAAACATTGCATTGTGTTCCCAAGCACGGTTGAAGAAACTTGAATGTTTATTGTCACAGGGTAAGAAAATCATTACTCAAATTCAAAGTGACGACGAACCGACAAAGAACATAAGCGGAGACCGGCCTATACACACAAGACGTATCACAAAGACAAGACACAGCTAGAGAGGGCAGGCACAAACACAAAGGCAGCAGGTGAACACAATCCTACAATCACACAGGCGGGAAAACAAAGTGACAGGAAGAACATTTCACACTAAACATACTTCAACAATATGTATTTCTAAAGATATGTTCTCAAGATAAATGACAGGAAGTAGCTCATTTGCCCCATGCACAGAACCAATCGGGTTACTGCTGTGGATTGGCTACTTACCAAATTAATAAAAGATTCCAATTTTGGATTTTAATTATACATGTTATGGGCCAATATTAAACATATTACGGGACAATGTGGGAATACTGGGTAATTTACAAGAACATAGACTAAAAGTCTGATAATAAAATATTATTTGGTGTTGATGTTTTGTGTGTGTTTCTTTATGTTTACTTAATTTATTTAGTATGAATTAATAACCATTAATGAAATGCAGTGTATTGACCAAGCCCATGATGTTCAAGCGATATTCTGGAGCGTTCAAGGTAAAATGGTGATAACAAATGATTATATTAAATCATTTAAGCTCTGCTGAGTCATACCTAAATGTTCACTTAAAACAATCTATTGACGTACCAAGCTGTGCAAGATTAATGTTTTTCCTGCAAATGTTGATCAGGTATTTCAGAGCTATTCCAGAAATCTTTAATGTATTCCCTTCGGAGTATCTTGCACTGATTTTGTGGAAAATATCAATCTAAACGCCCTATTGACATATGGCGTTTAGATTGACAGGCCTAGCAACAGCAACTTGAGAATGAGGGGCTTAGCAAAAGGTCAGTTGACTCCTTTTTTAACATAACAATATTGATTATTGTGGCTAAAGGATCTTACCAAGTCTGCAGCCGCTCACACTGTGTTTGCAGTCCTTTGTTTGGCACATCAATCACTCGGAGCAGGACTTGTCCCTTGCCATGTTGTGGCTTCTGATCGGATCAGGTGGCGTTGATGTAAAAGGTCAACTGCAGCCTTTTTGAAACCCTTCACTCTACCAGTCTACCCACCTAACGAATCTCAGGAATAATAAAATAAAAAAGAAATAAAGACGAAAAGTTCAGACTTCATCCCGGAGGTCTGCATGTGTTTTCTTTGATACAAAACTGAAAGGTCAACCCATCAGAGCAAGACATCAGTGATACACAGTGACTAGACAGGAAGATGAATGGGATATTTTACATTGTTGGCACCAGCCTTTGTTTTGAATATACACAATATATTTTCTGGTGGCATGGTCAAATCACTGATAAGGCATGTTACAATATCACCCTTTGAGATACAAACAAAATGACGATGATCATTTTTCAAGATCAGAATCAATCGAGAAGGATACTGAATTAATTCACCCTGATTACGACGCAGAGAACAGAATTTAATTGTTTGATGGCCAAACATTTGACCATTGCCCCTCCATTTGAGCCACAGTTGTCCATATAACCTTGCCCCATTTTTTCCATCTAAATGCAAATGGATGGGCATTGAAGAAAGGTAAAAACACTTCCACTATAGCTACCTTTACCCAGTTGTGTCTGGAATGTTGTAACCACAAGTTGTGTTTGGCTATTGTGAGAAATGCATTGGCTGCTCACTCTTCTATGAATTTCAAGGAGGTTTCAGATGGGTTTCAGGATGTGATGGACAGTAGGTACTAATACAAGTGGCATCAGTTTAGTGGAAGTCTCAAAGCTTTGTGCTGATGTGTCAGTGAGCAGGGGTACAACAAAAGTTTTGGTTTGTGAGGGAAAGGCAGGTTGGTTGGATATAGTTTTACTCATGCAGTTTTTTGTGTTTTTCTGTTATCGTGATGTATCCACTAACTAAGGTAGATAGCACTGAAGAAGCTGTTTTTTTGTTTTAATTAGTTGCCTGTTATAATCTCATTAAGCATATTCTGTCCACACGATATACACTGTCAGTTACGTCCTATGCACATACTTCCTTGTCGTTGGTAGTTGTCCCTATGTTGTTAATGGGGAAAAAGAGAAAATGGAGGCAATTCTTAAAATGAATTCATCACCCTTATGACACCAAACAAGCCTGTTAGAGAATGCACTGCGGTTTATTTTGCTAGTGATAAAGCAAACAACCACATGATGCAGCCTAGCTAAGAGAAACTATGACTCATTTAGATTATTTACTGCGATACTTGTTTTGTTTTAAAGTCATTGTGTAAAAAGCTAGAAAGAAAACACAAAGTCCTGTAACCTCTATGTCGCCCATTAGTTACTACAGAACAGCAAATTCTAGGGAGCGAGATCTAGTTAGTGTGACAGTACACCCTCCTCTCCCCCAAAGAGTTCAGAGAGACGGATGAGGTTACATAACAGGTAAAGTTAGGTATGTATTCAATACATGGCTAACACATCCTATCGGAACAGATCCTTGGTGACCATCTAGGAAACTAAAGAGCTCTGTTTTTATTGATTGTGCACAATCCCAAGCACACAATCTGTAAATACGGTGAGAAAGCAGTTCTCGGCTAACAGCTTCTCTTCAAGGAAACTTGGTAAAAACTTTCTCCACAAGGTCACAATTATTGACTTGCCTTTTTGGACTCCATAAACAAATAGTGGTAGAAGTCACCTTTTGACCAAATCTTTTAACCTACGTGAAGATAAATGGGATTAAAAGGTGAACCTTACAAAGCCTGCAGTAAAGTAAATGCTTGTTCAATCACCTTCTGGAATTGCTTTCACTCTGCCAGTCTTTTGATAGTGGGAGACCTGAAAAGCGCCACTTTTCAAGTGCCACATTCAACAAACCTGAATCCAAGGCTAGTCGGTTGGCTTTTCCATCTGTTGCTTTGTATTTGTTCTGTGTTGGTGGGCATGATTGTAAAGAATTAACTATGGTATAATAGAAAGCAAGAGGCATCGGACAAATGAAAAACAGAACTGCAAACATCTCTTCAATGAAATGCAAAAACAAACTGGATGAAAGAATCAAAGCATTAGGAAAAGTTAGAAAAAAATAGTTATTTTGTTGGATAAACCTCCGCATCGAAAAGGAAAAACTGGAATTGCAGGATTTTGTTTCAGATGTAGGAAAACCACATTCAAAATCCCACTGACATTTGATGAATACTCACAACATAATTGTTGTTTAAATTTTTTTTCAATCGTGATTAATAACAATAACTGCTGTAGTGGAGCTAATGGTTAAAAGCCTTAGTAAGCCTCTTAATCTTTTTTCAGGAAAACAGATCAAAGAAAAGCTGAGAGGTTGTGATGAGTTTCGGAAGCTAGTGGGAGCTATCATGTATGTAGACACTTAATTTACCTGGGTAATTGTCAGTGAATATTAAGTGCTCAAGTTAAGTGCGCAAAGTGTTATTTAGTCTGAATTTAAATTAAGTGCAAAGCTAGCTAATGTGTCCCAGTAGGATAGATATCTTGGACATTTCTCAATGTTCCCACTGTACAGCACATTGCCATTTTAGTACATCATTAAAAAATGGAACAAAGATAATGTGTGTATGCCAGCTCAGAAAATGAGGTCTCACCTCATGAATCCAGGTCTGTAGTCAGCGTGTTTTGCAAAAAATAACCTGAATCTGGGTCACTAGCCATCTCTGAGAAAAACATCATTCTACTGTTACCACTGTAATATTTGTCCTTGTGACAGTTATTTTTGACAGCTCTTGAGTTGGTTTAATCCAAACTTAGCTTTCCTATGTGGAAGTAGCACGATTATCATTGTTAAACCAAGCTAATAGTAACTTAGCAAGCTAGTTGATTCAACTGATGTTTTAGCCTAGAACAACGTTTGTCAAATAAATGTGTTGTACATTTGTGATATTATTACTATATTTCATGAATAAAGAGTGAATAAATTGCTTTATACAACAAGCATGATGTGCTTTAATAGTTTGTAAACAAACAAAAAATGCACAAGAACAGTCATATTTTGTTGTTTTGAAGCCTTTAAATTAGTCTCCAGTTATTTGTGCAATTACACTGAAATATTTTTTCATTCATACCACATTGAGCTGTATAATAAAAAAACGCCTCTTTGACTATGAAAGACAACAGCCCTAAATGAAACGGACACAAAGCCTTTATGGCAAATGAACCTCACAACATTGTAAAAGTGGCTATAGAGTTATGCTGCATGAATAGGAAATATTGCACATAGATAAAAAGGCTCTTGGGATGACATCATTATTAATTAAGTGAACAGAAGTTAGTGAAGGTTAGTTGAGCAAGGTGGAAGTGTACAGATATCTGTCTGAAGCTGTCTACAGAACAATTAATAATCTCCCCCCACACCAATAACTATCAATATACTTCATAACCTGTAAGCACTCTCCGAGAAAAGGACATAAGAAAATCATATAATATGTACAAAGACAAACCTTTAAAAAAAAAAAAAAAAAGACAGTCTCGAATTGACATCATATTGGCATAACTCGAAAAGTAGCTTATTACATTTAGAATAAGTTAAGGAAATGTCTTTGAATGAATTTGGACAACTTTCTACATCCCTACAAGGTGCATGTTAAAAAAAAGAACATCATAAAGACAGCCATTCCAAAAAAATCTGAAACAGGACATGAGCATTCAAACAAAACAATGGATTTATGAAACGTTGAGTTTCTGCCATTTGAAAAATACAATTCCAATCACAGATAACATTGTATTCAAGTCGTTATATACAATAAAGTACAACTGAAATATCTGATCATAGAAAAAGTAATGAATTTGATGTTTGCTCTCACAAAAAGGTAAAGTTTGATTTAATGTTATCTCTATGAGATACTCACAAATGTCATACTTCTTGCAATTCTAGGATTGAACAGAGCAGGAAATATATAGCTTTTCCTACAGTGGAATATTTTGGACCAATCAAAATGTTTGAAAATAAATAAACATAATGTCAATGCTATTGGACTTTACAGTAGAGATCTTCATGAGTCCAACCTGAAATTATTGGAAATGGACATGAACCTTCTAAAAATGGGGCGAAGCCTGCAAGCTAGTTCAGGCAGTCAACTCGAGCACCAATGATGTATTTGCTCATAACGCCCCTCGTCACTCTTGCAACCAAACAAACATAGTCTCCTAATCTGACGCTCTATTTAAGCTGTTGGATCCGCCTACCTCTGCCTCGCTAATGCTGCTGCTGCTACTGCTGCTGCTGTTTCCAGGCTGCTAATGTGTTCACCTCGCTGCTGCTGCTGCTGCGTTCACGCTGGCGATGCTCGCCACCCCAGCTTCCACCTGTAGGCGGTTAGTTATCGTATCATCACTCAATGTTGTATGTTAATATGTGGAGTGATGAGGCCCGAGCCTAGACGCCAAACTCAAACTATATACTGTTTCTAATAAACATATCAATGAAACACGAAAGTTGTCTGACTGAAATAGATTTATTAAGTATTTCAACTGTCTTTACATGACACTTACAATTTTATCATTTGGTTTTGGGACTTAAATCTGAATTAAGAACCAAGAGAAGTAGACAATTATCGCCCCGTAGCCGGGGAAAATAACTGTGTTCATTTTTGTATTTTCCATAATTTTATAGTTAATGGTCTACACGGGCCTTCAATGATTATGAACCATTGTTGAATAACAGATGTTAGGTAATCCATTAGGATCCCCTGATAACCGAAACCTTTCCCCGACCTGATTTTACGGAGTATAACTCCAGGACCCATGCACTCCCTCTGGATTTTGATGCCGTTGAACACAATGAATCTTTTAGCACCTGTACGAGAAATACCAGGCTCTAACTGACTGTAATTTTAAATTATTCGTATTGTTAGAAAAAAAGATACAAGCTGCATATCTAGGGCGGGCAAATCATTTGGGAAATTACGGTAAAAAAAAAAGAAGTTGAAAACAGTTCTCAAGTAAAGGGTCAGTTCCCTTCTTTTCTACAAAAGAGCCAATGAAAAGAATCAGGTCGCTCACAAACACAACATCACCACAACGTTAACCATGCACAAACCTACTGCGTAACGATAAAAATGCAGACCACCTTTGCCAAAAGCAACTGAAATCAATATAATTAATGACAAGTATGGTTAAGATCACATTTAAAACCCAGTCCAACTGTGGTCCCAGTTTGTCTTGAACTCGAGAACAAAGTGAACCCATGAAGACCTCTTATTTGTAATTCATCTGACAAAACAGCAGACATACCTCCAGTAAAGCTAAATTAGTTTAGACATATTGTGACAGATTTCAAATAGAAATACCCTCTAGTATATATTTTTTGTTTTAATTTTAAAGTTTAGGACTCTTTCATTTGAATGTTTTTTTAGGTATACCGTATCTTCTATCACTGAACAGATTTTTTACTGCTGGTTCTGCTGGTAAACTATAATCAATAATATTGCACAAACACGTGACATTTGACAAAAGCATGATTGTTCAATTAAGAGCACATGGGATTCCATACAATAAGGCATTGCTTTAATGAATACATCTGGACAAACAGGTCACAGTTTTAAGTAATGCTTGATTATGATGTTCTTATTAGTACTGATTGTTTCAATCAACACATCGACGTAAAACTACGGCTCAACCTATGCGCTCCGACACAACGAGTACCTGATATGTAGAGATGGAAGCAGCTGGCCAATCACAAACCGAGCAGAAAGGGCAGTGGAGCATCATCTTCTTAAATGACAAAAGACGTGTGAACAGAAATTAAGCTAGGTCAAACAACCATCAAGCTCCATTTCCACCTGCAGACTTAAGCTGCCAGTCGACGGTGGTAAAAGGTTGTTTCATACGCAATCATTCTATGCTACAAGCACAGTATAAAGAAAAAATACTTCCCATATACATATTACATCCACATATTTTGCAGACATCTGTGGAAATAATATTCATTTGGGATCTTTGCCTTATCTAAAATTAAAAGTATTAATTGGGAATCTAAGAAAGATTCCAGGTGGGAGAAAACAAAACAAAACAAAACAATTACGTCAAAGGGCCAGCTTTTATTGTTCTAATGCTGCTAATATAGCCTATTTACAATCTTCTATTGTAAGCAACAGAAATAGCCTCTGTTTTAACTATTAAGCTGATATGTCCTGGCCATTTACCAAACAAGAAGAGTAAATTAAATCAAACAAAAAAGGGAATTCAGTAATTGTGCTTTTTAACCCACAAATCCACTTCTTCACTGAAATGGGACGAGTTCAAGAGGCACCACTTGAAGTGCTTACATCAGTCAATTAGAATCTCTAAAGCTATAACAAGGACTGAAAATACAAATAGTAAATATAGTATATTCATATATTTATAAAGTTGATACAATTCCTATCCAGTCCCATGTCCAGTTTAAAAAATATTTTCTTCAGGCCGTCAAACGTCTGACTTGAAGGATCCCTCTTTGTGTCAACACGCAAAGCCCTTATGATGCTCTAAGAGAGAGAGATGTCTTTGCTGGGGTTGATTCTGGATGACACAGGAAGCTTGTGCTAAAAGCAGGAAGAGTCATTTTAATGTAGGAGGTTGTTTTAGAAAGAAGAAAGAACACCTCTGCACAAGAGATTTGCTGATTTTGAAGATTTCTGTTGACGACTCAGGAATCCCTCCACTCTGCGGTTAAACAGTTACCTCGTTCTTGCTGGCAGTGCGGTATGTGTGGTGGTGGCCGGGAATGTACTGTAGGTGGTCCACGGTGTGTGTTCGTCGGGAGGCAAACGCCTGCCTTTTAGACGTTGGCGCTTGGTGGTTGACCGTCAGCGTGTTGTAGGAGTCGTTAGAGGCACTGGGTTGGGAGTGCATCTTGGTCATCTTGTGGCGGTCCATGGTGGGCGTGACGGGCATCAGCATGTCGGCTTGAGACATCGCACGCGCCATCGCCTTCTCCCGGAACTTGTCGCGCCTCATAGCGGGGGACAGCAAAGGATCCTGGGATTGGAGGCGGTCTGCTGACAGAAGCTGCTCCTCTGAGAGGTGCCGGCTGCTGCTGTATGCTGCGGCTGCCATGACGCCATAGGAAGATAAGCCATAGTCCCCGCGACGTGGCGTCCTGGGAGGGGACAGGACATGATCCTGGGACATGGCCCTCTGGACTCGGCGGGGACGCTGCCGCTGTTGGTGCTGTTGGTGTTGTTGGTGCTGTTGGTGCTGTTGGTGCTGTTGGTGCTGTTGGTGCTGCTGGTGCTGTTGATGCTGCTGGGGTTCTGAGTTTAGCTTCACCATGTGGGTTGGTCCCCGGCCGCCAAAGTCAGGATGATGATGCTTCCTCGTGTAGTACTCGTCTACATCCTTATCACCTGAGAAGCAAGAAGACGGAGATAATCAGAGAGAGACAACAGCACCAAGACTCCTGGCCTTGCTTTGAACAAATACAACCTTAAGCTGCCTTCACATGATAAGGTAGGGTAGAGAGAACAGCTGATAGTTCTGCTTCTATGGTTGACTACCTTGTCTGCCGTGCTGCTTCACATAGATTTTACTATTGGTTACGCTTTGAAAGGTCGAGCCGGCAGTACCACCAATTAATGTGGAGGCAGCTTTACACATTACCAGTACAGTAATTTGGAGTCTAAAATGACCTATTTTATAATCTCTTTAAACAGTTTATAGTCTGGCTAGTATTGATCAATCACTTCTGAACAAGTGAGAGCAGAGAATGCATTGGAACCCATTTGCTGGAATGCAGTATCAGAACCCATGGATATCGTCTGACGATCATTCAGCTTTTTTAACATGTTATTTGCTTTTTTTTCTTTTAAATTTGCTTCTTTAATTATTTTTGTCATTTTCAGCTCCAATAACAGTCTTGCAGAAGGTGCATTCTACTTTAGTTCGTGGTTTGAACTTTTCCAATAAGTCCTTTCAACCTTAGTGCAGAAAAAACCTATATTTATAGGAGATTTACTATAATACACATATGGGGACGTTTTTGTCACAGGGCAGGGGCAGCAAGACCACAAATAACTTGAGCTTAGAGTCATGAAGTATCCTGTTTCACCAACTTACCAACATGCAATTTGTAGCATAAGGTAATCTCCTTCTTTTTTTTTACACATTTCATTCATCAAGACAACAAATTATTGCAACCCATGCAGAAGCATGCACAAGCCCTTTAGGACTTGCAGATGTATACTGTATGCAATTTGCAAGCTACAATCATTTGACAAAAGTAATGCTTTCACTATCAAATCTGCATATAGGCAGTGCTCACAAACCACATTTGTGAAATGGGCCCAAGGACCACAAGTGTCGACAAATTAGTCTCCATTATATCTGTCCCACACATTCTGGCTGCTGTTGAACGGATGAGGTGGTAATGGTAACCAACATAGTAATTGGACAGTCCTTTCAAACATGTCCTTTTTCTGCATAAAAAACAGAACAACAGTAGACACTTATCGATGTCGTTTTCCATTAGAGTGAAGAGGCCTCATCAGTTTGCCACAATACTGAACAGTTCATGAGCTGGTTGTGCCTGAACAGGCAACCAGTTGTTTAATTCTTCTACCAGAAAGCAGGTCTGTCTGTCCACTGGGTGCTTCTAATGTTACATTCATGCTTGGCTGGATTGGGCGGCAATTAGATCTCAGCTGTATATCTACCTATTTTTGTCACAGCTGGCACACATTGGGACACTACCATTGAAACTCTCTGATTAACTGTGGGTGCTGAGGGGTCGTTACCTCTTCAGCAGTTAATTATTGCAGAACCCTGAGGTCGAATGGCCGTTTTAGGACCGTGTCACGCTTCACTTGGTCGTGGAAAAGAGGGATGATGGGAATTGTTTTAGTGGATGCTAGGCTCTCTGGGATTGGTGTCACTTCTGGATACAGAAGGTCAACTTTTGTCCCTCTATCAGGGGTTTCATGTCCACTGCTCTGTGAATTCTTAATGAAGGAGGGCTAACTTTGGCCCATGGCAATGTACCCCAGCGATTTTATCCCTGAAGACTTGGTTTAGATGTGACATTATTGCAGAAAAGGTCAACCAAACTCAACCAGAGGCTAAAAGAACAAAGACAATCGAGAAGTTGTGCCCCATAGCTCCTTTGATAGGTCAAACTGCAGCCAGTGTGAGAGATCTGTAGGGATTATAAACTCAAATGTTAATGTGGCAGGAGTGTATTATGTCCTGCTATGAAAAGAAAAGACATTTAACATGAATTCTCAAATAAAGGGCGGGTCATTGATCATAGACAGAGCTGTGACACCAACCAATAACCAACTCTTCCAGTTGCTTCAATATTCTGATATTTAGTTGACCACCAATAAAGTTACTGCCAATAAAACTCTGACCTTCCAAGCATTTAATTTGAAACATTTACATAACGGTAAATTGTGTGCTCTTCCTCCCCAAAAAGAAAAGCTAACCCTAATCCTAACCCTAACCCTAGGCAGTCTGCACACTTTTGGGCATCTGGTGTTTAACAGATGCCCATGTTGATAGAAACTTTAATCAGGATTCTTTTTAGATGTCCTCTCCATTTCTTTTAAAAATAAAGGCTTACCAGGAATGTGGGACAGGCTTGCTTATTCATTCTCTCAAATGCTTTAAAGTAACAATTCTGTACTGAAAGTGAAAATATCCATCAATGGTAACATTACAGTTATTGACAAACTTAAGCAAATAAAACATATTCTCAATTCAAATCAGGGACGTTTCTCACTGAAATATAACAACATATATTTAATAAATCAAAAGTAATTATGCCTCTCACGGCTGTTAAGGTGGATAACGACTTTGGCCAGTGTATCTGAATTAAATATAATATTAATTTCAGAAGAAAGTTTCTGGGCAACCTCAAAATGGCTTCAAATGGACTTCCTCTCCCTTTAGCACTTGATTTAAGACTTGCTTTTTATGAGTGTACACATGTTACACCGTTTACACTTTAAATGACTAGAATGATATAAGAGGGGCGATGCAAACTGCTTCATCTCATTTCTGCGGTGCCGATAAAATGCAGCACTTTACAATTAACATGATTGCAAGAGGCTAAAGGGTCCCAAACGTGGAGCGGAGCTGCAAACACAGAAAATAGCTAACAACGGCTAATTAAACCCCAGCTCCCACTCTGCGAGATTAGATTCAATATAAGCAGTATATTTATGTGTCAGCTATTGATCACTGAAAACTGTAATCATATAATGCGCTAACACTCGTGAAACTAGTGGAACATCAATTATAAAGTGATCTTTAGAGAGGTTTGAAGCAGGAGAATGTGAAATTAAAAAAGGGGAAGGGAAGCAATTTCATTCCTTTTTTCTATTTGTGAGGATTAAAAGGTGGCTTGTTTGTTCTAAGAGGTGTTTTAATCCCTTTGAGGGTGATTAAAGGGAACAACAGAGATAAACAAGATTTGTTTCTCCAGCTTTTTGCAGCCTCCTGAGTGGGTAACCTTAGAGCCGCAGACTGCCTCTTTGACATCACTGAAGAACACACACTGCACTCACAAACATCATTTAAAATATCAAATAAACCACGCTAATTTAATTTAATTTAGTCATAATCATTATCCCTCCAGATGGTTTAATTAAAAAACAACTAATTAAATTACTTTTAGGCTTGTTTCCAAAAAACATCACCCCTGATGGAACCCGTAATATCATTTTTCTTCCAAGTGGAAGGGCTTTGTTTAAGGGACGCCTTTGCTAGCTCTTTTGACAAATTCTTTAGGGCTCCTGTCTCAAATTCAAACCTTTTTGAGGTGATTCATGTCTGTCATTTTCTGTGTGTACAAGCCTTCAGCGAGATAAGGGCAAAGCCCAGCGTTGATGAGGGAGAGAGGAGTAAATCGTATGAAAGACAAATGTTAAATGAAAATATAGCTGCAAGCAGCAATGAGGGGGCCAAGCAGCCAGAAGGCCAGATTGACATGGCAACTTGATGTTATCATGTCAAGGGCATGGCCGTAAGCACCCACAGCAAGTTTCACGTCAATTGATCAGAGACTGGCTGAAAAATGATTTGACTTCCTGTCTTGGTGGTTTTGGTGTTGAATTTCATAGGCTGTGACGGACAAACGCTTACGAAAATATAAAAGCAAATGTGGTGTAAATTGGACAAAATTTGTGGCCTGTGGAAAAATGTTAAACCTTTTAATTAAATCCAATATGGCGGCCGCCTCATTAATTAGACTGACATGACAAGTTGCCATGTGTCGGCCTTAGGACCTCCCACAGTATGAACAGACATATGATTTTTTGTTTTAAGGCAAACATATTAAGAGTTATCAGGCAGAACATACTGTATTTGTGCTTATTGCAGCGCCTCCAAGTGGTCAAATGATAAACAAATGTTTTTAGTTACCAAGAACTGGGTGACCAGTTCATGTACCAAGTTTTGTTTTGATACATCAAAGCACTGCTGAGATATGTGCACACTTCCTGTTTGGCGGCTTCACCGCCGATTTTGATTGGCTGTGACGGGCAAACGCTTTCGCAAATCAAATCATATAGATAGATTTGTGAGGCTTGGTCTGAAGATCATCTGTGCCAATTTTCATGAACATTGGACAAAATGTGGGGCTTGTGAAAACTTTTTAAAGTTTTTGACAAAATCACATATAGCCCAAGTTTTTTGAACATTTTTGAAAATCAGGCATACGGTTACGTGCGTAAATGCAACTCCAACTTTGCCCCGTTGGTCGCGCTAGAGCGTCCAAAGCACTGACATGAAACTTGGTGAAAAGCTTCATGGGACCGTCCCCAATCAGTGTGCCAAATTTTTTAACTTTTTACCATACGGTTCTAGGGGCTTTCATAGCCAGAAGAAGAAGAAGGGGAATATAATAAGAAAAGGTAGGCCTCGCTGCTTGGCCGCCAATGAAAGGAGATTGTACCAATGCAGGTTTTTCTATCACAGAACCGATGGCACATTTAAAAAGCTTTCCAAGTCTGTAATGTCTATTAGAATTCAAGGACAGTGAATGGTGCATTCTTGTGTGTTTGTTAGAAATCATAAGCACTTGGAAAATGTGCTCTTTACTGAATTCATTCCTGGAAATAAGGCTTGAGGTAAAAGTACATCACGAGTATTGCTCCAGTGTGTCTTTACGGGCAAATCCCTTCAAACACAGAGAAGCTTCTTGAGGCTAAAGGACATGTTTTTTTTAAAGATTAAAACAAGATCTACTGTCAACAAATCGGTTGAATGTGGTTTTTCACAACAGAATGCCTTATTGAGAAAACAGTGTGTTTCCAATGGTTGTGCTTTTGGAAATACCAGGCAGCCAGGCAGCGTCATGGCTCACTTAGCAGCCCATTTTCAAAAGTTGTTTACTTTGGTATATTCAAAAAAACTGTGAAGCTAAAAAGAGAACAAAACTGAGTTCATTCAAAGACGTTGGTCTGAACGATTATTTTAACGCTCAAATATGGCATTTATAGCTGAACTCAAACATCTCAAGAACTGACAGATTATTAATTAAACCATCTGGAGGGATAAAGCAGAGGATATAGTACGTTTAAAAAAAATAGATGAAGACTTCATAAAATATGTTTGTTTCTTGCACTTTAATGTTCTGTTCAAACTGCTTTTGCAAGATCCTCTAGAGTTCTGCATCAGTTTGAAACAGAAGAGAGATGCGCCTGCAGAATTCTGCGTTAAAAAACCTTGATTTTATTTAAATATTCAGATTTAAGGAAATAGATCTTTTCATAGGAGAACATCAGGCCCTCTGCATCTGCTACTGATCTCCAATCCCTTTAACATACTTCAGTTATCATATCAGCAATTCAATCTAACCTTAAATGCCACCAAAAAGTTATTAGGGGTTTCTAAATCCAATTCTGGATCAGAAGAAGGCTTTTTGACATAACTAATCAAAATTAAATCCTTTTTAAATGCATTTTAAATGCATCAAGCTCATACAGATGGCTCTCTCAACAGAAAATCAGTTTAGGTCATGCTCAAACAAACCAAACCAAACAGCTTAATGCTCCAAAGTTTGTCTGAACTTCACCAAACAGGTTTTTGCGTGAAAGCATTCTTAATCTTTTTGAGTACTAAACACACTGAAATACACTACAATACACTATTACACTAAAATAAATTACACAACCGTCCCCTTCATGCCATCTATGACTAGCAGTAACAGTTGTCAAGATATGCTCACAGAATTTGGAAGGATCTGTCACCTGTCTGCATTCCAAATGCAAACTATTACCTTCAGGTAGATTTTACAGAGCCAGGAAATGTACAAAATAGGTTTGAATCTTTTCTTCCTTCCAACATCTACAACATTGCTCAAGAAAACAATTCAACTCTTATAAGAAGGTACTCATAATGCTTGGGTACCTTGCAAGAAGTTACATTATGTACTCTGGCATGGTTTGTATGATTTCCCTCCTAATTTTAATCATATTAATTCTGTCTTTGGTGTACCACTGTAATGTCTTGTTGGCTACACATTGTATTAAGTTGTTTGTGCTAATGCCCAAGCAGAAATCGCCTGGGGGATAATAAAGAATATTTTATCTTATTATCTTCAGTCTGTTCTGAAAGCTGTTTTTAAATACCGAGCACCCTAGGTTTGGAATCTTTCACAAGATAAAACTAAATTGAAATCTGCCTTTATGTGAGGTATTCAAAAGCTACATTCAAAATATGTTTTTGAAGAATCAGCAATTAAGCTATCTACTGTGCTATGTGTTGATGGTAGGATTAAAGATTAGAGCTTTCAAACATTTAGTAAAGGGTTTTGAGGCTAATTCAATTTGAGTTTGTACTTGCTTTGTGCATTTTACGTAAATGTTTTGCTTGAGTCAAGTTTCAAAAACACTTTCGGCTAGGTAAGCTTTGTAAAATTGAACATGTTATTCCCTTGTTTAATACAATATACTGTAGATCAGTTAAAGAAAAACTAGATCAAAACCGGAAACCAATGTGAGATCACTGGGAATGGACTGGTCATCATCCAGCTGAAAATGTCAGAGCGCAACATTTAAGCGCCATCTTGTTAGCGTATAGAAGCCATTCAGCTGAAAAAAAACAACCTTAATATGTCATTAAGAGACATTAGCAACATGACATAGGCTGCAGATGGAGCCAACTTACACGCCAATTAGATGCCAGTCGATGGGAATGAGTATGGAGGCTATAGAGCATTGTCATGCATTTTAAGTGGGTTTTTTTTCCATAAAAAGGTGAAACAGTGAGAGGTTTATCTACATGATGAGCCACCAAACATCTGGAGATACTTATCATGAGGCAAGTCTCTGTAGTGCACATTCAAATGTTTCATCACAGTGAACCCTTTAATGCACAGGGCATGAGTTGACGTCATTCCCTGTCTCTGTTCAGTGCATCAGGCAAAAACACGGCGAGGAAGGACAAATGAAGGACCACCTACTTAATCTGTGGAGAGAGGAGGAGTATTTACTTAAGTCAGACTTGAGGGCCAACTCGTAGGAGGGCGGCAGATGGCTGAGGTTCTGGAACGATCTGGACAGGGACAGGTCGTAGGGCTCGGTGGCCGAGGTCAGGATGTTGTTCATCCGCTGTGGTCTCTCTACAGGGGACAGGGAAGGAAGCGGTGCGGTGCAGTCAGAGTAAACTCAGTCAGAAAGAAGGGAAATAAACTTGGAGTCTTTACTGGAGGAAAGAAAGGGAGGCCGGGGTAGTGAGAAGTGTGGGGGGAGAAAAACTTGTGCTCGAGGTCTTTATCGTGTAAGAAACAACAAGTTGAACAGGTCTGCTTGCATTTTGGGATGTCTAGCTTGACCCATTTGCGATGTTTGGTAATGTAAACTACAGCCGCAGGCCTCTTAATTCCATGTGCATTGACTAATGACAAATCTTTCAGATCAAATTTAAAGGAAAGTAACTTTGCGCATTATGTGGTATCACTAATTTAAATACTTAAACTTGCTCAAAATAAAAAGGTGTAGGCCTATGCACTGGTTTTTACTTTACCTATAAGAAGTATTCAACTTGGCTAAACTAGCCAAGTGTTCATATTGGACCGTTTTATTTCAATGATATTAATTGTGAGAAAACAGCATTGTTGTAGAGAGTACAATTTGTCTCATGCATCCTGCCTTTCATCCTTGTATCCCAACAAACATGTACAGTGAGATGCCACCTAGAATATGGTCGGTTGGGCGGGGTGAGTGACTACTTTCTCCCAGGTGCAAACTACTATATTGTGTATATCAAATAAACTTTTGCATTCTAGAAAAGTAGTCTGGTTACTTTCCCTCTGAGCGTTTCAAGGGCATGATATGCTTCGTGTTGACTTCACATCAATACAATGTACCAATCTGTGCTTCTTTGCCTTTACACATTCTGAGCAAACTGTGAATGTGTGAACTGTGTCCAGGCAGCTCAAGTGACGGCTGGTGTGAAATGCCTTTAACATTTCTGTTTTGCTATCAGTGATATGATGTGGCACCATGAAGGCTCCCTGCACTGCGCAGAGCTCCTGTGGCTTCAGTATTTGGGACGCCCAGTCATGGGTCAGGTGGCGCAGTTGGTTGGTGGGTGGGTTGGTGGGGGCTGGGATACGGGCAGGGACGCTGTTGCTGGATTTAAAAATAGGACTGGGTGTCTACTGCAGCAAGGAGGACAGGGACACACAACACTGAGAAACATATGGCGTAGAGGAGAGACATTCACTGAGTTGGAAAGAGAGTGTGCCAGCATGTGTGAGGGTTTTGAAGAGCCAGTTAGGTGGAGTGAAAGAGTGAAAACAATGTGTGAAGAAGAAATCTCTCAGATCGGACTAAAGGTCATGGACTGTAATGCAGCGTGACAGCAAAATATATACAAGCGCTCAAAAAAAAAACGAAAAAGGAGAATAGAAAATGACCCCCAGTGTGCAGGTAAAGAGTTTTGATCTCTACATGATATGTGTAAGAAAAGGTGAAGAAAAAGATACACATAAACACCATCTGTATGTGTATTACTTACCGTATCGCATTTGTCTGTGGGCTACCAAATCCAAGTGAGAAAGAAAGGATCAATAAGAATCAGTGCACAGATGCTTCAACCAAAACACCCACACTGAAGGGTTGCCCTTGTTCAAAACTAATATTGCTAGAATGCTGTCCCGCGTTAACACATACAATCTAACCCAGCAACTCTGGAATTATTCATAAAAGCTACCCTCCCTCATCAGGAGCTAAATAGGCTTCAAAAGGACTGTTTCAAGAGTTGCATTTGGTACTAACGGTACTTTTGAAAGCCATTTCCCTAGCAAAAAGGCTGTCCTGTTTAAGAGGCACACAAGCACATGCGGAATGTGAACCACAGTGCTCCATTAATGGCGGAAAAGTTTCTATAATGACCCGAAGTTGGTCTCTGCAGTTTTTAGAATGTCAGGGAGATATTTTATCAAAAGTAAGGCCAGACTCCCTCTTCAATTACAAAGTGTTTCATTTGATTGACGTTTGGAGGCAGGAACATTCGGTAATTCCACGCTAAAAGCTGCTCTCCTTTCACAGAAAATCACATTAAGAGAAATAGATGGGATGCAATAAAAGTAATTGAGTTTCCAATAACTGCAGCAACAGCCACAGATGATGCATTGATTATCATAAACTTTCAGCTTTTCATTTTCTCCACAGACTTCTTTATCAGTCCCTCGGATTTTAATTTCCCCGTCAAAGATATCTTTTTGTCCTTGAAATTGGAAATAATCTATCACAAGAATTGTTTAGCTGACTTTCATTTAGAGACAGATCACGATGCATATAATTTGGGAAAGTCAATTCGGGTTAGGAGAAATCAATTTGGGTGACTTTTCCTGCCATCCATTCCAAACGTTTACTTGTATTTTTTTATATTCAGATCTACAAAGGTATTTTTGCACCACATGTGATATCACATCTACAGTTATGGACATTAGTGTGTTTTCTTACCCAGTTTAGGTGTGAGCGCAGTCAGATCCAGGTGGCTGTGCTGGTAGTCATGGTGATGGTTTCCTATTGTAGGAAAAACAGAGTTATTTTCAATTATTTTCACAATACTAGGTTCAAGTGACAAGAACAACATCAGACATGACAGTCATTGCCCTTGATGTTAAAGGGAGGGTTTAATCAAATTACAGAAAACACAGTTTCCTCTTAACCTTCGTGGTATCTCCTTCTACTCTTCTGAAATACAAAACATAGTGTAGGGGTCTTAATGGTTTACATGATCCCTTAGCTTAAAGAGCACACTTCATATGTATAATGGGGCCCTATTATGCTTATAGAGATATCCCTTTCCGGTAGTGTGTTATGTGCAAGATAATGGTCTGCAAAGGCTTGAATCCCTAAGTTTCCTCCAGAGGTAGTTTCTCTCCCACACACCCCCCCTGCCGGAAACATCTCCATTGGACTGCTTTTATTACTTCCATAACATAGTGACATCATGCAACACTGACGCTTCTATTAGCTAGCGCTCCAATACATTGTACATGATAGGCTAATGGGCGGGAGATCTCTAAGTGGTTGGCCAAATACAACAGAGTCGGCCAGCTAACCAATCAGAGCAGACCCGGCTCCATTGAGCTTTAAATAATTTGTAAGGTGGCTTAAACTAAGGCAGTACCGTCTATTCACATTCCCTTTTATGATGCATACACTACTAAGCTATTTGAATAACAATATGTCACTATTTCACCTTAAATGTGCCGTACAGTGCTAAGGCACCGGTAAGCTAGCTTCTGATTCCACAGGATTGTTTGGGTAGCGATTGGACAATCATTACATCACATTTCAACAAACTGACTCTTTTATTCAACTTACAACTTTTTAAAAGTTAAATTAAACGGGCTATTTAAAAAACTTTTAAAAAGTTGTGTGTTTTATTATGTTGGATTCATGAACCTAATGTGAATTTTTATGTGTAATGGTCCCTTGTTGAAGAACGAAATGATGCAAACCCTTTGAATTTAACATTTGTAGGTGCTGAAATGCGCTGTGTAAATAACCATGTTGGAAAAAAGTGTAGTGGAATTTTGAGTCCCCCTGTAAGTTAAGTACAACAAGCAGTGTGACCAATGTTGTCCTGGTGTAAGACTGAGTATCAGCCAGCTTTCCCTCCCAGTCTCTTCACTGTTAGCTGTTTCCCCAGATATGAGAGCTTTGATTTGTTCAGTGCTTCTCAAGTGAGCGGAGAACTGTCACAGCTCAGTTATGGGACTGGGAGTGTTTCTTCCATTTGACAGAACCCACGGTGTAGTGCTACTTTGCCAAAAATGATTGATTACGGCCTCTTAACATGGGAACACGGAAGCATCCACAGCTCACGGTGATCCATCTTAGCTGTAAGTGAGTCAATTTGATGTTGCGCTAATATTGTTATGTGTTGTTTGAGTGGGTAAAGAACAAAGCAACATCATCCGAGACCTCCATCACGAGCAGCTATGAGAAAACATTTCACTGAGGGAAAATATTGCCTTGATTCAATTACGCTTTGTGTTTCTGAACAGCAGAGCAAACAAAACATGGATATATGATATTTGTACCTTATTTGCATTTAAATATGTTCATCTATCATCCTATAAGAGTGCTAAAGACAATAAAAACCCGCCTCTAATACACATATGAGCCCTTTAGCAAGCTTTGAACAGAAGACAGGGGGGATGTGTTCTGCTTTTGTTAAAGTTCAGTGCCTGTATTTCAATGATACTGCTTCCCCCAGCGGGAGGATGTGACATTTCTGACAAATGTTTTTATCTGTAGATCTAAGCCAGTATAAAGATGAGTATCACATATTGAAATGTGGTTTTGGAATTGCTCGCTTATCTCAACTGATATATTGATATTCAATTCAGGTAAAAGAAGGAATGTAAAACACTCCGGTTTAAATGGCTTTAAGTATCTGTGTACCATAATTATAAAACAAGTCTTTTTTCTTCTTGCAGCTGCACTTCCCAATCACAGGTTTGATCAAGGGACCAATTATAGCGGCTACTGAGAGCTCAGTTAAATTACCCTGCCATGAACTTAAAAATGAAAGCGGCAAATAAATAACAGCCTTTACTATCCGTGTAATTGCAGAAAAAAGCTTTTTTTCTTCACCGCCGCCACATAAATTTCACAAATTAAAATGTGTGTTTAACAAAGGTTCAAGAGTTTATCACCCTGTGACGATGGCTTTCCTTTGTAGTAATCTCAAGTTCAGGGTGCGTGTGATCCAATTATCCCCTTTATGTGACGTATTTGACTGTTATTGCTCCTGGTGTGCAATGACTCACTGATGACTCAAAGCTCACGTTTAAAAATGAATATTTAATTGGTTTATAGGGAGGTTGGATTTCAGAGAAAAATCTAGTCCCTGCACTTGATGGATGTAGCTGGGGATGAATCAGCTAGTGGAAAGCAGGAAATCACTCGACAAGCACAGAGATTGAGCGCATTCACACCAGATGCTGTCATTTCTAAAAGGCTGGAGAATTGGCTGCTTTATTTTACTTGGGTCAAACGAGAAAAACTGCAGGGAGATGCCTGAAAATGTGAGTGTTTTAAGTGAGTAATTTGTGTAAGGAGGTCAATGTGATGAAATTATTATAACTGGTATTCTTATCAAGAAAGGAAATTACACCAAGAGACAAAGACAGGATCATAATCTAACAGTCACAGGCACCAGAATCTGATTAGCTTTGACATTCTCTTCCATCAAAAATGACAGGTTAGTCAATAAAATTGAGTACACTGCTGTTGCAATAAATTGAAACAGCCATAATGGATGGGGTCTCTTCCCATTATTTGTCACTCTCCATTTGCACCTTATGCACAGACTTGACATGTGCAGAAAGTCTGACACAGCAAATTGTGGAAAAGTATAGAAAAAGTATGTGGACACTGGAGCCTTACAGCTATATGTGATTACTGGAATTGTCATTCCAAATCCATGTGCTGCTACAACAGCTTCCCCTCCTCTGCTTTTTTTCCCCAACAGACCTGGCTGTAGGGATTTGTTCACATTCAGCGAAGAGAGCATTAGTGAGGGCCAACACTGATGTTAGTGATAGGATTTGGCTCACAGTTGGCAAGTAACTTCATCCCAGAGCCGTTGGAAGGGGTTGAGGTCAAGGCTCAGTGCAGACCAGTCATGTTTCGAAGAGGGCAAACACTTATTTTTCACTTAATTTCTTGGCCGTTTTCCCCTGTATTGGATAGTTGACAGTAGAGCGGCAGACAGGAACAAAGGTGAGAGGAGGGAATGACATGGCAACCAGGGGAAATATTTCTTGGACCTGGCTTTGAAATGTTGAGACTTGAAAGAGTTTCACCAAAGTGCTTCCACAAAAACTAACTAAATAACATGGTATTCTGTAGCAATAACATGTGCCTTTTAGTCCAAACCATCAAACATAGCTACATCATCAACAATCTTTTAAGACATTGGAAACACACAATACTTTACATGTTACAAAGAAGAGAAACATTCAAATACGTTTGGGAATTATTCACATTTGGTGCATTTTGTTTGCAGCAGGAGGATGTGGGATTGAGTCAAAATAAAGTACAGTGAATATATATTAAAGGAACATGTTTGATTTTTGTTAACATTTTGAAGACCAGTTTAAATCATAATTAGAGTGACAGTGTTCAAAGAGGAAGATTGAGGAAAGGACATGTGTAAAAGGGAGCCAGGCAGGATTTTAACCTGCGTCTGCCAAAGCAGAGACTGCGCCCCAGTACATGGGCTGCTAGGTCTGACCATCGAACAGGGCGGCCTCATTAACGTGTGTTTTTTCGACAACATGGCATAAAGGACGGTCTGCAACAAAATCCAATGGGATTTCCCCATTGGATTTTGGCAAATTACAGGAAAACTTTGTGGCAAGCATAAAATCAACATATTAACACCACAATTTAGAAGCGTAAATGCACTTGCAGAAGTACAAAGCTAACACTAGGCTCTACATAAATGAAGTACATCAGGGTCACACGGCTGCCCATCACCGGCACTGAGGTAAAGGCGGACTTGTGTCTGCGTGATGAAGTTTAGTGTGTTATTCAGTCACTCGTTAGCAGCAACAATTAAATAATCTCAAAAGTAAGTCTAATGGCAATAATGAGCAGAATATCGTGCATCCCTACCACGACTGACTGAGAAAGTGAAGCAAAGGTCTGAAGATTTCTTGAATTCCTAATAGATATCAGTTTTTCTGTCCACACTGAAACTCTGAATCCAGTTTAGGACTATGTGCATTGTGTTCGAGAGTACATACCTACTAAGTGTTAATACATAATGCAGCAGCTCTCGCTGGCAGTGAAGAGTGTCTCATGGATTGGCTGTAGTAATGCTGGCAGCTCTGTCACAAATGAATCGAAGGCTTCCAAGTTGCAGCGGGTGGACAGAGGGGATCCCACTGTGACCCAGATCCATTTTAAACGGCTCGCTCTGGGGAAGCTGATGGACAGACGCTGGCAGCGGAGAGAGCCCACGCAATGTCATTATGCTGGCAGAGTGCACCATGTGGACCTGGTGGGACAGATCCCCTCGCACTGTCCTTGTGTGTACGTGCATGTGTGTGATGGAAAGGCAACGTGACTTCAAGATCTTTCATTTCAAGCGTCTTAACCTTCTTACTACCCAGGATTTAACCTCTAATGGACCTTTGATGGGCCTGAAGTACCAAAATCTGAAGTTACAATGGGATCAGAACCATTTATGATCAGAATAAATTACATTGTAGTCGTTCCAAATTCAGTGCAGTTATGACAATCTGCAAAGAGGCGCAAAATAAAAATATAAGCCTGAAAATTAGCATTAGGTGTCCACTTTAAAGGCAAGTTGCCCTATTTAAACAATAGTCCCTTCAAAGTCAGGTCCTCCTGAGGAGATGTAGTGCCTTGTATTTGTTAGTGAACTACCACTGCTTCTGCTGAGCAGTTAAAATCAAGCTGATCAGAAATGATTTAATTTTACAGTTTTGCTTGAGTCCTATTATTGCAAATGACCTGAACAATCATTGTGTGGCTCTTGGATGATGGAAGGAAGAAGTCATTGGTAGTTTGGTGCCATACATTTCTATCGCAGTGTTTTTACTGAGATTTGGGATTGATATGCATGTCATGATAAAGAATATATTTCTATTGATTCAATCAGGGAATAACACTTCAATTATCTAAATTTCAAGACTGTCATGTACTGTATGAATGAGGAAGTCTCATTGCTCTACAGTGGATGTTTCATTTTCACTTTGCAATTCATCCATTGTACTAAGTTGCATTTTGTTTTTTATTATTAAAAACGCTTTTCAAATGTGGTGTGTAAAACCTTTTTTCCTGTATTTTTCCCTTTTTTATGCACAAATTGAATGGATATAAAATTCCCTAATTAATTTCACTAATAATAATATATAATGGCAAGTATTTGATGCAAAAAACAATAAAGCCTCCCATGTTGTGTTTAAGTGTTAAGAGTCCCACTGCAAAATAAAGAGAGCTGGATGTACAGTATGTCATGCATGCAGCTGACGCTTTAATCTATTGGCTGTAACTCATCTTTGATGACATGTCGCCATCTTGTTGACAACACATCTGTCATCTTTTCATCAATGTAATACCCAAGATAATTTAACGGCACATTTCAGTATACTGTGGATTTAAAAAAAAAAAAACGTATTTCCCTGGTAGCACAGTGCACTTCACTCAGTTGTCGTATTGCTGTATGTACATAAAAACATTCAATTCTGTTTATCATCTGCTGACAATGTTCATTTTCAACCCACAAGCTGCAGCTTTAAACATTTTTATATAAAAGCATTTTTCTTACATTAGCACTTTTTCAGATGTGCAAAACGGAAAGCATCGGTCCAGATGAACACCAAAGTCTCACCTATACCATGTCATGAGCTGGGCCCACGCCGCCTTGGGGAGTCTGTGATTTACTAACAAGGATAAGCACAGATTTATCTGATGTCTTCTCCGATATGTCAGAAGTAACATCATACAAAGCTGCCGTTATCCTTGCCGTGGAATATGTGACTCAGTGAAGGAAGAGGCCAGAAAAAAAGAGGCCAGTGATCCAGGTTGACAGCTGAGGCTGGGGTGACGTTGTGGTCTTGAGAGAAAAACCTGTGGATTCTAAAACATAATTTGACCCAAAGTATGGAGACAATAGTGAAATATTAAAGATGGATAAACATAACATCTACCTGCACAAAACCGCCAACCAGGTCCATAAGAAATCCTATGAACTAGACTAGTCTCTACTGAGCTTTGACCTCAACCACGCCCAACAAATTTGGATGATCAGCAACATCAACCGTGAGCCAGGTTCCCCTTGTAATTTATTCCAAAAACAGCAATGCATTAAAGTCCCGATGCTGTATAGGTATGACGCTTCAGAAACCCAGAAATGTATCAAAATAAAAAGAGGCTGCTCATTTCCCAAACACTGCTAATGTCAATCAGAACAAACCTATTATGCCTAAATGTTATATTGCTAACCATAACCAAGTGTTTTGGTAGCCAGGTAAAGCTGCATTCACATGAAACGTGGTAACATGAGTCTGCACTGATGTTGGCGTTATGTCTCAATGGAGGAAGCAGTGAGGCCTACCAAGGTGAAAGAGCTACCCTCAGTGTAGTGCAGAGCTTGAAATCGTTGCAGAGCACTGCGCTCCACATTTATGCTTTTTCAGCTTTGACCTCGTTTACCGCGTACCTCTCGACGTGCAACCAATAAGATGACAAACTAAACCGTTACCACCGCAAGGCTCTTCGCCAAACATCGCAATTAACCAAAAGGTAATTGAGTACCGTATGAATGCAGCTTACCGGATAACATTGAAGGCCTTTACACACCACAGGAGTTTTCATGGGTTTATTTAAAATATTATCCTGAACAATATCAGACAATACCATGTGAATTTTCTTTTACTTTAACATCATAAGGAATATTAAAACATAGGCTCCATAGACTACAAACTTTACTCCTTTCAACATAAACAAAGACATTGCATAGCAGATTTCCATTTTTAACATTCCACAAAAAAAGCCCTAGACATAGTGTTCACAAGGGAGCATTTAGCATTTTGTGTTGAGTATTTGTCCTGATGTGTTCATTCTTTTTCAAAGGTTTATCTGCCATAGCGTCTTTTCCCCAACTAAACAATACAGTCATTGCCTTGCAAAGGTATTGTAGAACGATAAACTTTCGATACAGTAAATGGCATTATGAAGCTAAGTCATTTTTTTCTAATCGTCCTATGTTGATGTTTGTGATTCTGAACAACATATTCACCAGTGTTAGACTTCACTAATGCCCTTTTAACTTAAATGGGAGTTATAGCACATTAATGTTTCTGGTTTTAGATGTTAAAGCATCATTAATGGCTTTCTTATTCAACAGTATATTGCATTTTAAAACACCACATAATGAAAAAGGTCCCAACTCTTTAAATCACGTAACAAAAAAAACACTATTTCAGTTATTCTTAAAGTTATTAAAGAAAAGTTTTAGCTCCTTTTCTATTCATTGAACTCATGTGGCAAAGTGAAGGTAAAATGAGTTTTTAAATTTCATCTGTTCTTGGAGAACATCTATAGAATAGGGCATTTGTCGAAAATAGTTTCATGATGAAACTGTAATGGTTCAAAGCTGAATTTAATAAAACTCAAAGCATGAACATAAGACAATATATGTCAAAAGTAATAAAGAGAAGACCCACGGAGCATTTTCTTATCAGGTTTGGTGTAAAGGAAAGGCAGCAGAGTGTTTCAAAAATGAATTATCCAGTAAGTTATTTTCCATAATTACGCTCCATGTTTTCCCCGTAATTACGTTGATAGTTTGGCACAAAGCAACTGTTGATGAGCAGGCTGATGAAATGATTAAATGAAGGAGAAAAAGGCAGGCTTTGTGAAGACACGGCAAACTGGAAAATTACAACTGAGATCTTTTAATGACTTTGCAATTATGAGTCGAGCTGGGCTGCTTGCTGGCATTTATCAGCGTCTACATGACGCTAAATCTAAATGTTTACATTTTTCACAAAAAAAATCAAGCAAAGCATTACAGTTGAGACGCGGCTTGTGTGAGTTCACATCAGCTTACACTGATCAGACACGACTGTGCGGTCATGCAGCATGTAGAAGCCGGAGTAAAGTCACCCTGAACAAACAACTGAAGAACACTTGTTGTTTAGCTACAGATATGGACTTTAGCAGAGGTGGAAGAAGTACTCAGAACTTATACTTAAGTAAAGGTAATAATACTGCAGTGTAGAAATACTTTGTTACAAGAAAAGTCCTGCATTCCAACGTATATTTTGCTGCTTTAAACTTTTGTGATCTGAAAATACTTATAATCTAAAGTGGCCATTGTTGAATAATATGTATAATCTCAGTGGATTACCCTTAGTGTTGCTTTAAAGGTGCCCGGTTTTTTTTGCATGGTAATGGTCTGCAAATGGTAAAATTCCAGAGTTCCCTCAGAGGGAGTGTCTCTCCCACAAACTCCCTCCCCTTGCATTAAACGCCCCCATTGGACTCCTTTGTTTACTTCCATAACATAATGACATTACTATGTAACCCCCCACGCTTCTATTGGCTGGCGCTCCAACACATTGCACGTGATAGGCTAAGGGGTGGGACATCTTTAAGCGGTCACAGTAGTATGAACAAAATGAACCTTAAATTGAGCATAATGTGTGTTCTTGATTAGATTTTATACTGCCAGGTGTCTAAATCCATAATATTACACAATGTACTAGCTAATTAATTTGAATTATTATTAATTATTTTTATAATATGAACCTGCTAAAGTAATGTACTAATCTTGCCAAATAAATGTAGTGGAGTCGAAGATGGAAATACTGAAATAAAGTACCTCAAAAATGTAAAGTACTTAAGGGCTAGGTACATTTACTTGATGCAGCTATTTCTATAGAATGAGCTTTCAGCCCCATCTATAATTCTGACAGATCAGTGTGTGTCTGTGTTCTTCAGACAACCCTCCCTCCTCTCCACAGAAAAGAGAGACCAAGGCCACCGGCTCGGCTTACACATGATGACTTCCCACCAGGGGCCCCTGAGGCCGAGGATCTCTGTTTCTGCTCTATCGATTAAGGATTGTGTGTCGCGGCTCCTGGGCGCATCATGTGCTCCTGACATGCTTTTTCCAGTCAAGAGAAGGCACAGCCACTTGTTTTTCCACCCTCAGGCTGACCTTGTGACTTCTTAACATAAATACGAAATTCTTGAAGATAAGACCTTGTTGTCTCCTGAATCTAAAGGCCAATGGAGAAGAGATAAAGTCTAAAGGGGAAGGGTGTGTTATGAAAAAATTAGAAACACAAATCAAGGTAGTTTTTATTTAGTAATTCATGTATTTTAGTGACCACATTTTGTAGGTGATTTCAACATTTTAAGGAGGAAACAATTTTAAACAAAGGAACCAGTATCCCTTAGCCATCATATAGGACAGTTTGGAGAAGGCTTGAAAACAAAATAAAATGTACCCTACTGTTGGTTTGTGGTAGGTGTGTTTATAATGGAGTCCATTCATTGGATGGCAGAAAGGGTCTGTGGCTGCTTCAAGGATATTTTCCAATATAATCAAGCTGATTTGATGTTGTAAGCAAAATCAAATAATACTGAAACTGAAATAGGGAAAATAGGGGCTGTACACTGGGCTTCTGTTAGGTTGAACCAACAAAACAACTAAATGATAAGGTATACTTTCAAAAAAACATTAGAAAGAGTCTTCAAAACATCATATGGGTCTGCCAACTTGTACATTTCCACTTGTTTTGAGATAAAACGCCTTCCAAATGCTTCACTTTATGGACAAAGGGACTCAAAAGCTTGAACATTGGTGACTTTGGGTGAACATTCTTGAAACATGATATTTCTAAAACTAGGCTAACCTTGGTGTTCCTTGAAGAAAACACAAAAAAAGAAATAGCATCAGTGTCTCACCATTTAGTGACTGCTCACAGAATCTTTTATGAGGAGGCTTTTGAGTAAGTGGGTGTTATTTTACAGCCGTGAAACATTTCTTGGCTCAGCGCTGCACGTCTTTGAGTGGCTTTGTCTCCTTCACACTTGTGCAGCTTTCACAGAAGCAGAGCAACAAGCGCCCTTCTCCTCCCTGCCTCATGAGTAATGTGTGATGATTAGAACAGATAATTACATCTATTTACATATAAATGTGATTGATACTTGTCCTACAGAGTTAAGCTTCCTTAAGCCGCTGCAGGAGCCGTTTGCCACTGATGTCGTTATAATCTATCCATAATATTTGCATCCTCCATCTGAAGTCACCTAATTAAATGATCATTCGCCACAAGTAAACAATTGGGTATGATGACGCTAATTAACGCTGGCTGAACAATGTGCGGCAGTACGTGTTGAGAGATGCGTGCGTTTGTCTAATGGTGTTTATGAGGAGGGTTAAGATTAATGCGCCTTCATCAAAGAGACGGAGTTAGACGTGTTGTTCCTCAGTAGCAGGGTTGGAGCGACTGCAGCGTGGCACTATATCCGAGAGGCCGCGGGTCTAATTGATTAGGTGCTGTCATATTCAATATCCAACCGCCCTCATAAGAATCTCAAATGAACACTCCAGTGATAATGCCAGCATTCGTTAAAAACCGGAGCGCAGGGGGACTTTCGGAAATGTCAAGACGAATACAAATGCTTTCCAAACAGGGAGGACCTTTTTAAATAGATGCCACTAATCCCATTTTCATAATAACTAGCACCTTTTTCTTGATAATGTGTTCATACTTTTAAGATACAGTCAAGTTCATTTGTCCCTGTTGAGTTTTTAAAAATGTTTATCAGCCCTGCCTGAAGCCTCTAGGGTGAAAGTGTTACGAACATTTGCTCACCCTGTGTGGCCTTGTGTCAAACAAGCCCTTCGGTCAGGTTGCGCCTCAACAGGTCCACAGTCAGTGTGCTTATTAAAATGTTGGCTTTAAGCCCAAAGAGCCCCCAGGTACTTTTGAACAGAAAAATGCCTCAAGCATGCTGGGGCTGAAGGAACAAAGACATCCAAAAAAGTGGCTGGTTGGAGATTGGACCCCGGGTCATTCTGAGCCACCTTTTCTATCGGCCCACTCTTTTATTCAAGTGCCAATGTGACCTTTGACAAACTGCCTCCCATCACCGTGCACGCTATCTTCTTGAACTTTAAAAACATTTTTTTTTTCTGGATCATCGTTCTGGGATGTTGGGACGCCATTGAACGACCTTCAGTGGCTGCTTACTTTGAATGTTTTAAGCCATCACTTTCATTTTCCGCCCTACATTTATAAGGGCTAAACATCTGAACAGAAGCTGTAGTTTAAGAAATAATGACCTTCTCCTCACTTCTGATGGACTGTGTATGCTGTCACCCTACAGTGGTTTCAGTAACAAGATTCTAACAGGATGTGGACACCTGCTGTCTCCCAAAGGTCAGTCCTTCACCCCATGCTGTCCTCAGTGTTTGTATGCTGTCCTGTAGTCTAATTACCTTCCACAGTATTATCATTGCACTGGCGAAACCGAAAACATACGTATTTTGTTCCAATATAGACAATTCAGCTCCACATCGCTGATACGTCTTGTGGTAGTTTACATCAGGGCAGCAAATCATTATTTTATCGATTATTGGTCTATAAATTGTCCCATAAATCCAAGTTATGCCCTTAAATTGTTTTAATATGATACAACATGACAGTTATTTAATGGGTGGAATGGTGTGTGACATAGGAAGATACTGTATTTGGACTTATTTCACAGTTGTGTTATCCTATCGCGCTAGCCAATACAAGCGCAAGTGTTACACAGTCATGCCACTTTTTAATGGAAGTAAACAAAGGAGTCATTTCAGGCAAGAGGGGAGTGTGTGGGAGAGAAACTCCCTCTGGAGGGGACATAGGGATTTTAGCCTTTGCAGACCATTTACATGCACAAAAACCTACACACTAGGAACGGGAAACCCCCAGAGAGAACAACAGGGCCCCTTTAAGTTTCCCCAAGTCATGTTTCAGGTCCTCATTTTATCGGGTACACTCCACAAATGAATAATGTAGAACACATGTCTTTTTTCTCTGCATGCTCAGTATTTGCACACCAGCCCCTTGTGACTTCCCCACTACTAAAGGTAACATATGTATTCAATTAACAACCAAACATTCATGGTGACAAGAAACTGCACAGCAGTCCTTTTAGAAAGCAAGCTAATTGACTCGTCTCTCAGGGGGGTCTTTTCTGTACTCTCTGTGTGTCCACAGTTTGGAAGTCTCCCTGTAGCTGAAAGCCCTCCCCCATGGTCCTAACTGCAGGAGTGACCACTAATTATATAACAGCAGGGGAGCACACTGTGGAAATGCAACTTGCTTGATTCAGCATGAAGAAGTTACTGTTTGAAAATGATTCTTTCTGGTGTTTTTCTTCTGCTTGAAATATGATATTGACTTAAGGCAGGTGTGTGTTGAAGATATGAAACAACTGATCTGATACTGTGTTGTTTTTATGTAGCCTGCCAGCAAATAAGTCAGGTGAGATCAGATTATCCCGACAGGTGGAAGGGATTTGTTTCGATCAAAACAAGTGAGAACATGTTTTGGGGACTCGCTCTAAAAAAATACTTTCCTTCCAAAATCTGAATCCTATCTGATCGCAACCTTTTCTGATTCAAGGGAAACTGGGGGAGATAAGGAGCAGGGGAGGCTGGAGATGAAAGGGAAGACTGAAAGAGAATGTGTATGAAGCAGTGAAATGATTGCCGGGCTTTTGTATCCGAGCTTTTGAAGAGGCGTCTGGTTTGTACAAAAGGAGAGGTCAGTGAGCAGATAAGGGTAGGATACAAACAGGTGAAGAAATCCCACACTGCCAAACAAAGAGAATTGGAAACACAGGTGAGAGAAGAGGGTGGATGCAACCCTCCGAGGGATGCAAGACATTTTCTGACCTAAGCATCATCAAAGAGGTGATGATGAACATCGGGGAAAAAGTGAAATACAAACCTTAGCTTATGAATAAGTTAGAGATCTTTCAAAAAGACCATGTCTTCTTTAAGAAAAGGTATAGCAGTGGGTATTGATGTCTGATCTGAAGTGTTTTTCTTTAATAAATACCATTATGGATATACAGTGAGACATTTTGAAATAACTTTCAATAAGGGAGCCCTTTTATGCTATTTTGGGGGATTTTTGCCTTTGCAGACCATTAAACAACCAGTAAACACTACAGAAAAGGGAAAACCACAAAAAGCATATAGAGCCCCTTTAAAGAATAAGAATTATCATTTTCCTGTCACCACCAAAGTATTTGTTTCTTGTTGTGACTAATGAAAATGTTGATCAAATGTAAAAAAACAGTTGAACAATGAATAGTTGTCTTTCTGTCAATCCACTAATAGAATGATGGCTTCTCCCAGACAAAAAGGACAATTATTTTGACATCAACAATGATGACTTAAGGTCAACTTACAAACTGCTCCACAGATTTCAACCTCATTTCAGTCTGTATCCGTTTAAAGTTGTAGAGATTTATGAAGTAGCCACCCAAAAAAGCTAGTAAGTTGCCCTTTAGCCACAAAGGCTTTCATCAAATGACTATTGTCATGATCAAAAATGTATCCTCGTGCCAACCACTGATGAATCTGATAAATACGGCTAACAATAGTTAAAATATTCAGGAAGTTTCAGGAAGCACAAGGAGATTTTCTCAACTTGTTTTTCTTTTAACCAGCATCCCAAAGATATTCAATCACAATTATATGAGAAAGAGAAAAGCTGAAAACAATCATAGCTGAGGAGCCTGGATTATACATGTTTGGCATCTTTTTCTTGATAGATAACCCGTACAGATCCACACATCTACGTGAGATGCAAGCAATACTTAATACTTAATGTAGATTGCTTTTCTTCCCTGACAAACAAATGCATGAAAAAAAGCGTTAACCTCTCTCAATACTTTTTCCATTTTAAGTTCCACAGATCAAACACTAAATCCCTCTGTGAAGGCTTGTTTTGCCTGAGCAACATTTTCCCTTCCTGCTGTGATGACATTTGTAAGCACCATTACAAAGTCCTGCTACCTCCACTTCTCGCCTAAGCTTTCTTTATTTTATTTAAGAACCTGATGACTCCTAAAAGCGCTCCCCTGCTGTGTCTCCATGTACAGCCATACATTTTAACAAAAGAAAAAGAAAACAGCTCCTTGTGATTTGCATTCCTCTGTTTTTAGAGGATGTTGACTGGGAGACCTTAGGGCATTAATTTACAGTTGGAGATGAAGAGGAGAAATCAAACAACAATTTGCGAGATTGATTTGCTCAC
This sequence comes from Eleginops maclovinus, assembly GCF_036324505.1. NCBI lineage: Eukaryota > Metazoa > Chordata > Actinopteri > Perciformes > Eleginopidae > Eleginops > Eleginops maclovinus. Next base: position 6,481,409 of record NC_086364.1, read on the forward strand.
AGACGTGTTGTGCCTTCAAGTGTCTCACACAGTGGAGTAAATGAAGTTCCTGCTACCTCTTGTCTTCCATCTGAAGACTCCTGCTGTCAGTGAGTCACATTTTGATCTTTGCTTTCATGCCTCTCACTCTCTTCTCCCCCTCTAACCAAACATCCCGCTTTTTAATTAGACCCAGGAAGAGGCTGCATCGCTTTTTTCTCCAAACCTAAAATATATTATTCAATGTGAAAAGACATTGCGTTAACTGAGGCAAGAATTCACAGTGTTTACTGCAAATATGAGCCTGTGGCTAATACATCGTGACGATCACACAGACAGCGCTTTATATATATTGAAGAAAGAAAAACAGGAAATTGGAATTCAAGACCTGATAGATGAAACCTAAATAAAAACTGAACCTAGGCAAAAGTGAGATGAAAATGCTACGGGAATAAGGGTGCAGGGGAGTTAAGAGACACACCTCTTTGACTGCTGGAACCAACAACATCCAGACACTTCTCACAAGACAGTGATGCACTAACAAGCCCTCAGAGTGCCTCGTTTTTCCACCTCTCGCTGTGTGTGTTCATTTTGGCTGCCAGATGCATCTGTCTATGTGTTGTTTTAGTGAGAGTTATGACTGCTCTGAGATTAAATGTTTGTGGGCATTGTATGACTGGGATCCATGTAGCGATTCTGCCTGCTGTCTGTGTCAGCTGTGGCTCCTGACAGGGAAACATGGTGTCAAAACAGGAGCTTTGGAGGATAGCATAGAGCTGCTAAAGATAGGTTTGCTAGTGCTTTTAAATTGGACAAAATGTGCTGCACCAAAGAGCTAAATATATAGTCTGTAAACAAGTTTCTGATACTAATGGTTCCCTGCCAACTTCTTGCATTTTTAATTGCTCAGTGATGTAGTGCAGCGCTATAAGTGAGAGATACGTTGCTTTTTATTTCAGCCATATGATAAGATATCTAGCCAAGGGCATAAACATATCATTAATTCAAAATGGTTTTGTCAAATCGGTGACTACAAATACCACCGTTGGAAGCTAGTAATGGGGGTAAATTGTTTGCAGTTTTAAAGAGGACCTTTGATGCTGATTAAAAAAATTATATTTGTACTTTGTTCCTCTAATGTGATACCCTCTGGAGCAAACTCTGGGATTTTAGAGACGGTTTACATGCACACAAACCTAAACGGTCACATTTCACAAATGATTGTTGCAAGATTGCAGATAGTTAGTTCAACGTATATTTATATTGCAGGCTCGCCGGTTGGTTGCAGGTTTGGTTTTGGGTTTGATGAAGTGATATTAAATAGTAAGATTAAATATAAGCACTAGGGAGTTATGTAATTTTACAAAAAAGGAAAGAAAAAGTCTTATTTTGGAGCTCTGCTTTCCAATACACTGATTCTTTTTCTTCTACACTGGTAAAATATTCATATACTCTCTGTCAAACATGTTATAATGAGAATTGTAGAGGTTATATAGAGGGTCATAGATTAACTTAAAAATTATCTGGCAGACAAATCATAAAGATCGAAGATTTTCAAATAATTGAAGGAGGAAGAGATTTAAATTTAATCACAAAAGGGCTCCACCAACTTCCCAGAAATGCTGATCAGCAGAAAGTGAAGTAATGAGGCTCTATTATAAACGGGCGTGCTGCTCCTTTACTGCTGACACGGTGAGAAACCTATCATCACCTTGGCAGATTAAAACAATCGAGCAAAAACATTTCAAATTCATAACTCATTTCCAGCGTGATGAATGAACCCAGACCGGAGGTTGTGGTTTGAAAGAAGCAAGGAACTGAAGTCGTTACGTCAGGTCATAGACAAGAAGCAAAATAAAACAAAGAGCAGCAGGAGAGACAATTCCAAATAATATCCTGCGTATTAAATTTCTCCCAAAGATGGATAGAACCATTAAAATGACACTGAGTGCTGTCTGAGTGAAGTGCGGCTGAAATTTCATTCATCTGAAGCACATCAAAAGATCAAAAATGGCGATAAGAGAATTAACGTTAGCTGGGAGCCGCTGCTGGGTCACATCGTTAAATAAACGTGGCACAGCTCACCCCCATAGATCGGAATGTATTAATATTTATACAGTGCACAGTCTAAAAGCTATTATGGGAATATATGTGCCAATTCACAAGTTTTCAAAGTAAGCACTTCAAACAGTTACACGTTTTCCAGAATATAAGTACATGAACCGCAATATCCCTTTATACATGCCTAGAAAACTAAAAACTGTTTTCCACCTGGATTGGCAAAGTTTTGCAGCCCTATTGCATGTTTATGCGTTAATGAAAATAGGCAGACTAGCTCAATAATACATCTTGGTTCAAAAGCTGAAGTCAAACAGAACAAAATTCTCGGTGGTAGGTCCCGTTCGTCAGAGAGCTCATGCTTGCCTCAGGAAATACGCTTAAGTGGACATAGGTTAAAAGTTCAAATGTTGTGCTAATTTTTAGAACAGTTCCTGCTGGCGACCTTGTTGGCTAGCCGTTGGTTAGTCCATGTAGACTCACAGGTCCCACGGTGAGATATGGGGCAGTTAAAATAGTCAGACCAGATGGACTTTGAAGGCTGTCAAATGTGGACAGAAGTCTATTTCTTTTCATTTGCAGTTGGGTGCTCAGTTTTATTTATTTTAAATTTCTTTCACTTCTGGTATTTGACTTTGTTTTGCTCAATTTCTTGAGTGATTTTGAAGCAGTTTGTGAAGTCTGTTTTATGTTTTATGTGAATTTAATTTAAAGCCCTCTTATCCTCTGATGACTCATGTAAATATGATTAAAAATATCCTTACATAATGGCAGTATATGCAATTGACCACTGGTGATGCTGTTGGAGGACTTGCCATGCAATCTGATGAAATTTAACTTCTTGTTGCTCTTTTTAGTATGAAAATGTTATGAAACTAATTTGAGCTAAAATACCTTTATTGTTATCACAATATACCAGAAATGTGTAATTGATTCACTCTAACAAGGAGAAGTTGTACCAATTGTGTTAAACTCTTATCCATCTGGCTCCATTTGATACATAAAGATGCTTCAGAAGGGAAAAAAAGCCTGAACTTGAGAAAGAGAAGAGGGCAAATGGACTGGTGAGGGAACTCTTAAAATATGCCTTTAACTAGGGCAGCACACAAGGCTCGAGGTGCCGCACGCTCTACGGCAAACCTGTCCAGGCAGGCAGGACACAAGTTTCATAAAGCAACATGCGACACAACGCAGGATACGCTAACTGGAGGCTCTGACACTGAAAAGGCAAGGCAAGGGCCTGTGAGTGATTAGGATTGAAATGTTATCATCTCACCTGATGCATGAGCCTGCAATGACTGCATGGGGATTAACTGCAGAGCTCCTACTTTAAATTTGAGCACTGCCAGCGAAGAAACTTCTTCAACCGGGGTGCTTTAAAACAACCCAATGGAGCGACGTTGGTTAAAGATTCATGGGCTGCATATTCACAGCCATCCGCTTCACTGATGAGGTCTATAGTGAGGGATTAGGGGAGTCTGCATATTGTTAAAAGTAAATTGGTGCCTTTCAATTCTCGCAGCATTACCCAGTCTGTCCTGCACATTATAATGAATTCCAGTAATGAACTGGCTTTCTACAGGAGAGCACAATATAAAAGTGTTGTACAATGCAGACCACATTTTTCACCATTACAGTCAATATTTGGTGCCACAAGATGAATGTGGCTCTGGGGAACATGAAAGAAGCCTGGTGTAATCTAATGTGAGTCATGATGGTCTCTGTGGCTCTAATATGCCCCGGTAATGGTCTACATTAAACACTGAAACACCAATGCTGGACCTCTGTTAAAGCATTAATATTACTTCAAGAAGAAAAAAAATCCCACAACTAAGGCAATAACACAACAAAAAGATGATTGTGCTCAAACCGAGTTCTTACTTTTAAGCTGAGTTTAATATTTCAAAGGCATGACTCTCCCAAGTATTAAACACAATAGCAGCTGCTTTTTTTTCTTCTGGATTACACTAGTGATTGTGCTTGTTATGGAATCGATTAAAATCATTGCGACTTAAACGCGATTCTTCTCGATCGTTAACCGAATCCTTTCCAACGGTGTTCAGCCAATTGAAACAAATGCTAGAATTATGTATTCAATGGATTTAATATTACCTTAAATGTATAAGGTGGGTGCATTTTGTTATATTGTGATGTTGGTTCTCTAAGGGAAAGGAAGGGCACCTAACCTGTTAAGTATAGAAAACTGAGGTTCATCGAATGGCCCCTCGGATGGATCTTTCACCATCGACCACCATGTTGAAAAGCCCAACTAAACAGCAGAAAATTGTTAACAGGGTAGTGTATTAAAATATGTTTGTGTTTAAAGTTCATTACCCTATGAGAGATACCTGTACTTGAATATAACTCACCCGTTCAAATAAAATGAAGGCATAACTCACTGAGCCTGAGCCTGCTCTTTCTCTATTCATGAAAGCTGTATGATTATATTGACACTGAATTATCTAATTAAACCCAACACTGTTTGGATTACATAAAAGTATGAACTCATGCAGCACTCTTTAAAAATGTCTAGTCAGCATTTAATTATTGACATTGCACCACTTTAGTGTTCACTAGCCGAGTTGGTTTGTGAATAGACTGTATACGAGTAGTGACCTTACTCTCTGACGTCATCCATTGAATTGTTGATGGAGTCTTGATTTAGCGGTTTTTGGCTGCATCAATCTTTGTTTTTTGGTACCAGAAATACAAGATGGTGGAGCAATGTACAAACAAACCAAAGCAAGTCTGTCCAAAATATTTCAAATAACAAGGAACTATAACAAATTGCAAAAAAGTCGAAAACACGTACAACATCCAGACAGGACAACATCCTGGCAGTAACCTGTCAATCACAAGGTAGCCACGCCCCTAAATCCAACACTGCTCGTCTATTGAGACAGAAAGTCATCAGGAAGTGTTTACTGGAGATAATAAAACAAAAGTGAGATGTAGTGTCATTTTTTCATAGTCTTCTATAAAATCAGGCTCCTTATTTCCAGATAAACGGTCACACAAAAAAGATCCAATAAGTGGCCTTCAAGTCAGGTTTGGTCCAGCTTCAACCCCCAGATTGGGATTAGTTTAGCTTTTATTCATTATGAGTGTACTCTACTTGGGTTTCACAAGTCAAGAACATTTAATGCCTCTTAACCCAGAGGTAATGAGAATATTTCACAAACTAAACCCTTTCAGCCAGTAGGACTCTGAGACTCAGAGGACAACAGCTTGCTCAGCGATTCACACTGTAAGTTTTGATTTCTCTCCCCCTGACCGAGTAAATCCAGTCACAAACAACCTGAAACTATCTGAGCAAAAAGCATTTATTTTCTCCTGCAGTGTTCAGGGAACCGTCCTAACCTCCCAACCTTGTTTATTTTTTTATATCCCCACTCTTGTGTGCTTCAGCTTCATAAGAAGACAGTCACTCCTGACAGGAAGCTTGTCAACAGACTGAGGGCAAACGCCTCGGGGCTGCTAGGCGTCTGCAGCCGGGGCATTAGCATGCGCAGGGCGTACGAGGCTTATGTCCACACTCACACTGTGTGTGAGCATCATATCTAACCTCCCTCCAGCCCCTAGCACCACAGGCTACTAGATGTACAAGAGCTATGTTGCCATGGCTACCACATACAGACCAGCATGGCAACTCTTCTCATGAAGTGTAAAGCTGCATTTGATTATTTTGTGCTGTTCAATCCTTGGGTTTACCCATGCTGATGCATATCATTTTGTGCAAGTGTTCAAAAAAAGCGATAGACTTGAAACTACTGCATTACAAAAAAGGGTCACAGTTGAGTCCTTATTCTAACCTCTTCTTAGCTCAATTGTATTCATTTATTACAGATTATTTTTCATTAAGAAAGGATGGGATTAACCAATGTTTCTATTATCTTCTCATTTCATCTTGATATTCATCTTTATTAGTAATTTCACCACGTGCAACTGGCTAGCGCTCCAATACAGTGTGCGTGATACAGGCAGGGGCAGGACATCTCTAAGCGGTTGAGCAATCACAACAAGCTGGGCTCTGGTAAAGCACTTTCTGAACATTAAAGCAAGGAAATATGTCACAGTAAGGGCACAACATACAATTATGAAACCTGAAAATGAGCATAATGTTTTAATCCATTTTATTTTTGACATTTACATTTTTTTTTAAATCCAAATCTTTGTTTGTAAATCTCTTTGAAGTGGATTTGATTTCCTCGAAAGGTGCTCAATAAATAAAATTTGACTGATTTGCATGTTAATATTTTAAAGAATAAGTGGCAGGTATAAACTAGAAATAGCTAGAAATTGTTTCGAACAAGACTGTGAAGTTGAGGCTACATTTAGAAATAATGTTGAAAAAGAATTTAATATTGGGAAATGAAACATTTAATACAGGAGACAGCAGAGAGTACCGATAAAATAAGGATCTGACTTATGAATTCAGAGTGGTGATCCCAGCTTAAAGTAGGCCATGAATCCCAACTAAAAATCATGTCATTCTCTGAAATTAACATCGTCAGTGCAAAGGCCAGCAAAGCAGGGACACACCTCTGTGCTCACTCTGTACAATGTCAAGGAGGTCAAGTGTTAAATATGCTGCCTCTCTAATTTCATTTCCCTGTCTTCCCCTCTCTCTGATCCACTCAGCATCACACTGCCCGTCTGTGTTAAGACTTTTTTCCCTTCTTTTTTACATTTTAATTAGCACGTGGCTGCTGAGGAAAAATATTGCCAGTTAGCACGTCACATCTCATTTTAATCATGAGCGCAAGAACATCAAAGTCATCTTTACACTAAATATGAATGAATGTAGACATTATAGCAGCAGGGGTTTTGTCTTCAAAGATTTAAAGGAGTGAAAGACAATTAAAAGCTGCAGGTGGAGGACATTTTTCTTGCACAAAGGCGTAAGTCTCAAATGCAAAATAAGTGTTTAGCTGATCCTCTAAAACCTAGCAGAGACTCTGCTATCTTCTCTAATCCCTATTCAAATATACTTTAATCACTCAGTGCCACTTTTGTTTTGAGCTGCGTGTACATAAGTTGTTTGCCGAAGGGTTCCTCCCCTGAAATCTAATGAACTCATCATAAATGTGACTTTTCATTTGAGATCCCCGCTGACTGCTCGGCTAATTGCATTTCCCTCCATGAAAACACGACTCCAGCAAACAGTAAAACTCTTGTGTTACGTGTGGGTTAAGGAAACCTCTGTAAATGTGTTATTAGAAATGCCACGATCACAAACAGTGAAAGCACTTTGCATCTCAATAAAATCTGGTGAGATTTGTTTAAAAACGCTCAGTAGAGAGCCTAGGATGATAAAACAACTGATTTAATAGCAAGTATAACACCATACAGTTTAATTAAATGTGCATGAACACTCATTTTCTAATGGTATATCTTGATAAATAATGAATGCTATCAGGAATGGAGTCTATTTATGGAGCTGTGTTTCCCCACTGTTTCATATAAAAGGGTTTACATGAAGGAAATTCAAGTACAGAGCTTGGCTCAATGCATATTTTTTCCTCATTTATGAAGCACAAAGTCATTTTAAGTTTACTTGGTAACAGGTAGTAAGAAAGACAAATCTGTAACAGGAAAGACATGCTGTTTGCAACTCTTATACCACATGGCTACAGGAGAGACATTACACGTATAACCGTCCTGGAGAGACTCTTTTTTAATGTACAGTTTCTTTCAGACAGTTTATATTGTTTAGGGGTCTTGAGTGAAATATTTAATCCATAATTATGTCGCTTTTTCATGAATCATATCTACTGTGTTTCTGGATTTTTTTTTCCTTGTTGTAAACATGTTTTCTTTGTAAACAGTGAATATCAATTACACCACCATTACACCAGGTGCTTGGTTCCAGCAACTCCAATCCAAAGAACAAATATGTGATCAAATAAAAAAATATGAAATCCACTATACCAAGATATTATGACTATTAGAAAATACATTTCCAAAAAGATTGGCTGGAATTTTCAAACATCATTGTTGTGGTTTAAGATATGTTTTAAAGCTATAATACCGTGGTGTTTTTCGTTGTGCACCATCTCATTTAAGCTCTCAATGTTCAACACCAGTGAGCTGAATTACCAGCAACATCAGTACTTATAGTTTGAACATGTCACTAAAGTTCCCACCAGCCAAAAGTTAGTGAAGTCCGACATCACGTCTTATTTCTCCCCCCAAAAAAACACTCATTACCCAGGGTGCTGCCCCGTCTTCTCTCCATCATGATTGAAAGTAATTTAATGGCCGAGGTTAACAAGGAGCCACAGTGATCATCTGCATTTAACCAGGCTGCAGCAGAAAGAGCAATTCAGACTTTCTACCATCACAAAATACAAAGTGACGGTGTCAAAGAGAAGAAACAGCATCTGTGCACAGCGTTCAAGCCCCGCAGGACTGCTGGGATGTTCGTGGAGTAAACATTCTTCAAACACAATATAATGGATGCAACAGTGGAGGAAGACTGATTCATAGCAGCAACAGCATTAACAGTGAGGGAAACTGAAGGATATGTTTGTTATAGGAGTGGGAGATATGGCAATTTAAATATCACTTAATTTATCATAATAAAGCTTGTTTACTGGGAATTCAATAAATACAAAAATGAAGGTCTATATGATATAATCCAATCTTAAAGCCTGTTTTTTTAATTCTTCTGTGTGACTTGGCAGATAAAAAGTATTTGTAAGAACATTGCACATTATTATAGATATAAGATAAATGGATATAGGTCTGGCCTATATTGGGAAAAAAAAAACAATGCGGAAATATATATACAAGAACACTTTTTGAAGATATATGTTTCATTATCGTGAAAAATGTAAATACTTTATGCATAAGCAAGTTGTGGTACTTAAAGTACCATTTGTTATCACAGATTTTGTTCAACTGTTCATGACACCCTTGTGAAACTTTCTAATTTTGCACCAAACTGAAATATTTAGAGCACAAATCAGAGCTAATATCAGAATTTAGACATTGAACAATGTGATATATGTTATTGAATAGTATGACTGATTTAATGTGCTGCTAGGCAGCTTTCTACATAATGAAAATTTATCGGAAAAAGCATCAGAAATCTGTCAGACTTGTTTCACCTCTTGGCTTTATGATTGATAGTTTTGTCCCCCAGTAATGATGCAGTTTTCTAAATAAAAGTGCAGAAATGACAAATTAGGTTTCATCAATATTTGAACAGCCGTGTTATGCCTTAAGTTATTTTGACTTTAACGAAACTAATGGCAAAATAACATTTTTAAAGTAAGCTTCTTTGCTGACAAACCCTCCAATATGCCCTCTACATCCTCCCAAGACAATTTAATAGAACTGTCCACTGGCTAAAGATGATTAAGGGGCCAGACATCCTGTCACATGTTGTGGAAAACTTTTCTTGGGTCAATCTCTTGGTGATTAAAGGTGCTGTGAAACCCAGAGGATGAGCTATTGCTGCTGTGTGGAGTGGCAGTTTGCTAATGATCTCAGTGAAAAAACTTGAGAAGAAAAAAGGAGGCTGATAACGTATGGACCAAGCCCCAAGAAGACGGATCGGGCACTGACTGGCCAAACGGTGGTACTTCCGTACCAGTCCCTGATGTCACCGGCCCCAGAAAGCCTTTATCCCAAACAACCCAATATCAACACTTTTAAAGGCCTTATTTAAATCATTAGGTCCTTAAGTTGTAAAATGCACAAAAAAGTAAATCCAGAGTTATTTATTCTCTCTATTCATTCTACTGAACTGAGAGTGGGAGATCGGGGCGGGGCTTAAGGGGAAACTCAACCGCGTATGTTCTATGGGGCCATCCATCCATCCATCCATCCATCTTCTCCTGCTTTTCCGTCAGGGTCGCGGAGGTAACAGCTCCAGCAGAGAGTCTAAAACTTCTCGTTCCCTGGCCACATCAACCAGCTCTGACTAGGGGATTCCAAGGCGCTCCCAGGCCAGCGAAGAGATATAATCCCTCCGCCTGGTCCTAGGTCTACCCCTCGGTCTCTTCCCAGCTGGACGTGCCTGGAACACCTCCCTAGGGAGGCGCCCAGGTGGCATCCTCACTAGGTGCCCGAACCACCTCAACTGGCTCCTTTCAACGCGAAGGAGCAGCGGTTCTACTCCAAGTCCCTCCCGGATGACTGAACTTCTGACCTTATCCCTAAGGGAGATGCCAGCCACCCTGCGGAGAAATCCCATTTCGGCCGCTTGTATCTATGGAGCCACATACGGGTAATTCTGCTCTGACAGCCAGGCATGATGGGTAATTTGTGACGATTTGCCCTCGAGAATCTCATGCTATTTTGTCTTCATGCGCCAATGTGCAGCTCTCATAGGAATGAACGAAGCCCCGCCTCCAACGCTGTATCCACTTCTTATTATACATCCATGGTGTGGACGCTGTGACCTCGGGCCACTGAGGTCCGGGCTCAGCTTCTCTGGAAGTACAAGCAGTCCAGACACCTGTTGCACTTCCTGCTGGTTTGCAAGAAAGGTCGAGCACAGCTTCGACAACTAGTAGTTTCTCTCCCAGACACTCCACCACTATGTAACACTTCTGCTTCAATTGGCTGGTGCTCCAACACATTTTACATGCACAAGCGGTTGTCCAATCACAAGAGAGCTCTGATGGTGTTTTTCTTTTGTTTTTTTTTGTTTTAAGGGGAATCAAAAACACAGATGTTTCAGTCATGTCTTTTAAGTGTGGAGTAGTCAGTATGCTTCAGGGTTGAGTCATTTTAACATGTCACCATCAGTGAACATCAGTCGATACATCACCAGACGGAAAGCGGGTATTTTGAGGAAAGATAGGTGTTTTCAGATATGCCTCATCAGGTCCTTTTAAAGAGGCCCTCTTATGCTTGTTTGGGTGTTCCCTTTCCTGTAGTGTCCCCCCCCCCACATGAGTGGAATATGTCCTCTTTAACTAGCTGCAAGATTCTTCGTCTTTCAGAACATCTTGTCCTGATTAACGTTTGTATCAAGAGTGAAAGGATAGGAAGTGTCACAGGTTGTACAGATGGTAAAGCCCTCTGGGACTGAAAGCTCTGGGTGTATAAATACACTTGTCTTTACAAAGGAGTCCTGAACCAAACTAAACGAGATTAATCTCAAACACCTGTGCTGGCCCTCGTTAGTGAGAGGACCTGCACAAGGCAAAAAGCTGCAGAACATTAAGCACTCATTGGGAAGGGGAAAAAAAGGAGGAAAATAAATTAAACTAAGAAAATGAAAGGGAGAATGAATATAAACATTGGCGACAGAGATGTACTTCAATATCCTATCTCACATTGGAAGGTAGTGCTGATTATTATACATTTTACACAATTTTTCACAAATGATAATTGGGCATCTTCAGGATATAAACTCCCCTGTCACAAGTACAGAATGTCAAGAGGTAAATAAAAATATATATGCAGATAAATTCAGCATTTGTCTAATATTTAAAACACCAGTCTTTCATACAAAACATACAATCTCCAGCAAAATTAGCCCTTTTGGTGTTTGCTTTTGTTTCTGACAGTCTCTGTCGTTTGTGTTATGTCTTACGCTTAGATTAAACTTTCCAAATGATCCACTTTTCTCCTCAAACACATTAGACGGAAATTAACTCTAATCTTTCTTTCAGAAATCACACAATTCAATGCAATAATAAACCAAGGACTTGTACATTTGTGTGAAAATGTATTTGCCAATAGATTGAAGGGCACTTTAGGACTAGAACAAACTGTCTCTTTAGGATAACAGAAGACTGGATTAAATGCAGAGCTTTTTTCTCCCTTCTGATCCACTCTGTTCTCAGTGCTTTTTACACCCCTGTTTGACATTCAGACAGTCTGTTGGCATGAGAAAAATAACAAAAAGGATGAATTAGTTATTGGCAAAAAGGCTCCTAATGCAAAGCACCCTCTATAGATATCATAAGTAATTCGTTTTATTACAAACTGAGCTCATTTTGTGAGAAGCTATTCATTCTTTTGGGATACTAAAGTCTTGATCTATTTTTTGGAAGGAAAAAAACAAAAAAACAAGACAAGCACTCTGAGCTGGCTCAAGGCTCTGCTCAGGCCATCCATTCATCAAATAAGAACAGGAAAATTGTCCTTTGAACATCACGCTGAAACCTTGACAAGAGAGCGAAATCCTTGAGTGTAAGGAATTGGTCGAGGTTAAAAGAAAAAAGATTTCCAAGGGCTGATTTCTATTAAACAAAGGTCATCATTTCTTTTCCATGGCAGCTGGCTTTGTCTAAACACGGCAGATGACATGTTTTATACGGAGAACGTGCCTTTGAATCGTCACCTTGCAATCCACCATGGGCAGATGCTGCAGATGGTTGGATGTGTTTTCATGACCGGTTTCAATTTGCACAGTGTCTGGTTTCTCTGCCGCTGCCTCCGAGTCGGCTCTCACCATTTGTTTGTTTTCATCCTCAGTCTTTCTGAAGGATAAATTACAAAACGATAAAGGTGTGTTTTGAATCCAATCTCCCCAACACAATGCCGTCGCCTCCAGTAATGAGGTCATTATTATGCATATCACAGATATCAAGAGGAATGAGCTTAAAAGCTTACACGTTTAATTGATTAAGGCCAGCAGGCGGCCATGGTGCTTTGTTACAAAGAAAGCGGTTTTTTTTTCATATTTGAGGGACGTACTCAAAGAGTTCTAATTAAATATCACTATACTCTGACTTCTATAAATAAATTAATGTCATGCTGAGGTTTAACCCGGCTACATGGTGTTGTGTGACAGCTGAAAAAAATGCGGAAAATTTGTGGCATAACAATAAGTCCAAAAATTTGTGGCATAACAATAAGTCCAAAATATTGTGTGTCACTTCTATAACAATACAAAATCCTTCAAGTCCAGTTGCATCATTTATATTTCTTCCCGTAATTCAACAGTTTGGGTTTAATGAGATATAACAGGATGGTCATTTTAGTTTCCTTCAGTAAGGTAAATAACATAACATACTCCTTTATGGATTCATATCTTTTTGGAGCCCCGTTATAATTTAGCTGACCTGAGCCACTCTACCAACAGGCTCTTTGTCACGTACGCAGTGTTTCCTCCACCTAAGCAGCAGCAGGAGCAGAGTGTTTGGAAGCCCTGCTGCTCTCTGTGGTGCAATGTGACCTGGATGAGAGCTGGAGGATATCTATCTAATGTGGGGCAGTGCAAATTGCATTGTATCCACGGGGCCGGGGAGCGCAGTGCTGGGAAACTTCAGGGACTCAATCTGCTTTAAGAAGATAGAGATGGCCTACTCTCCTCACTCTGAGAGCCTCCGGTCTGTTCAGCTCTGCCTCTGGTCGGAGGCCAAAAGGAAAATGAGAGGAAAGTAATTGATTCATCTTCTCCCTACTGATTAAATTTCATCAGACTGAGACTCTTAGATGACAAGACTTTGAAGCAGAGAGCCAGATGTGGCCTAGCTTGAATTATTGCCATTTGCTCTAAACTCTATGGCAATAAGTATAACACTTTAAGAGCACCTGTAATTATTTAGTCTTAAAGTAAAATGTCCTTCTCTTTTGGTACTTTTGACTCAGTTTAACAAGATGTATTCTCTCCACCTGGGTTGGTCCTTGATAGTGAGTATCTGCACATGGCACTGCCCTGAGGCGGTCTTTATATGAACTGGGAATAACTCACTAAAAACTCATCATTTGGTAGAATTAGAGGAGTATAAAACACTATCTCAAACCTTACTATTATGAGGACATAAGAAAGTACGTGCTCCAGGAGTAGAAATGATATCCACTGCATAGTTTTTGAATGTGCAGAAACAATATAGCTATATGCTTTCATATCTTCAGTCTGTGTATTTTTTTCTTAAAGTCTGCATTAAAGAGTAATGCAAATAATCCATTATTAGTAAACCAACAGCGTTAATCCGAGGTTAAACCTGCCTGCCAGGAGGATTTAATTTTAACCGTTTTTTATACCCTGAGTAACTCTGATCTTCAGGGGGCTCTGACCTCATGCTTTAAAATGATAAATCTGAGGCATTCAATGTCCTTGAGACATCTACCTGTAAAGGTAAAAATGTTTACACCAATGTGCCCTTGAAAGCAAAAGTCAGGAAGCTCTGCACAGCTACACCAAGTAGGTTAAAGTTGGACACATCAAACAGTTTAGACAATAATACTTTACCTCAGTTTTGTCTTCCAGTTACATTTTGCTAAGCCTGGAGTTTAAGTTTTCAGGGTGAGGGTTAGGGTTAGGTACCCTTATTTCTCGTCATCTTTGACATCTTTTTGGCCCATTGTAATATTGTCATTAAGAGAGAAATAATGGCCAAACTTATTTTTGAACAATTGACCAAATTGTAGAAAACTAGACGAACTGGATGTAACCCGTTCCGGATCTTGGGTTAGGCTTAAACCCTGTCCAGAAAACTTCTTGAACACAGAATCAAAAACGACAGCATCTGGGTAAATCTGTGAACAAGTCCGAACAAATCTCTCCAAAATAATGCCTCTAACAGTAGCCATAAGCGTGACAGCACGTCTTCCCACACTCTGCTGCAATGACCCGCCAGTTAAGGGAAGCTCAGCCACGTCCGGAGACATCTTGTCGAGGCAGCTGACCACGGATCCAGTCAGTGCCTCTGGGCTCGGCTGTTTCTTTGTCGTGAGCTAATGTAAGCGTGGATGCACACTCGCCTCCTCGGGCCGGATGCTGGTCTCTACCCCTCGGATCACAAGTTCAATTAATTTCACAGTTGGCGGCACCCACAGTCATTTCACCAGGGCCTGTTGTCTGGAACTGGAGAGAAATGGGAAGAATTTGATGCATCCCGAGCCACAGCCGCTCCATTTCCTCCTCTCCTCCATCCCCCTTCCACCCATGAAGGCTCCACTCGCCCGGAACCACATTTGATCTGATAGGGCCACAGCTCTGCAGCATATTAAAGCTCACATCACGATGATAAGGGAGAGATGAGACGGCCGCATGCATCATTACTGCGCCATAAAGACATCTCTTTCCCGCCTCGTTCAACAGAAAAAAGTTAAAGATTTATCTGAATTCATTAAAGACTTGAGTTAATTGACCGTCTGCAGTTTGATCAAATCAGCTGGACGTCGTCTCAAATAAAATAAAACGGTAAGTTATTTCAGACATGACCCGAAGTCAATTACAGCTCCACATGACTGAGAAAAATTAATAAAATCTTCCCTTGACATTGGCTGAGTTTGATACCGACTTGTGATGGGAACATTTTCAAACACATAAACTGGAATGGCAGCACTCCAAAAGCCCAAAACAACTCAATACTCCGATCTCGGTTTAGCATTTTATTTTACGAGCTTATGTTTTTTAGGAGCCAAGACTTGAGGCACCGCAGGGGTGGTACACCCTCTGATTAGGCAATCATCCACAGGTGCGTCGGTGAGGTACTGACTTACAATGAAGGATTTAAGTCACAACAGTTTTTCCTCTGAAAGGAGCACAATTGCGTTTTATCGGTAAACTAAACATTGCAACATTGAATGTTAGGAATATCCAATATGCAGTTAAACCAACAGGAAATTTAAGCACCACTTTACAAACTGTGTCATTAATCAAATCATGTCAGGCTTTCTTTTCAAGATTGTAAGTGATCTTGTATTGTACACCAAGTGCACTGGCAGGGTGTGGCAATAAACTATTGACAAAAGTGCAACTAATTAATCTTTGAATGAGGACACTAAATTAAAATTGTTCATGAACTCTTTTGTGAAATGCAACTGCAACCTAAATTGCTGACTACATTGTATCAGCATTTATATTCTGCCCATGTGTGATCAGCACATTGCAGAAAGTGAAGAGAAAGATTTAAAATAGAAACGTTAGTGATTTAGTTGGCAGTTGCATTTCACAAAAGAGTCCCATTTAAACCAGATTTAGCAACTGATTAGCTTCATAATTGCAAAAACCACCTCATTTCTTCTTAGAGGGATTTACAAATATTACATTTCCATTGGATCAAACATGGATGACTGCAAGATTTGTTAATTATGCCAAAATGTAACACAAACACAGGCAGCAGTAGGTGAGCGGTAAAGCATAAAGTCAAGTGGTGGGTGTCTAAATTCAATACCAGAGCCCAGAGAAAGCCTACAGAGAACCGACATCTCCATCCAAAACCTTTTCTACTGTGAGACGAAAGAGCAGCTGTGGGTTGCAGACGGAGCTCTGCGGAACGCACTTTTAATAATACCTAATGCTGATGGCGCTCCGCAAACCACATTAAACTTGGTGATGAATGAGAGGAAAATGTGTAAATATTATAATGAACCATGAAGCATTCCTGCAGGCACTCAGCTGGCCTCAGCTCTTAATGAGCGCCAAAGAAAAGTGGCCACACTGCTTGTTGAAACATCTCTGATAGATGTTACACGATATTGGATGAAAAAGGCCCCCATTAAAATATCCAAACATTCCACTTCAACTACCCTTCCCCTTCCTATACTTTCTTTCCCCCATATTCTCGTTGCCACTGTATAGGGAGTGTTTTTACAAAGAGAACATACACATAGGAAGGCAATAAACAGGGGATCACTGAGCTATTTCACCTATGTCTTACTCCACAGATTTGCACATGAGTAAGCCTGCAATCTCTGATCTTTCCATCACAGCATGGTCTGTAAGGATGCAGAAATGTAATGGTACATGCGAGGGCTCCTTAACATCTATGCTTTTTTAAAGAGCTAGATTTATGAATGAAGCCTGGTGGTGAGTAGGATGCATCACTCGAGTGACTGCAGTTCTGCCTGAAAGGGTCACATAACTCGTGGGTGGAGTAAGATTTCCCGTTAGCAGTAAACATTCAGAGACAGTGACTAACCATGCAGTTAGTGGAGAAGACTCCGGCGGTGTCGTCCACCTGCAGATGAGCTGAATTTGTAATTTCTGGTGCCATTTTACATACAATTACCAGACATTTGTGCCTGTAGCGAGATTTCGGAGCCGCTGGCAATTTGGCACTCGAGCAGGAGAGGAGAAGAGTGGAGGAGAGTGGGAGGTTTGCCGTTGAACAAAAATCACATCTCTTCCCAACTGGGCGCTCATTTGTTTTCACGGCGGTTTTCTGTCTCTATGATGAGCTCATTGTGCCTTTACAAAGTCCTTTGGGTGGTGTGTGTGAATGCATTCTAATTGTAGATTTGTGAGCAGTAAAGACTATATCGTTGTCCTCGTGTATACACCAAGGAGGCAACCTCCTCTAGGTCTAAAAAGTGAATTCACCGTGGAAGTGCCTTAAACCTTGGTTTTGTCACAGGTATAACAGGGGCTTACTCCACTGCTGTCAAAGAGAAGTCGAATTTGATGGAAATCTATGAAAAAATTACCCTATTTCTCACTTGATTTACATTTTGCTGATCAGTTTATTGTCTCAATCACTAGTCTTTCAATACAGCACGAGGTTCATTTAGTAAGTGGTGTTCCCATTTAATTTAACATGCATAATAAAGCGGGATATGCCTTCTGATTGACATTAGGGTACCGAGATGTTGTCCGGTTTGTATGTTTTTCATCTTACAATGTTAAGACATCATTGGAAGGTTTTAGCTGGGTAACAATGGTAGCAAAGCGCTGTCACATAGTGTAAAAATAAAATGTTTAGAATGCAACTCAGAGTAGCAGTAGTAGAAATACTATATTCATAGCAATACTAACTTTAATATCTGCATGCATTTCACAGTGTTGGTGAAAAATACACATCTTCAGTACAACTCATTTGTTTCCTCCCGGCTTCTGAAACTTAAATAAAGTTTCGCAAACTTAAATGAAGTTTAGACGGGGTGTTGGGTTAGAAGCTGAACAGGGTGTTAACGTGCCCTTTAAATATTTTCTTTCTGGTGAGTAACCTCTGGTTTTAACTTTCAGATGAAAAACGATCAGTTTGCATACAGTATGTACGTCTTCTGCGTTTAAGCGAGTGCATGTGTTCTGAAATTCAGCCTGCATTGTTTTCAAAATGAGGACATTGTCCTTCACAACACTGCCATTAACATTCAGCCTCTTCCCGCCACTAAGGATTTTTCTCGTCCTTGGTTGTCAGCTATTTTTCTTGAATTATTCAATCCTCCTGGCAGCTTTCTGTTTTTAATGCAATCATTTCTCATTGTAAAGGGAGAATACTTCCTTTATGACAAAACAACACTGCCTAGGGCCAGCCTGTCTACGTAACAGAGCTAATTCCTTGCATACCAATACGTGCATAAAAAGCCGTCCTCTTTTAAATATTGGTATTTGGTTGTGGCCTCTTTGCTGACAGAAGCATTTCCATGTCCAGCTCTGCCCTGTCCTTGCCCTCCACTCATAATTACTATTGACAGGTGCAGCGCAGATAACGCTAATCTGCATCCTAACAGGATTTCACATGTCATTCACAGTGCTTTCTCATCGCCGCCACATTCAATTCACAACTTTGTTACGCTGTTAATAACGTTTCACAGTGGCACAGCCCACAGCCTTCAGAGTGGAGGATGTGAAGGGGAGCCTATCTCGCTCACAGGTCTGCTGCCGGAGTTTAGGTGAACGAATGCTTTTTGGACTCAGCATGATGAGAGGAAAATATATCACTAAAATGCAGATGTAATAGATTGAGTCAACTAAAAGTAGCAAACATTCTCAGAATCCAATATAATATTTACAGAGTTTGGAGACTACACATAGGTAACAGAAGTCTATACTCAATAAAATCAATATGTCGCACTCACGCTTCTTTGGATAGCGCGCCAACAAATTGCATGTGATATGCTAAGGAGCGGGATATTTCCAACAGATGTCTGTGCAGTTGACCAATCATACCAGAGCCGGCCAGCTAACCAATCAGAGCAGACTGGGCTCTGGTTTCAGACATAGGGTGAAAAGACGTGCTGCAGCACAGGCAGTATGAGAAAAATAAATACTGATTTGAACATTAAAGCATGGAGACATGTCACAGTAGAGGCACAAAATACAAATCTTAAAGCTGAACCTTTGCATAATGTGTCCTCTTTATTACACTTTTGACTTTATGTGCTTGACTTTAAACCTGCCAGCTACTAATATGTCCTGCCATTTGAGAATTACTTGTCCTCAGTGTTTCCTGACCTGACCTCCACACCCACCTGCACACCTGCTTGGCAGTATAAATAAATTTGAATTGCTTTGCCTACAATGTTTTACTTGTTCTTTTACACTGCGTCAGAGGAATGGTAGGTGAAGAAATACAATACAATGTACAAAAATCCAATGCAACTAAAACAAACAGAAAAAGAAAAAGCAACATTTTTGTCCAGGAGATATACACAATGGAAACTTAGATGGAACAAATGGCATGGCCATTCCCTTTTTGGTCAAATCATATTCACCATCACTACGTGATATTTGAATTCACTGGGATATTCAAATATATTCTGAAATGCTTGACACAAATTTATACAGATACTATATGTGGTCTCCTTGATATGAAAGTGGAAGAAGGACAATATTTATTTCCAATTTCAGATAAAGAATGTTTGGAAAAGGTAAGTGGTGCTTTAACGTGAGATAGCGAAGGTTGACGCGCCATCCGGTCAGCTATTCAGACGTGATTTCAGAGTACAAACATCAATCCATAATGCATGAGGAATGGGTAGATATGAAGAGATGTTAAGAATCTGTATTTGTGCGTGTGTTGAATTCTTTTGAATCTTAGTATTCACTCTTTGCCATGAGGCAGGAAGGCTTGTGGGATTCTCAGAGTGTGAGTTTCCTCTAACCAACCTCATCACGTTCATTAGCCTTGTATTTAATGGACAGGCGAGATAAGTAGAGGAATCAATTCATATTGTGCTTTTGGCGGTCGCATATCTGCGTGGTGCGAGAGGATGGTCGCCCTGCTGCTCTGAATAAAGCTCATTGAGAAAGAAGCGGAAATTAACACTTCGGTGAGCGCTGTGCTGACTCAAAATTACCTGATAAAGACCAATCAGTCTGGAAGCAGCCTGAAAACCACCTGGTGACAGAATGAAGGTTTGGAGTTGTCATGGATCACAAACAGCAAAGATAATCAGTTTTTTAATCACCTTAGACTCAAAAACAGTATTGCATGCTTAGTTTTTAAGAAACATGAGGCATGAAACATATTTATGTCTATGACTGGAATCAAGTAGATCATTTGTTTGTCAAAACTGATTTTTTTTTTAAAAGCATCTTTTTGTTAAATTTACGTTAAAGTAATGCTTAAAGTTGTCTTTAAAGACCATACACAAAAGTGGTCCACCAACAAAGATGTTTTTATTATGTTTGCACAATTGTGCTGCGTTCAAATAAGTCTGAACTCAAAACTCAAATGTACTCGATGAAGAATGGAAGCACACATTATAATAATACACAATAATCTGTAAGGCAAAGTAGAGTATATTTCCCCATAGCTTTTAAAATATTATGTACTCTCATTACAAAATGTTTTGCCAATGTTATTTTATAGGAAGCTTGTTACGGTCTATGGACGATCACTTCCAGACATGGTCCAGCGTGAGTAAAACGAATGTCACAAGATATGTGGTGTTCTCTGCCAAGTATTCACGTTTGACACCTGAACCTCCGGAACATTTGTCATTGGAATGTCATCCCCTCTATAGCCCCCTTTCAGCACGGTATTTATCAAGAATTCACTCGCTGGCCCAAAAAATATCTTTCAAAAAAATTCATTCTTACAGTAGCAAAAAAGTGTTTACATAATTGTGTGTAAACTTACGAAGCCAATAGACCTCAATTCGCCATGGCTTTGGTTTACATATGGCTCCCAAAAAGCTTGAAAATTATGAAAAATGTGTAGATGTCTAGAATGCAGCATTAGAGCTCAAAACAGCTACAAAAACTTAAAACGTGAATGAAGTT
Organism: Eleginops maclovinus; assembly: GCF_036324505.1. Classification (NCBI taxonomy): domain Eukaryota; kingdom Metazoa; phylum Chordata; class Actinopteri; order Perciformes; family Eleginopidae; genus Eleginops; species Eleginops maclovinus. Next base: position 6,502,314 of record NC_086364.1, read on the forward strand.
TGCCATATATGTTTGATTAAATCAGTTATTATCAATATAAGATTTGCTTTAGCAGTATTGGTAAGGCCTGCATCAACATGACCTTCCGGCTCTCGATTATACTTGATCCAAATTGGACCCCTGAGTAGCTGAATGGATTATGTCCCTTATTTTATTGCTTTTAAATCCACTTAAATGAAGCAAATGTATGCATTTATTCATAAGGTGTTTAGAGGAAATATGATTTGCTGTACAAGCTGTTTCGGGCGATATTTTCTCAGAGTGAGGGTAAAGATGCTAACTTTTGCTCAGAGACAAATATTTTTAATGTGTTCTTCTTTAATAAGTGGATTTCCTATGAAAATTGTATTTCATAGTTGCCCAAAAACCTTTATGCAAATACGCCAATTAGTGCTTGGAATAAATATACATAATTTTTTGTGCAGTGACACAAATAAAAAAAGTGGTTAATTTAACCTTGTCGTCATCTGCTCTTTCATCTCAGTGAAAAAAAGTAAGTTGAAAAGCAAAACTTCTGCTGTAGCCACATCTGATAGAGAGTTTGTTCAAAATGCCCAGCCTTTCTAGATTTGTGTGTGTCTGGGTTCATATCTGAACAAGTGTGGGCCTCGAAGTGCTTCCAACTGTCACACAAATCTCCAGGATGAAGAGTTCACAGCTTGGTGACAGGAAGCTGAAGGAGTAAGGCTTTTACTGCTGTTTTACTGTCTGATGCCTTGTCTTTGTGTCTGTGAATGCTTTCATCGTCTCAGAACATAAAGCTACACACCATTTCAGCTCTTTTCTTTGGTATTGAAGGTTGGGCTGTATGGATGTTTCCAGCTGTCAGGTGAACTGTGGTTCATAAGTTTAGTTGAGGCTTCACTTTTAGTTTATTATCCAGGCAAACAATCGATTTCACCCTTCAAATACAGAATTAGTGGGTTGATGCATAGATAGAAAAAAAAGATGTAGGTGGTTTGATTATTTGCCTTAGTTACAGTCCAGTTCATCCCACTCTGTTTGGAGGTCGCTCCACAGCATTCAATCAAGCATTAAAAAGCCCAAACCCCACAGGTATTAATGGACTTAAATAGCATTTGGGCCCCGGGATCCAACCGCCAACCCATAAATTAAGTGGAGAAGCCACTGCTGAGCAACAGTCCCCCGCATTCAGTATAAAACACAAAGAAAATAACTACAGTCGGAAAAAGAAGAAACAAGCATAAAACTGTAATATCAAATATACATATTTTAAATAGACCTTATCAGCTTGAACAGACCATTTGCTATCCTGGCTCCAAAAAAGGGATATCAGGACAGCAGAAAGTCTGCATACTTTCCGTCGCAAACTCGAAATCCATCTGTTACTTGTAATTATATCTGAATAATTTCCATATAACTCACTTGATGAAAAAACTAAATACAGACAGACTTCTGCAATAAGTCCCCTCTCCTGCATCTGGTGCTATGATAATGTAAAAATACAAATCAAGATGGTAGTTTTAGCCGAAGGTCATCAGTCTGTCTCTCATTTTTGTATTAGCAGGAGTTAGGCAGAGTCGCCAAGGAGGCTGCTTCATCTCGCTTCACAACGGCTCTTCAGAAATCTATGGGTCCCTTCAAGGACGACCATATTTCATGCAGTCTATGCTCCACACACTGTGATACGCTGAAACTTTAGAGGGGATTTTAAGCAGCAGCATGAGCGAGCACTTGATCCAGAAAAGGACTGACTCACCACCTTTCGATCTCTTTAAATCATTATAAAACATTACAGTCAGGTTGGTAAACATGAATGTCACATTAAATGATTTATTGATCCATGATTCTCAAGATCAAAGTTTCAAGTTACCACTGCTCGAGTTCAGAGCCACTAACAGCAGCCTTAAGGATGGAGGCACATAAGGACTCGGTAATGGAGGCAAACTGGGCAAGTGATACCTACTTGGCACGCTTTTACTCACCTCTATTTGCACTCAGCTACACGACCATGCACAGACACTCTGTAGGCCTGCAGGGAATACAGTAGGGGGGAGGTGGGAGCACTGCAGCAATGCGTCCCAATAAGACAAGGTCACCTTAAGTGGATTGGGATGAGGGGTGGAAAGCAATTCCCTCGGGACAAAAAACAGGGAGCAACTCATGAAAAAGTAATTAAGCAGGATGCACATCAGTGGATGCCACAGGCGCAGAAGGCAAGGAGAGAGATGAAGAGGGCCCGAGGATGAGGGGGAATGTCTGTACACAACATTTTTGGGAGATGTTCGCTAAAAGCACTCCAAGGGAGCATTTAACCTCAAACATTTTCCGGGAGTGCTTGCCAATAAAAATGTTAAAAATGATATGTCTCATATTTTTCCCCACTGCCAATGGAATACCTTTGAGAATCAAATAAATATGTCAATGGTAAGATTCTTTTTTTTTGCTTTGTGCTTTTTTGTGCTTTTAGACAGAGACAGACATTTGGGCTATTTAAATCAAATTGACTTCACCTAAATTAACCTGATAACCCATTGTAAGCTTATACAAGTCCATCAAAGTTAAAGTGGCAATCTAGATGATTTTAATTGAAGTTAATCTCTTAAGTCATTATCTATCACTGAATGAGGTAACACAATGGTGATTGAGCCTATGGCGCACTGATGAAAGTATTGCAATATTTATACATTTGCATAGTGTGTGCCTGTGGTGTCATTCCAGAAAAATGCAGTATGACAGTTTATATATCAGAACTCCATTATCTTCAATAAGTCAAATTCTAAATTAAAATAGACAGACTTCTTAAGGATCATCAATTCAAGCAGGTTTTTTCCCAATCAAGCAATTGTACGTACTGTATGTTTGTATCGTTCTATCTAAAGCCTTAGGGATGTGCTTTTTTCACTCTTTTTTGTCTATATATTGCTTTGAACAATAATTAATAAGGGTGATTTAAAGATCTTCCACCTACAGTATACAGTAGGCAATAGTAATGGTTTAATTCTGTTTTGGCTATTAAAACCTTTTGGTAAAAGGTAGGGAAACATCTTGGACATGAGTTAAAGAATAATTCTTCTTCAGTTGCCAAATCAGGAGTCAGAAATGAATCTCAACATATAATAATAACAACGTATTTGTGTGATAATTATGCCCCCTGTACAATTGATAATGCCAACGGCAGCCATAAACCAATTTGTGTCGCTTACGATGTAGTTTTTTTATTTTTTCACTGTCTCATTTTAAATCATTTCTCTTCTCATGCGACCTGTTCCAGTCAGTCATGCATTTTGTATGCTGAGATTTCAATGAAAATGACTCACTACCATGGCTGTCCTCTCTCCAGCCGCTCGACGCTCATTTGAAGTGAGCTTGCATGAGAGATAGCTTTGAATGCACCAGTAAACCAATTTATTCAGTAATTGTAGCTTATGGCCATAACTGATTTCATGAAGGAAATGAAAAGGCCTCCCTGTTCTGTTGTGTAATTCAATAATAGTTGGCTTTTATAAATAAATCGAAAAAAAACAAAGTGAGGAAAGTAGTTCTGTAAAATTACCATGTACACCTATTTGATTTTATCATTTTGGGGCTCTAAGACAGCTCAATGGCAAAACAGTGGCTATCCAATAAAGGCAAACAAGCCAAAAAGGAAAAACATTTGACACCTCTAGCACTTTCCCACCTGGCAACCCTGAACATAAAGCATCTCAACCACTTTTGATCGATGTAAAGTTTCTCACCCAGGTTTAGGAATCTCATTCTGTTTGAACATCCACTGTGAGACAGCCGCTTCTATCAGAATACACCCACCAAGGTCCGGAGCTGTTAAATGGCTGCATCACTACAGACAATCCATCACGGGGAATAGACTTGGACAGGCAGTGAACACACCATTCTCCCCCAACATTCACTGATATCAGACATAAATCCTTGCCAGTGGCCTCACACACACTCCAGCAGGTAGACTTGTGGTGCTTGTGTGTGTGTGGATCCACAAAAGGCTCGGAGTGCCATGTTATATTAGGGATGCTTGAATATTAATGACATTATTTGGAGCTTTCGTTAGCAGCTTGTTAGCTCTCTGACGTACATTCAGATGTGCACTGCTTGTATTGTTCATTTCACTACGTCGCTCCCACACAAACAATTAAATGCAACACGCACAGATGGGTTTGTGGTTCACGCTCAGACGTGCTTTGTCTAAGGAAACAGTGGATTTTCAAGGAATTATTGAAAATGTTTTGTTTGTGTAAAGCGTCCAACCTTTGAAATGCAAATAAGAGCCGCCAGAGCAGGCTGCTACACAAAGCTTTTAATGTAAGTACATGTACTGCAATATGAAAATACCCTTTTTACAAAATCAAGTCATGTATTCAAATATTAAATAGACAAATAGCGGAATGAAAGGGTTGATTATCAAGAGTGTACTCTGGTTTTTCTCTTTGTTTCAGGGCAGAAAAGAAGAAAAGAAAGCAAAGACTATCAGGAAAGAAGGGGGCATGAGGGACGGTAGGGATAAAGAATTGAAAAAGGGGAAGGTAGAAGAAAGGAGGGGGGCAGAAAAAAGGACGAATTAATAGACACAATCAGGGAAGTATGTAAGAAAAAAAAAAAGGGTGGGTAAAAAGAGAGAAGGAAAGAAATAATGCAAGGCAGTGAGGGAGGGTACAAGAACAAATAAGAGGAAGAGGCAAAAAGCAGAACATAGGAGATCAAGGAGGAAGAAGAGTAGGAAGCAAATGAATATGAAATAAGAGGAAGAACCAAAGGGAGGAAACAAAGGAAAGAAAGAAAGGAAAGGAGGAAGCGCAGAAAGAAAACATAGGAAAGACGGGAGAGAAATAAGCAAAGAGGAAACACAAGGAAGGTAAAAAGGCAGAAAATAGAAGACATAAAAAGAACCAAAATTAATAAATAAGTTAAGAGGGAATAAGGGAGGAAACTAAATAAACAAAAGTCAAAATTAAATGGTTACAATATTACACTAAAATCAAAATACTAAAGTACCTAAAATAGTACTTGACCTTCCGTCTGTCCCCCTCAATTTTGACTCAGGAGGACACCACTTGCATGGTCAATGGGAAAACAGGTTTAATACATTTGCTCAAATTTTGCAGTTAACCATTGCCCATGCACCTCTGCATATGTATCCTGAGAGATGCACCTGGGGGCAGGTGAGTCTGATGCCCTGTGCAGATGAGAGCTGTAATCTTAATCAGGAATGAGATACGAGGCGTCTATACGGAGCTCTGGAGCTGACATGGTGCACATCTGTCAGTCTGCGACAGCCAGCTGTTTAACTTAGACATGTATGCTGGAAGCTGACAGGACCTTCGCTTCGAGGTGACAGCTACCGCCATCAGGCAGCTAAAGCGTGTCACCTTATAGGTGCAGGGAAAGGGGAGGGGGCCAGTACAGTCGGGAGAGGGTCACTGCCTCATGCCCCCTTTTTGAATATTAGTAACAAGCTGTTTAAACACCCATTTATTACATACAAAATGAAATGAAAAATCTACTTGTATCCATTGCCAAGTGAAAATATACGTATTGATGATTGATGACGTACCTTTTCAAACTTGTTGGTCATTTTTGTTGTACTTGGTTACTTCCAAAATGGTATTTTTTCAGTTTTAAGAGGAATAAAAAAGCCACAAATGTTTCAGTCATGCCCATTAAGTGTGCAGTACTCTTTATACTTCAGGGTTCAGTCGTTTTAACATGTCACCATCAGTGAACGTCAGTCGATTCATCACCAGACAGAGGTGGGTATTTGGGGGAAAGATAGGTGTTTTCAGATATGCCTCATCACGGCCATTTAAAGACGCCCTCTCAGGATTTGGGGCGGTTTTTTTTTCTCTTTTCTGTCGTGTCTTATATCAGTTGTTGTGCATGTAAATGATCTACAAAGGCTAAAATCCCAAAGTTCTCTCACAGACTCCCCCCTGCCTGAAACACCTCCAATGGACTTTTATGTAGCATAACATAGCAACACTTGCGCTTCTATTGGCTAGCACTCCAACGCTTTGTATGTGTTTGGCTAAGGGGAGGGACATCTCTAAGATGTTGAACAATCAAAACAGAGCCTGCCAGCTAACCAATCAGAGCAAACTAGGCTCTGGTTTCAGACGGAGGGGGGAAAAGAGATGTTGTAGCACACGTTATTTAACTGCTAATAGACTTCAACACATTGGGATAAAGAATGCTGTTGAATGTCTGTGTCTTATATTTTTATTTCATCCAACTCCAACCAAACTTTAACCAAGAAGTGTTTTCAACTCAATGGAGAACACAACTTGTTTGCTGTTTTAAGGTGAAAATACATGCTGCATTTATGGTTTAGGAGGTTGAAACATTGCAACAAAGTTGACAAACACGAAATGTAACGTAGCGGTGCAGAGGCTATGAAGATACTACAAGGAGACTGGGAACTATTTGGTTAGTTTAAGTCTCTTGTGTTAACTACAACAAGTTATATGTGCTGGAAGAGATTTTTAAGCAAAATGAATAAAGTTGGTGTAAGGCTTTCCCTTTACGACATGAAGTATTTTATGATCTAGCAAACCCAATTCCCCTGCAAAACTTCCACTCACAATGATCCTTGCCACATATCCGGAGACTGTAAAAATAAAGCTGTCATCAGTTCAATACAACATTTCTTCCAACAACCCTTTTGGATTCTCTGGATATTTATCTCACTTACAGCAATAGTGTATTAACTTGCATACAACAAATGATATCATAACAGTATAGAATCCAATGAAAAGCTACACAAACCTGACGTGGAAAAAATGAAATCCCCAAAAACAAAGTGTGCGGAGGGAAGTTGGATCAAATGAAAGGTATTGGCATGGTGGTTGGTATGATGCTAGTCCTTTATGTATAATAGAGTAATTCATCATTTTTAGAAAAACATGTCTTAATACTTTCCGTTGGTGAAAACATGAATTGCTCTTGTGTCGATCCTTTAAGCAGATTAGTGTATATATTGTAAATCAGGACCTCCGATTTATGGATTAAGTTGCTTGTGGATTCAGATTCTGTAAAAAAAGGGTACTCAAAGTCTAGTGAAAACCTCAAAATCCAAATCTCATTCTGTGATTTATGATTTCTACTTAAAACAATACATATTGGGATGGTGGCTCTTAAAAAGAGCAGAACCTTTCAAATTGAGCGTATAAATCAGACTTTCACTTACCTTGCGCACATGTCAGATCTGTTAAACTTTTTATGACCTCTCCATAAAAGCCGTAAATAATCAATATAACTCTATGGCCATTGCATTCGTTGAAACCTGCTGTCAAACTCCACCAGTAAAAATATTTCTGCTCATAAAACCACCAACGGAGAAGAAAGTAATACAACTCTGACAGTCTGAACCCAATGACTGCACTGTGATAATCGGCCAAAGGACTTGTGTGTGTGTGTGTGTGTGTGTGTGTGTGTGTGTGTCTTTTCTTATCAGGTGTGAGCAAAAAGCAGGTTGTGAGTCTCCTTCTTGGTAAGAAAGTGAATCTTACCGTAGGAGAGGGGGATGTCCAGATCGCCCTGCCAGGACATCTGCCCTGATTCGTCTATGGAGTGCTGCGCTGTGAAAACACAACAACAAGCCTCTTGTTTACAGCTCGTTCTCACCCCAACGCCGCTTAGGATTCATTAAAAGTCCAAGGGAAGACAAGAGCGGGGAAAACTACTACCGTGCCATGCTGCGTTCACACTGGCGGAAGTGTTACTTTGTCATTGGAAGTGTGGATTTATCACAGATAACGAATGTGTGCGTGTGGACTTTGCAAGATGTCACTTCAAGCCATTCTGTATTGTTATGTACAACTTCCACTGAGCTGAAACAAAAGTCACAGTCATGTTATTGTTTTTTCTCTTACTATAACCATTTGGCAGAAGGAGACCAACAGCATGACACATTGGCTTTGTGAGTTCAATGATTGTTATTCTGAACTTGGTTTTCAGGACACTGTGAAGTGAGGCGGATGAGGTTGAGGACGGGCTTTGAATTTAAATGTATTTTTATACGATGGGGACGATACAGTAATGTAGTTCCAATACGGAGCATGATCAGATGAAACTGATGAGCTGCAGAGAGAGTTAATAGCTATTACCTTTCAAGTGGCCACGTCCCAGTGTCACAAACCCAGAGGAGATGAAGTTGTGCATGTCTTGGCCTCCGCTGCGTAGATTTTCTTTCCCATAGTGTCCTGGTGAGACAGAGCAAAAGTGGAAATGAATATTTCAGCAAGACGGCATATGGTACATATCTTAGATACACCCTTCTCATAGAGTCGAGGTCACAGAGCAGCACAGAGAAAACCGTCCGTGTCCTTGGGATATGAGTTGTGTTGGAGACTTGGTGACGCGTTTATTAGATCGGCTAGTTAGTGAACCATAGCTGGCAAGCACAAGGATAATATTCAAGCTAGTAAGTTGGCGAGTGCTGCGCGTTGAAGCAAATGTCCATGTCAAATTCCATGTCAGTCAATGATGTCATTGGGCCGAAAATACTTTTTAACATTCACTGGCATTGGGCAACATATGCTTATAAATCAGTGGATACATGTTTTTAGGTAAATTAACTACTCAAGACAATTGCCAGAAGATCAAGGGATGACCCGGGTATTTATTGTTCTCGAGAGACAGGCCATTTTGGCATCACGTGCCACTGAGTAACTCCCCTTGGATTGAATGGGGCAATCCGACACTGTATCCAGTTCTCTCTTTACATCCATTTGCAAGGGTTAGGGTTAACCCTGTTAGGGGCAAACCGAGATAATTAAAACCGATGGCCATAACATAAGGCTATTTGATTGAAAGACACAAGTTTCTTTGTAATATTAAGGATATTTTCTGACTAAAACTCTAAAGTGCTCAGGCAGCATTTGGAAAAGTTACTATGTAACGCATTGTTAAACTCAATGTTAAGATGAATGTACTTCGTTTCGTCACAATGAATTCACAAAGAAATGACACCATTTGAAATTCTTGAATGACTGGGCGTCAATACTGATAAGTATCTGTACTCAATTCTCTGGTCATATCTGCCATTATATAAAGGAGTAGCCATCGACGAGGAGAATACTAAGCAGGGCTGAAATGGCACCAAAGCAACTCTCCTGTAGGATCTTCTCGTCAATATGTATCGCTTAAGGATGCAAGAGATGCAATCTGCAGGTGTAAGGGTTTTCACACAACCAATTTATCAAACACTCCTCTCTCTCCACACAGAAAAGGAAGTATTAAACACAATAGAAAAATAAAATGCTGCGCTTTTGTCTCTTCAAAGGTAAGATAATTGTGGTTGGATACACTGCGTTAGAAAGAATTAAACCCATAGTCTTTTAGGATGCCGGTACAGCTTCAAACCATTTTGGATTTCAAAACACCACTCTGTAATGCAATTTGTACCACATCACTGCTAACTCCACTCTGAACCAGTGCGGTAATTGAGAGTGCGGTCTGAACACAAAGCAGTGAGACAAGGTGCCTGCTAGCACCCCTAAAACTTTCAATTGTCCTGTCGATCACGGACAAGTGTTACGAAGAAATGAAGGAACGTAGTGTCGGTGAAAACAGCAACAAAAGAAAGTTGCTCTTTGAAACGTCTCCTCTCTTTCTCTCCGTTTGTACCTCTCTACATTAACTAGCGAACAGTTAAATGCCTCTCTTTCTCAAAGGAACCACTTCAAAGTCAATAACATCACTCAGACCTGTGGGCCTTGGGAAGCTGATATTGAACAGCATTTCAAAGTATCATAATGAGAAAAAACACCTGGGACCATTAGAGATGGTCTTCATCACATCCAAGTTTGGCACTTAGGCCTGAGCACCACAGCTCATTTGTTCCTTTTTATCCAACCCAAAGGATGTCTACAAGCTCAACTCTGCTAATGCGGGACCTTCGGAAGAAACATGAGAAGAACAGTTCAGGGCGATAAGAGATTTCTTAGCAGCACTGTATCTATGTAAATGATGACGTGTAGAGCTTATACAGTATGTATGATGTCTCCCAGGGTGAAATGCAGATGAACATAACCTCTGCATACTCCAAGGACGGCACCGTGAAGCTGAGAAAAGGTAGCTGCAGAGACTGATTGTGATAAAAATTGCTCCTACATAGCCATAAAAACCTATAGCCCCCTTATTATCTCTGCAAATGTTCCTCAAAATCACATTATCCACACTGCAAAATGAAAGAATATCCCACATTTTCTTATAGAGGATAACCACACTATTAAAGTTTTTCATCACACATGAAGGGCGAAGGGAGATAAAACGCAAATCTCTGGATAAAAGTGAAATTTATGAAGCAATACTTTAATTGGCCTTCAGGGAAAGTAAACAGTTATCAAATTGGAGAGTTAAATCTGCACAAAAGTCATGCGGGTATGGAGTTTATCTCAAAGTGTTTGTGTATAAAACATAAAAAGGTTTATCCCTTTGGATTTTCCCTTTCCTGTAGTGCGTTATACAGGTTTTGGTGAATGATTTAAAAAGGCTAAAATCTGAATGTTACCTCCAGAGGGAGTTTCTCTCCCACAAACTCCTCCCCCCTCGATTGGACTCCTTCGTTTCCTTCAGTAACATAATGACATCACAATGCAACACTCACATTTGTATTGGCTAGTGCTTCTACACATTGTACGTGATAGATATTTGTACAAATATGAACCTTAAAACTTAGCATAATAGGGCACCTTTAAGCTATTAACTCTAGGTCTAATAACTATACTTTTTTTTCAATTTTCAAATGTTGAACTTTTTTTGTTGTTGCAGGATTTAGCAGGATGATTTAATGGTTATAAAAGCTTTTAGTTTGATAAGTAAAAGGAACAGACAGTGTTTAATTGTGACGCTAGAGGCAGAATGACACATCCAGACTTACTATCATCAGCAACATGACGTCATCATTTGAAAAGATCATCCCAAAGCTGGTCTCATGTCATTTTACGGTAGAATTGTGTAGGGTTTTAAAACTCAAATTGAACCCCATTGCTCTGAGTGTCCTACAGAGATGATTCCTTTCTCCGTCTGCAGAGTTGGGAACACTTTGCTGCTTCTTATTTTCACAGCACCACAGAAACTTTAGGGCAGAAAATGAGAGAACAGGACCGAACTCCGGGAAATTGAAGTGATAATGCCCATTCAAGGACAGTTGTAGAAGTACCATCCACATCCCAGGACACACTTCATTAGCATTTCATCTAGGCACAATATCTCCTCTGGAACATTGAGTGGGATGAGTTCACAGCATATATTGCTGATGTCTTCAGTTCAAATCCAGAAATCCACCATAGCTGCATCAACCTCTTTGAATGTTTTTTTTTCAGTGATAAAAAGGGTACAAACTGTATAAGGCACCATCAATTAACAGAGCTTGTGACAGAACCATTTTTAAAATTTTGTATGTGCTGCTATGTCTGAAAGTCTATTCAAATCTATCTTTCTTTTCTATCGAATCTGATCTGATGGTGTGACCCAGGAGATGTTTTCAAACCGAGGAATCAATGTAGCCGCCGGCTCCCCTCATAAAGGCCACCATTTCACAAAAGGATTTAAACATGTAATATTGATTGGAAACACATTTATTAAATATATATTTAATCCCTTTTTAACCAAACCTTTCTATTTAATGAAAACCTTGAGGGCAAAGAAAATACTGACAGTGGAAACAATACATTTACCCTGGATCCTTCAATTACAAAATGCCACACTTAGTTTTTTGTGGCCAGCTTTGCATCATTTATGTTGTTGAAAATAAAATAAAAAAATAGAGATACTGCATATTTAAGAAGAAATGGTTAAACAAAAAAGTCTAAATTGTGTTATTCATCTATTCTGCTAATACGATATACTTTAAGAAATCATCTGCATATTGTTACTCCCTGTAATCATTCTTAAAACGTGAAAGGGCTGGGAGTAAGTCTTCTGCTTAGACTATAGGAAGTGTTTCAACATGCCTTATTAAAATCTATATTTTTGTCATCATTCTTTACTTACCATCATTGGTGGAAAGTACATTCACTTTACCCAAGTATTTTCATTTAGGACTACTTTATACAAAAAACACTTTATACTATATTTATTTGTATATATTTATTTATTAATATCTTTATTCATCCAGGTTTTAAACACAAAATATTAAGGGAAACACTTTTAAAATATGATTATTCCGTACGCATTAAACCATCCACATTATATTCCATGAGTTAGTTAAATTAATCGCAGCAATTTTGCTAAGAAGGTTTTGGTTCAAAAAATGTTCACAGTTCCAACTTCTGTAATGAGAAGATCTGCTTTTGCTTTACAATATTTTCAAATATTTAAATACAATTTTTTCTGCAATGAGTACTTTTGCCCCAAGTAAATTTTCCTCAACATAGTACCGTTCCCGATGCAGTCATATACTTGAAATTGAGTATTTTTAAAGTGCGGTAATAGTATAAAATAGTACTTTCACTCAAGTAACTGCTCACCACTAACCTTATCCTAACCTAGATTCCATCCTTAGTTTAAAAAAACACTGTGAACGGGCATTGAAAGAGAAAGATTGACAAAATGAGAAATCTTCTAAGAGAAGCCAAAACAAGGGTTATTTAATGCCCAGAAATGGCATTTTAAATGATTTAGCTTTAACCATTTCCCCACTGAAAGAAACGGTCATCTCCATTATTAAATTAACATCGCAGTGAGGAATTGTTCATAAAATCTGAGTCACGTCTTCCCTGTAGTGCCTCCATCGTTGCCTCTCTGTTCAAAGGTGTTCACCCCTTGCAATGTGACGTCCTACTGTGCATGCAGCAAACAATAGCAGGCTGACATGACAAGGATTGGACAATTAAGACATCTTTTCTGTGGGTGCTTTATCCAAAACAGTGATGTGTGGCTCTGTGAATCACACAGGGTGACGATGTTTGCTTACTCTCCAGGCACTATGGCCTACACTGAGCAATATTACAAGTTACAAATATGACTACACAGAAACGAGCACCAGGCCAAAGCACTGTTTACACAAATCTAAAAGGCCATGCACTTTGAATTAAATAGCCTGTTCCTTTCCTGAAATCCCTTACGCTCTCAGAGATGTAATGCTAAAACTCATGGGTCTTTCCAATCTCTTTTCTACATGCTTTTATGTGGATGATGTGGAAGGGGTGTGATTGTAAACTGGTAGGATGTTATTTGATATTGGCTATTTACATTTGGTTGCGGAACATTTACGTATATGATGTTTCGGCAAATGTCTTTCCATTAAATTGGCTGCCAATCACTTTGACCAGTAAGCTGACATCGTCCTTCTTGTATGTGATGGGGGAAGCAATGAGCTGTGATGGTGGAAGCAATGAGCAAGTTTCCCACCCCAACCCGAGTTTGTGGTAACGTGATCTAGTATAATAGCATATGCTCTCGAAATAGAATCATTTGGATTTTATATCTCGGGCACCCACCAGTATCAAAGACAGTGACAACAAGTATTACAGCATGTCATAAGGTCCCTATCACTTTAGTTCATCATTTGCATTATGGTGCAGGCTTACAAAAAGAAATGTGCAATAAATTACACTTAACCACCAGGAGGAGCAACGGAGCACAGCTATCTCGGCCAAAACAACGCGCAATAAAAATCATAATGCTTAAATTGACATTAGCCTCAATAATGGTAGGATTTAAAATGTTGCACATGTTCCTCTATGAAGGATTTCGCAGTTTTTTCATATTACGCCGGAAAGCACCCAAAAATCCTTCATTTGGCAGTTGACGTTTTGAACCTTGGCAATCGTTGACCAAGAATAAGGTCATATACTTGGTCGGGCAGCTTGATTACAAAAGTTTCAAAAGTAATTTGCTGCAGAAAAGTGAGAAAAGTTGTTCACATCCTGCAGTTCAGTACAGTCTGTAGCTCTCCACTGACACATTCCCTCCATGGTGGTGGAGACGAGGGTGGAGGCAGGCCGGGTGACACAAGCGAGTGAAATACAACACTGTTGAATCTGGGACACCATACTAGGGCACTTAACAAACGATCTGATCCCTAGAGCAGGGATCTGGAGACCAACCGGATAAAAAAGGAGGAACAGCGCTGCACGACAGAATTAGCACTGCACAAAAAGCTTGCATATCCTGCAGAAGATGATCATTTACATCTCAATTATAATTATAGAAGATGAGAATTTAGTCAGAGCCTTGCATTTAATTCTCCTAGTTTTTCTTTTTAAAAAAAGATCGAGAGGAAAAGCTTAAGATTCACAGCCCGTCCATCTATTTCCATGGATGTCAATCAAAACGAAGGGGAGCTTTATTAGTCGTAAAAACAGTTAGATTGGATTTATTTTTAATGGGAATGCAGTAAAAGCCAAATACAAGACAAGTGACTTGGCCCTTAGGAAATCTGTATAAGAATTGAGCAGTGTCACCTACCATGGTTCGATGCCTTGGCGTGAACAGGTGTGTAGTGATTCTTCGAGGTTCTGACCGGCGTCTCGTCTTTAGGTGACCCATCCATCGCTGCAATGTTCTCGTGTTCATACTGAGATATTGGAACTGGTCCTTGTTGCCTCAGAATGTCTGCCAGGGCTCTGGAAAGCAATCAAACAAATATAAAATGTTTAATTATTTTAAAAAAACATTTCTTGAAACTGAAATGTTTCCCTTTCCAATTTACATTACCCTCTCTTTTTTTCCCCATCATGTTCCCCTAAAGGTCTTCGTAATTTATTTAGCTACGGATCCAATTTGAATCATAGAGGTATGAAGAAAGGCTTAGAGTAAATCCTAATTATAACCGGAGTCACAAGAGAGTTAAATGTTCAATAGTGTGGTACACAAGGTTCAGGCAAGTCCTATTATGTGTGCCGGACTTGCGCTCAAGGCACATTTATTAGGAGTCAAGTCAGTGTCTCTTCTTTGAAGCTGGGAAATACAGCAAAAGCAATATTTTACCAACACCAATTCCAACTTTTGAAGGCACAGTGTCAGCCTGTGTGATAGAGTGTCGGAGTTTTCTTAAAGGAAATGAAAGGCGAATTTAACTGTGTCAAAGTCAACCTAAAGCAACCACACATTCTAGTTTTCCATAACTCTGTGACTTTGGGAGATATACAGTATATAAATAGCATTTTCCTTCCAGGATGAGCACACTTGAGCCGTTTCTTTTTCACAGACAGAGGCGACCTGATTTAGTATTGTCCCAGTTGGCTGCTATGTCATGTGCAGCAAGAGCTACAGTTGTTTGCAGAAACAGGAACAACTATCAACATGTGTTTTAAAAAGAAAGTATAAAATGTGGCCTATTTATGAAACCAGACAAGTTGAAACACCTTTATAGATTAACATTTCCTTACATGACAGTGCCAAGCAATTTCAAAATGTATGAATTAATTCTTTGTTGATGAAATGTTTGTAAGGGTTTATGTCTTATGTGTGAGTTGGGACCATGGCTTGTCATTGTGGGTTGGGAAATCACAGACAGGAATGGACTCAAACGTTGTTGGTTTTGTTCCTTTTTGGGGATGTATTGACCCAAAACAATGTACCAACAGCCTTTTAAGACAGATGGATATTTATGGAAAGATTATTTAACAACTTGGATGACATTAAACATAGTTTTTTGCTTTGAAATCTATCCTTTGGGGATACCGGTGTATTACCAAATGTACGTTTAAATCAGCGGACATTAAAACATAAACACAAGCTTTTTTGCTCTCATGCAATGAACTTATTTGCACATTCAGTTGTGTTGGCTTTTAACTCAGTTTTTCAGTCCTGCAATCAGAGAACAAAGCATTATTCACACCACTTAGCCCACATAAATTGCATCTGCGGAGAATGATCAATAGAGCCTGTTCAAACCACAGGCTTTAGCTCTCACTCTGCATTTCTTGTTCTCGTTGAAGGTCACAGGCCGAAACCGCAAAGGTCTGCCAACAGCTCAGTATTCTGCTCACAAGCCTCACTCAGACGCAGAGGTAAGAGTCTAAATTACAATGGAGAAGCATCCACTTTTTGGAGCAGACCCTTGCCAAATATAAAGCAAATCCCATGTTCCACTACTACTTCTTGGTCACAGCTGTCAGCATGAATGTCTGCTGCAAGCCTCTGAGGTCTAGTCTAGCAGACATCATTACGACAGCTCTATGTGCCAAATGGCTGGTGATATAAAAATACTCATAAAAAGGAAAACAAAATAAACACTATTGATCACTCAGCAAGTCATGCCTCCTCATTTACACTATACTCTCATGGCTTTTTCTCATAGTGAAGTGGGGGCATTAAGCAGATCCACTGGAAAGTATGCCCCATGGCTAGGATTGTAGCTCAGTAAGAAGAGATAAACTTCACCATTTCTTCAGAGCAGAATTGGAAAAAGTGCTGCATCATGAGCTTTGTTGTTTTTTTTGGTTGTTTCAAATGAAATACTGTATTATAAAGTCTCCTGAGTCTATAAGCATATTAAAAGTTGACTGTGCCAACTTCTGGAAAGACACTTAGAGCGATCACTGGAGCTTAAATTCAATCTAAGTGCGATTTACTGAAGGAGCTCCTTTGTGTTGGATTAGAATTTGGACAGTTTTGTTTCCTTATCATCAAGAACATGTGATTTTGTTTCTCAGAGAAGCTGAGTAATCCTATTTGACATTTTCAAAGCAGCAGGTGTCAAAATGTAATGACCGAGGCATAACAATGCTCAATTATCTTCATATCCTTAAATTTACGGAAGACGTCCTCCTCTGCCCCAGAATAGAGTCTGGCTAATGGCAGGTGACTCAAGTGACGATTTGATAAGGGCAATGACTAAGTGACTGTGATTTGGTCCTTTACCAGCGTGTGGCAAATTTTAGTCAGACCTAATCAAAATCAAAGACCCATTTATACCTTTTAAATATTTTCAACGTCTGCTTTAGTGTGAGTGGATTATATTCCAGCATGCATCACACTAAAAACAGCCTGCGCAGTTATGATCCAGTGTTGTATGGCACAGAAAGGCAGTAAATGTTTTTTTAAACTGCACAAAGAAACCAAAGGCAACAGGATGAAAACATGTGTCCTGACCATTGAGCCACCCTGAAAATGTAAATGCCCACACAATATAAAATAATGGTATAAACCAATAACAAACCTTGCCACAGGCTTTTCTACAAATTAAATACAACTCAATGCCAGAAAAGGTACTGGCATTTGTTCTACAAGATACCAGAAAGCTGCCTGGAGGCTTACAGCCAAGGTGGCCATCTTTAAATTGCTAACTTAAAACCAGCAAATGTTTTTAGTTGAAAAAAAATTACAAGTAATTGATATAGCTCAATGACAAATTTCATCTACCTTTAAAGCCTTGAAAATGTTTAGTTTTTTTCCACTTTGAAGTGGGCGTGGCTAAATGGGGAATGGCACACCAATCAGATTCTGCACCATTTAGATCCAAAAATGTTGACAGTTATGCAGTTGTTTGCTTATTGTAAGCCTTATTTCAATCAAACAGGGCCACACAGCTCTTGAGTATTGTTACCTTGTCATAAAGTGTTAACATCATCAAGAAAAACTTTGGATTTCATACCAAGTTGTACAATAACTGCATGAATGCAGTAATAATTCATAGAATCTCCTGGCATCATCAACAGCGTCAAAGCACATCATTTAGTAATTTGATTTTTTTTGGCAAGGAGTTGCAGCATAAATCTATAGAGACATACTCAAATCTAAACTCACAAGGCTCTCCCGGGTGTTTTGTTTCAGGACACAACTGCAGATAACGTATATAATTGCCAACATTAAGAAACCATTTTGTGGAAGATAGATATGTTGCCTGGAGTCTGCTCTCTACATCATTATGTAACAATTTGTTCAGCTGGTGCCTGAAATGGCCACAGGATGGGTTTTTATGTTGCTTTAACGCTTATCAAGCAATTCACTGACCACTACTGGTGCCTTGAGGATTTAGAAATATAGACAGAAGAGACCACTCCCATCAGGGTGAATGTGATCACTCATAATGGCTTTCAGTAGCATTTACTATCCCTCTAGGCTTGAACGGACACAGAATACCACCCGCTTCCTCTCTTAGGATTGACACAGAGTGGGATGTGTATCACGGAAAGGTATACAATCTTGACATTTTTGACGGGGAGGCTCCGGGGAAGAGAGTAATGGCATGTGTTAAAGGTCATGAGCTTCAATGAACCCATGATATTGAGGCTGTAGGTTATTTAGTCTGCAGTTGAAGATGGATTTATACTTCAAGGCTATTGCAGGGAACTGTTTTTAAACTTAAAGTTCACAGAGCAAAATAGGACCAACTCATTGTTCAAATGAGAGATGGACAGTATAAATAGAGTGTTGTGTGGCAGTATTTGTCTACACGCATTTCAACTTGTTTTCTTGTTAAAATAATTTCAAGTATTAACAAACGGGTTACCTTTATGTTGTGAAATCATGCTCTGTGGACATTTTATAGTGTCTTTTTCAGCTTTTCAAAATTAATAAAAATTTCAAATTCTTACCTGTGCACGTTCATTTCCTGAGGGGGCTTGGTGGCTTTATCATAGGCAACTTTAGCAGAAATCCCAATCGCAATGATGAGCGCTACGACCCCGCAGGTGATGTACACCGTGGTGTTGGTCTGGTCTAGCTGCGGGTCGTAGGTATCACCTGTTGGCGCCGGGGAGGGGGGCTGGGTTTTGATCCAGCCTGGAGTGTTGTAATTGGTGCAGGACTTCTGCTCCAGCCGCTTCCCCCGGTCCGCGCAGCAGAAGCGCAGGAAGCAGCTGCCGCAACAGAAGCGATGGTCGGTGTTGTTGCAGCTGAACTCTTTGTCGTACTGCCCGCTCACGTCGTAGTAGCCCAGGCAGGTGTCGTGCTGCACCGTAGGAGCCTGGACCTGTGTAATCTTCCCCGGGACGACCGCGGCCAGCGGGACCGCGGTGGTGCTGCCGTTCAGGTCCTTCACCTTTGGCTTCCTATTTGTCGGGGTTTTGTTTCTTTTGTTGTTGGTGGCGGTGCACAGCACATTCAGCGGGTCTAAGTAAATCAAAAGAAGCAGAAGGTGCTTTATCCCCATCATTTGAGGACTCACTGGTGTTTGTTCTTTGGCCTCCACGCACTTCTGTCTGCTCTCAGTATCACTCTTCCACTTCTTACCGCGTGGAGCTTCTTGCGGGCTTCGTCATCGCAGGTACTCCTGTATGTGCCAAGCTTTCACTGACGCTGGTATATGCTTTGGTGTAGTAGATGTTGCGCTCTTTAGACACACAAAGCATCTTCTTACTTGGCCATCCAGTGTAAATATGTTTTCTTGAATAAAAGTTCGCTTTTGCCAAATGTCCTCTTTAACTAGGGAGAAGCGATAAAGACGCGATGTCCTCTAATAAATCTTCACCATGAGCTGTTGAGCTTCAGTAGGATCGAGGGTCGTAGTTACCCTGTGGAGAAGAAAGACATGTAGAGAGGGATTTAGTTGAGCAAATAGCACTTTGTGATAGGCAAAGTATCCATGAGGAACTTTTTTTGAATAAGCTGGCCTTGTAGTAAGACGAATTTGGGTCCGTAATTGCCACAAACTGGAGTCTTTATTGAGCTACGCACACTGTCAGCACCACGGACAGCGCCCGAGTTTCCATGTGGCTGTTTGGAGCGCTTCAGAGTCAAAAAGTAAAAACATTTTCTATTTTATTTAGACTTTAAACATAAAACAGGTTGTTTAAGTAAGTGATAGACACAGTCAGTGTTCCTGGTTTGCACAGGAACTAAAACGATGCTGCTGTGCACCGTTTTTTTCGCCTCATTCGCCTTTATGTTACGCATCAACTTTCTTTTATCCGACTTCCAGGGAGCATTAACTTCAATTTCATTTCTCAAGAGATAACACATTAAATACTCTATTAAAAGAGAGAAAGGGAGAATATGAAGACGACTTACCGGGTTAGCGGTGGCCGGTAACGGGGTTGTCTCTACCAGTGCCACTGAATCCAAGAGCCTCGGCAAGACAAGAGGCAAGACCTCTCTCTCCTCTCCAGCCCGCCTCCCTCCATCTCTCTCCTTCTCTCTCTCTCTCTCTCTCTCTCTCTCGTCACCCTCTACCCTCCACGCACGTCACAGATTCAGGTACCTCAGTTAATTATCAATCGGCATCTCTCCCCCCCACCATGCTTTGGTCTTATGCTGCTTCCCTCGATACTCGCTGGAAAAAACTGGAAAATAACAGTGTATTAGAAGTTGTCTGTAAGAGGCGAGGCGCAGCTGTTGGTGTACATTCACGCATCAGTGCGCACACAAGCTGCATCCACTCACCAATCACGTTCTCTGTGCGTGTGTGTGGGCAAATGTGTAAATTCGTTGACTTTTACAACTATAAATCAAATGCCATGCAGTGCAGAGGGAGAGCTGGAAGGGATTTGGTTGCTTAAAATTGACTGGTGCATGTTGGAATTTTGTTTTTCTTAGTGACTTTCAAAATAAAAGCAGGTTAGTTATTATATGAAGAGCAACTGTGGAGAAGTTTGGATATGAGGTACTATACTCTGACTTTAAAATATTCTTCTTATGTTTCTGGAAACATGCATCTACAAATGTCACATTTTAGTATCCAATCAAAATAACATTCTGAAAAGACGGATTTAAAGGTCAGAGTCATTTTAGAGTTATTTTTGCAATTAAACCTTTGTTCACGGAATTCTCTTGATTCTGTCTTTTATCTAAGATGTATAACCTTGAATTTGAAATTGAACTTCATTATTATTCGTATTGAAGTATATCTTGTAGCGATGTTTGTGAAGATGATGAATAAGTCTCCGGAGACATCAGCTTGTATATAATAAGGTTTATTACAACAGCATAGTATCATACACCAACACGTAACTAACTGTATATGAACAGATTTAATTCACCACAGTATTTAAATACTTTCTGATTTTCTAGTCTCAGAAACACTTTGTTTAAAATGAATAACCTTTTTACAGGTTTTTTTTTTTTTACATCGTGTGAGTTCTTTCTAAGATTTTCTGTATATCTAAAACTGTAAACTTTAAATCTTAAACTTCAGTTGACTCAAAAGTTATTCACAAATTGTGTGTTTTATTGAAGAACTCAGATCTGTAAAAAAAACAACAAAAAAAAAACATATTGAACAATTCCTCTTGTTTCATCCGACCTCAACATTCAACTAATGTGTATGCTTGTTCCTTAATTTGAAGGTCTATGTTAACAAAGACATTTAAAATGGAGAACTTGTGGATCGAAAGAATGGTATGTCGTTATTTTTCATTTTGAAAGAGGTTTAATAGCATTCACAAATTGGTTTGAACCCAGTAAATGTGGTTGTACCAGATGGTGTAAATTACAACATTAAAATTCCCAGACAGGTAATTTGACAGTGAAAAAGGAAACCATGTCAAATTGACTTTCAAATACTTTGCTGTCATTGCCTCAGCTCCCCTGTCCCCATTCACTCAGTTATTATCTAACGTGTCAAAGCTCATCCATCTGGTGTGCAGACTCAAACCACTGCCAAGATTTATTTGTCTTAGCCGGCCTGAGTGCTGTTTGATCAAGGTGAATGGTGTTTGGGCAAGGTCTGCTGTTATTTCTTTTTATGGCACAAAGGTTTGATGTAGCCCCCTTGGCACGATGTAATTTTATTTATTGTTCTCTCCAACACTGACCTTATTGAAGTTACTGATGGTATAAAAAGCCTATTTATTGTAATATACCTTAACTTTTCCATCCATAAAGGAGCAACAATTATCAGAATTAGCTGAAAACATAACCCAACATTCCAACAGTGAAATCTGGAGGTAGCGGAAGAGCTTGCTTTGGAGGCAGGTTGCATGAGATGAGGAGTTTCTTCAGTAGTTGACACCCGAACATATAGTGCAGAATATACCTTCCCCTTCAGTAGCTTTACAGTATTTAAAACCACCTTTTCTCCAATTCCAGACTGTCTCAAAGTGTCAAATATATTCAGTTTTATCTTGTTTCTCCTCCTTGTTCAAGCCTCATGTCTTCACAGAGGGAGATATTAAATCCTAAGACTTCATGTTTTATATGACTACACCATTCCCAAAAATATATTTTATATATACACCTAGTGGGTTATCTCAGGAAAAGACACTTTTTATTTATATATATATATATATATATATATATATATATATATATATATATTTTTAGAAGCTTTAGTACTAGCACTATAACGTAAGGCTGCACAGCATGAGCTCAACTGTTCTAAAGCATGTTTACTGGTAGATAGTTAGACTATGCGTTAAGAGCACAAATATAACCAACTAAAAAAAGTTCACCCATATGAGATGATGAAGAGATGTGTCATCCAAAGTGAATTAGGTTGCTGGAATACCGTGTAATGGTTTAAGAGGAACACCTATAATTACACACTAATAATAATAAACACTTTAGCACTTACCCTAACGTCAGTGAAGACGTCTATTGTGACCATGAATTCAGTGCCCACGGCAATTAAGATGACAACTGCAATCTTGCCAATAGCGATGACGACAACTATCAATCGTCATAGAAGATGAACACATTTGATACAAATTATAGTCAAAAATGATGTGTCTTTTATTGTTGGTTATTAAAATAAACTTTTCGAGTTTGAAGTGCTAAGGTAATATAAATGTGTCACCTTTGATAAGGAGTTAAAAGTTAACATTTATTTTTTTATTTATTAAGGGTGAAATTTTCCCAAAAACAGTTGTGAATCATTGTTCTGCTCCTTGTAGCCAATATACCTCTGTGGCTAATATACTGAGACATATGAACGATTATAGCCACCTAAATTGTTCATTAAAAGTTATCATATCACAGCACTTTTGATGTTAAACAGATGGTTTAAAAAGTCATCTTGATTCCTGGATGATTTATGCTTATACTTATGGATTTTAGTTGTACTTTATCTCACACTGGTAATTTCACACCCTCAGACAGAAGAGGAAGTGGACATTAATTGCCCAACTATACTTTACCGCAGCCGTGTGATCTTCTCACGCAGGCCTCAGAAATAAAGTGTGATCAACTCCACAGTGCCTCTGACAGCGCTGTACAGATAATATGACAAGGAAGGCAAGAAAAAGGGCACGGAGCTTTTGATGAATGTCTTTCCACACTGGATGCTCTGGAAGTCAGCCTTTGCAAATTGGCCCTCCGTTCTTCTGTCAGTCAAAATGGCACATCAGATGGCATGTTGAGCACAAAGGGAAGAGCGATTGTCCATTAGTGTTTAACAGCTCTGAGTGCGCAAAGCTGGCCTCAGCAAAAAGCGCTGACAGGTAACAACGGGGTCGACATTGGCTGAAGAATAATGAGACCATATTTTTTCAGAACAATGAAATAATGAATGACGTAAAGAGATCTGGAGCTCAGAGGTTGCTTTCCATGCCAACAGCACAAAACAATCACATGGGGAAAGTAATACAGCTCTTAAGAGCACTGTGGGAAGGCTCTTGAAAGTGTCTTGCCTTGTAATTGTCCCGTTGATTAGCATCACGAATATTTGCCCCACATTCCATCTCTAGTATCTAATTGGTCTATATTTTGTCTTTCAATCAGGGATTCTTTTATGTGGGTCTTGATTTGGCTTAGCTCAGAGCACCAACCAAAATGTCTGCCCCAGTTCCGGTGCAGAAGGGAATTGCTCTCCTCTGACACTGGGCCCTGTTCAAGGGTCCGTTTCCATCGACTTTGTTAATGAGCCAGGCAGTCACGCCTTGCTTCAAAAGCTTACCACTGCATGCAAATTGAATCTTACCATCATTTTGGTTTGACTGTGTATCAATAAAGGGGCTGCACTAGTGGAATTCTGTGGGCCTTGTAGCATCTAATACCCTATACTTTGCCTAGAGACTGAAAGACATACATTACTTCTACACTTCACACTGAGTGCATAGGCCTGCAGAGAAACCTACATTTTGAAGTAAACTGAATAAAAAACATATGTTGTTAAAAGGTATGAGCATCAGACTAATAATTAGTCAGAGGTTACTTAAGAAACAAAGGTAGGAAGCCTGAAAGGGTTTAATATTAAATTATAATTAAAAATACATACATTTGTATTTATATACAAATTAATTCGGTTCAATAGAATGCTTCCTTTTTTTGGCAATTTTTTGTGCTACCAACTGGAACTTCAAAATATTAGCGCCATTTAAGTAAAAGTTATGCTCACGGTTCAGGCTGTTAAAGAAGGTGCAGTGTACAAACTGTTTTGGTTTTTCAGATTGTCCAAGTCAGATATAACAAAGCAGTAAATTGTTTAAGCAGAAGGTCAAACTTTAAAGTTACAATTGTCTTTGGTGGGATCATTAATGTTTTTGGTTTATATCTAACAACTTGACTCCTGTGTAGTGTCTTCTTATAGTCTGTCAAATTTCTCCTATTGTATGCACCTTTGGATCTACATGAGTTTGACTCTACTTTGTTGACCTGTGAACAAGTTGGCTTGTCTAATAATATAAACTCAACTGAGGGGCATTTTCTGCTGGCATGTAACCATTTTGTATAATGCTTTGTTTTAAATTTGAATCTCATTGTGTCAAATCCGTTTTAAATGTCTAAGAAGCTTTATTGTAGCTCCAATCAGCTTCTTCTGGTTTTAGTTCAATAGTATCTTGCAGCTGTTTTTTTAAATAAGCTTCACTAACAAAATTGTTCTCTATACACTTGTTGCATTATATTAAACCATTGACAATGTTCTCCATGCACATTGTAAGACAGTGAAGTTGTGCTGGGAGTTCCTAGTATGATTATACAATGAACACAGAATTATAACTTTATTTCACTGTGTATTTCACGTCCAGTAGCCAGTCTAGGTTGTGAGCTTGGTTTAATATTCAGCATCAAAGTGAACAGACAGCAGCACCTAACATTAGCTGATTCCTTCAAAGCTGTTCTTCACACCGAGCTAAAATGAGCTAGCTAACACTGCAAACACTGGCTCTTCACTTGAGGGTGAATAAAATATATCAAAACAACCAAGATAGATAGCCGGCTAGCTAGGTAGTCATGTTTAGCTCATGTTAATGGTTATGGAGGTTTTACAGTACTTACTCTGTCTGTGTTTATTTACAGCAGCCTGTAGACAGTGGATTCAGAGTACATTTGGCATTGTTGTTGCACCAGCTAACATGAGTTAATTAGCTAAATTGGTGACAGCTGCACTGTGTTCTACTTACATAGATACAGGGGGCATGTGATTGGCTGAAAGAGGAGAGGGCTGGGATAACAGCACAAATGAAACAATCCCTAAAAATCTTGACATTAAGTTTAAGTAACATTATGAAATAACATGTCAAATGAAAAGTAACATAACCCATAAAACTATACATGAATACAAATAATTATTATGAGATGAACTGTTAAATTTAAGACTGAGGATAGTTATGTAATGAAATAAAATGATTAGATTAAGAATTATGAAAAAGAGAATTTCATTACAAAGAGTTACGTTTTGAAACTGTCTCCAACCATTATACATGTTGTTGGTTCATTTATTTTGTATTTGTTTATCCATATGTTTCATGCGTGGTTATGTATGTATTTAAAACTAGAAGGAAATAATTGTATAATTTCGATCAACTCGTTTTTGAACTATTTAAAACAGATTTTGTCAGTGATGGCTTCCCCCGAGAAATATGCAAACATATTTTCACAGACTTACAACAGCTTTTTGCACAGTGGGGAGAGAAAAACTGGGTTTTGATTGACAATTTTAATTGCCAAATGCTATTTATTAATTACAAGAGTCTCTTGAGGCAGAACAAAATATTGCAGTTTACAGATTATATTCAGAGTGATGACAGGGTGTCGGTGCACTCTGACTGAGCTTGTTCGACTCTGCTAACTCACCTGTCACCAAGACTTTTAATCCCATCGGCGAGAGATCCTGAATTATTTACCAAATATTATGTAAATTAGGTTGTTTTTTTTTATGGAGAGTGCTCCTCACACCCTAGAGGGTTTTTATCAATTTGATGAAACTCATTTTGAAGTTTCATTGGTGTTCTTGATGCAGCTGGAAACCCTGGTATATTAAAACCCTAAATGAACCCTTTATATTTGTTTCCAATGAGTATCTGTTTGATTTGGTGGATATAATATACAATCATTTATATTAATAAGTTAAATATTTATACTTTGGTCACTACCAGATGTGCAATACCACATGTGAGGGTTGCAGCATTTAACAACAAGTGTAAAAAGTTTCAACAACATGCACCGCCTTAAAAAACTAGAAGGGCACTTGGAAACAATGCCCTCCAAAAGGCTGTTTAAAAAAACCAAACATAACGTGTATATCGGACTTTTGGTTAAATCTGTTCAAAAAAGAATATGTTCCTCCTTTAACCCTATATGCTACAACCTTCTGCTTAGTTTCAATTAATAAGGGCAAGTATTTTTTCCGTGGTCCTGCAGACAAACTGACAAACAGGCCTAACCAAAATCATAACCTTCTTGGCAGGCGGAGGTAAAAAAGACAAGCAAATTAAAACAGAGTCAGCAGAATTGATCTACGTAGATAATGTCCCAAAAGAATAGTCCAGTCACAGTGGGTATGTAAAATAGCATACTCAATGCAACATAACCACATATCTTTGTATCTGAATGGGTGAACCAACAGAGAAAATATAAGGGGATACTAATTTCTACAAGTTGCAGAAACTGACAATGTGTTTTTCACACCCATTTCACACTGTGGTTGGTCAGCTGTGCCGAGGTGAGAAAGCAAGCCAGTGTTTGACCTTCTCTCTCTTAAGCACTGTTATCCATTTTCCACAATTGTTTCATTTTCCATTAAAAAAAACTGTGTTTTCTCAGCCTTTTGGTGCGTCGATTCAGAATATCGACAGAAACTATTGATTTTCAAAGTGTTTAGACAACACGTCCTACTCACAATTTTTAGTTTGTTTAAGCTTGTGTTTGGCTCACACATGGAGATGGGGTTTTCCCTTTCCTGCAGTATGTTATGTAGGTTTTTGTGCATGTAAATGGTCTGCCGAGTCTAAAGTCCCAATAAATAAGAATAATATGTCCTCTTTAAGTGCAGATAGAAAATGTGACAGATTGATGCTTGAAAATTAAAAAGGGGAAGGGTTAATGTTGTTACTTCACACTTGACCTCATTTGTAAACCTCCCCAGCATGCATTGGAGGTCGTAGTGATAAAAACAACAGGGACAGATTGGTGACAAGGGCATTAGCAGAGCCTAACATCCACTAACAAGATGCTTGACTTTGAAAATTAAACAATGCCTTGCACTCCTGCCTACGAAGCCTTTTGGATCAATGATGAAACAAAAAGC
Organism: Eleginops maclovinus; assembly: GCF_036324505.1. Taxonomy (NCBI): domain Eukaryota; kingdom Metazoa; phylum Chordata; class Actinopteri; order Perciformes; family Eleginopidae; genus Eleginops; species Eleginops maclovinus. The sequence continues at coordinate 6,529,582 of NC_086364.1, forward strand.
CAGTTGATGAATCCATTATGTCTCTTAAATAAAACAAACTGTACTGCTTTTCCCCCCACTTTTGTAGGTGTTCCACATTGCTTTCAAGATACAGAAACACCATATGTTTAACTGTTGTGTACTGTGCAGTCGGTTTTATTTTCAAGACGCGGCATTCCTTTAAAGAAAATAAACCCGTTAATCAAAAGACAAGGGTGTAATCTTTCCAAACATCTATTACCTGTTCAATAGCGCTTGTTTTGTTTGCAGTGTGAGGTTAAATTGTGGGTTTTTTTGATGTGGGAAACTAAATAAAAGCTTCAACTTTGAATAAAGATTTACAGTCTGAGGGGATCAGGAGCATCCATCAGACCAGGTAAATAAAAAATAAATCCCTGCCTTTAATCAAATTATTATGCACCCAGAGAGACCTGTTGGTGCGTTGATTCCTGTAATATGTCTTTATTTGTCACACTTCACTGCTCTTTGATGCATAGAGGGGGATTTTTGGATTTGCTGTTAATTTGAGCCCACGCGACTGAATGATTTGCACCTTAAATACTAAAATGTATTCCTAAAGAATGCAAAGAGGGGTCAGGGGAAATTAAACCTTTCAGCATCTTTGTCAAAATGTTTGAATTCATGGTAAACAACCTCAATGCAGAAGGGAGGGAAGGAAAAGTTGCAGAGTTCCATTGAGGAGATGAATAATTGCAAAGTGAATAATAAATAGAAGCAGTGTGTTGTGTGTGTATGTGTGTGTGTGTGTGTGTGTGCATGCGTGTTTGAGTACATCACACTATCGCTGGTGTTTTTGACGCACAACAAGTATTTATGAGACATCTGGCCATCAAAGTTGGTAGTCAAAATTAAATTGCAGTTTAGGGAGGGACATCGTAGCAAACAGATGTATTTTTGCTCTATACGTCGAATCAAAAACAATACAAAGGTTGTATTTGTAGTAAAGGAGAAACTTCTTGTTACGATGCATCCTTATCATGCTGGTGTGTGTGATTCTGAGAAAATAAACGTGGTGTGATAAAAGATTAGGAGAGGAGCCCTTGATGATTTCCTCCTTTTCATCACTTGTGCAGCAGTAATGATCGGGAGGAGACCCAATTAAAGGCTGTAAATTGTCGAAAACAGTGCATTTGTCTTGTTTAGCTAAGATTGTGGTGCTAAACTCATTCCACCTCTGCTGCAACCCAACTTCAAATTGAATGCCGGGACGAGTGTTTGTTTTCAAGAGAAGCCTTGGATCTCTGTAATGAAAGGAATAATCCTCGGGCGCAGCCATTTTTCTGCTATCCTGTCATGACAAACAGGATTGGGAGGGTTACTTTAAACTACCTGTAAAAAAATGCAATATGTAACCAAACCTGATTATCAAAATATAAAAGTAATGTCACTTGATCACTTTCTGTTATTTTGGATGACAACAATATTAAATGCAATGCAAATAAATGAAGAGAAATTAAATATCAATAGGATGTTTTTTACTTAAGTGTATGTAAAAATGTAACCTTAGAAAAGAAGAAACCAAGATATTTCATATCAAAATCACTCTTACACTCTCCAAGCCTGATGCTAAGTGATTACTTTCATGTGTGTTGAAGCAAAACACACTGTAAGGAGGAACCCTGGTGACTGCAGAGGTCACTCTACAGTATGGTTAATAATGATCTCTTTGTGTATTAATTGTAACGGTCCATGGACAGTGCTTGTAAGCACAAATCATGAGTGAGAACTGTGGCGATTTTGTGGAGCCTGCACGCTGCATGTGATGCCATTATTTCTGTTCAGCGGGCCTGACAGTATCTTGGGAGGATTACTGCTCCACGTCCGTCCCTGGTGTTGTTGTTGTTGTCCGTTGTGGTGTTATTGCCTCCACTTCGCAGGTAGAACGCACCAGTAAACACAGCCTGCAGCCAGGGTGCAGAGTACTGCCTGTGACAAAGTCCATTCTGTCAGTGGCATCCAATCAATAACGGCCTCAGCAGCATCCCTCTACACGAGCCGTGTGTGTGTGTGTGTGTGTGTGTGTGTGTGTGTGTGTGTGTGTGTGTGTGTGTGTGTGTGGTGGTGGTGGGGGGGGGGGCAAAAGCAAAACACAAGACACCTCAGTTTATCCAATCTTCTCTCCCATCTCCAGGGGTGGGGCTGCCTAAAACATGGAAAACAACAACACGAAAAATAAAAACATCTTGTCTCAGCTTTCGGGAGCTTGATCCCTCCTCCAGTCCCCAAGAGGACAGTTGTTAAATTGTAGCTGCATACTAACAGCTTCCTCTGAATCAATTACCATTTGGAAATAAATGTCACAGCTTTAGGAACTGTCACTGGGCAGAGACTGAGAGGAAGCGGTGCTTTATTAAGGATGGGGAGGCGTTCTGGTAAACACACACATTCTTGCAACCGGGAAAAAAAGAGACAGATTTCCAATTAAACTATCATGCTTCGCCTGGGTATGCATTGCAGAGGCAGAACATAGGAAATGAAAAATCCAATGCCCACATTTTTATGCTCTCCCCACAGTATGTTTGCAGTGAAACTCTCCCCAGAGACTCCATAGCGTGAGTTGTGTGAGCTATCATGAAAACCTAATTACGCAGAGTAACGGTAAACCATAAAGAAAGTTGTTCATCTCAGAAACTTCAGATGCTTAGCCTTTGCGACATGATCATTTCTCAAATATGTGTTTTTATTTACAAATAATTGTAGATAAAGGAAAATTCCTGAGAACAATTATTGCAACCCGCCAATCATGAGTTCTCAATCCCCCTAAGTGTTTCACTTGCAGAGGATCATTTTCATCCGATTAAGGGAAACTTCATCATCAATTGACTTTTTTCACTAAACAAAATATTGTCCATCTATAAAATGGTACTTGACATCACATTCTACAGTTGCCAACAGAGGACAACGGACCAACACATTATGTTTGGAAGAAATGCGCGGCTCTTTCAAAATGAAAACACAAATACCCAACCACATGCAAATGAAGAAACATCTTCACCAACTTCAAAACAATTGTGCAAATGTACTAAAAGTGTGCCATTAATAAAACGCTGCAAAAACAAAATGCTGCAAAACACAATGGAAACGGGGACACTATAAAGTGATGCACACAGCTGGGACCGCAGCGCGTTTACTGCAGCTGTCACTGGAAACATACCTAAACTGTTTATTGTCTTATTTTAACTGTGTGATTGGATGATTCCTTCCAATATAATTGCAGATATGTTGTAAGCTAGCTAGCTAACGTAGCAAACATAGTTATTTCAAATCAACTTACAAAACATTTATGAAGCAGACTAACTCTGCCTAAAGTGACAGATTTTATAATCCCCGAACGTTTAACAAAACTCTGGTTCAACCTGTGTGCATCACTTTTTAGTGTCCCCGTTTCCGCTGTGTTTTGAGCTTTTTGCAGCGTCTTTTGTTTAGGTTGCGCATGTAAGGTCAAGCTGGTGAATGTTTTCTAAATGCTACACGTGTTGTCAAGTGGGTAAAAAAGTTGCTTCATCTGCACGTGATTTGGCACATTTGTGTTTATATTGGAATGTTCCAAGTGTTAAGGCATAACATAAGCAGAATGGGTTTCTGCCTCTTTCTGCACTGTATATAAATTGTGTACTTTTCTTTTTTTTTTAGTTGCTACCTCCTCGACCCTGGCGGATAAGCGGGAGAAGATGGATGGACTTTTAAATTGTGCAAAACCAAAGTCTCCATTTTCACCTCTGCTCTGGCAACTTATGCTTCATGTTACAGAATCAGTCCAAAAAAGAATCTTCAGATACAATCGTTCACCATCAGATTCTTGGAGGAAGCAATAAGGCAGAGTGAGTGAAATGTCGATATAACATTTACTTTTAATAACCAAGAGGCAATAAGGACTTGACGTGTATTATGAGAAGTGGAATCTCTTAAGCCTTCTTCCTCCTTACATTAGGTTAGTGGACAGTGTTTGATCAAAAAGAAGAAAGGGCCGATGCTGAGGCTAAACGAGATCACAGCTTTGAGTTCTTTCACGGATATTATATCCGGGCTCCTGCTGCACAACAATGGAGGTGGGTAACTTGGTTTTTGAGATAGTGTCTCTCCTTTATGTGTGTCTAACGCCGGTGAGTATAGATGGCATGCCTGCTTGTTAAATATTGTTCACACCCACCACCTCAGATCACAGGCTGGCTTTTTTTTGCTCTTAAACAGAAAAAGCAACAGAAAGTGATTTATTTAAAACCCCAGTAAGGTTTCAAGGTTTCAATGTTTTATTGGTCATATGCACATCATATACAACGTATATGTTGGCAATGAAAATCTTATGTCCCATGCTCATCCAACAACTCAACATACATGGTGCAAATAAGATAAATAAAATAGTGCAAAAAGAGAGAAGAATATTTACAATAACAACAATAAAGATTTGAGGATGTGAAATATATACATATGTGGAATACATTGAGAGTATTTAAACACTTTACACTGTTGAATGAGGAGGTATGGACAGATGCATATATTATGTATAGCAGATGTATATGGCAGATATGTATAATATATAGATATGTGTACTATAAACAGATATGTATGGCAGATGTGTATAATATATATATATATATATATATATATATATATGTATGTGTGTACTATAAACAGATGTGAGTAGACATTCACAGAGCTCAGGAGTTCAGTAGTCTTATAGCCTGTGGTATAAAACTGTCCCTGAGTCTGGTGGTCTTGGTCCGGATGCTGCGGTACCGTCTGCCAGACGGCAGCAGACAGAACAGATTGTTGCTGGGGTGATGGGGGTCCTTTAATATCCTACCGACCTTCTTCCTACCCTGCTGGGTGTAGAGGTCCTCCATGGATGGCAGCTCCGTCCTGGTGATGTGCTGAGCAGTTTTCACCACCCTCTGTAGAGTCTTACGGTAGAGGGCGGTGCAACTGCCATACCAGGTGGTGATGCAGCCAGTCAGGATACTCTCGATGGTGCACCTGTAGAAGTTGCAGAGTATCCTGGAGTCCATGTTGAACTTCCGCAGCCTGCGGAGGAAGAAGAGCCGCTGTCGAGCCGTCTTGGATATGACCCTGGTGTGATGTGTCCATGTCAGGTCCTCACTGATGTTTACCCCAAGGAACCTGAAGCTGCTGACTCTCTCCACAGGAGTCCCGTCGATGGTGATGGGTGTGTGTGCCTCTCTCTGCCTCTTCCTGTAGTCCACAATCAGCTACTTTGTTTTGCTGACGTTGAGATGGAGGTTGTTGTCCTGGCACCATGATGTCAGGGCTCTGACCTCCTCTCTGTACGCCGTCTCTTCACCGTCTGTGATCAGGCCGAAGACGGTCGTGTCGTCAGCAAACTTGATGATGGTGTTGGAGCTGTGTGTGGCCACGCAGTCGTGCGTGAACAGGGAGTAGAGGAGATGGCTGAGCACACAACCCTGAGGGGCTCCGGTGTTGAGGGTCAAGGTGGAGGATGTGATGTTCCCCATCCGCACTGCCTGGGATCTGCCCGTTAGGAAGCTCATGATCCAGTCACAGAGGGCGCTGTTGAGCCCAAGGTCCCTGAGCTTAATGATGAGCTTTGAGGGCACAATGGTGTTGAATGCTGAACTGTAGTCAATGAACAGCATTCTCACATAAGTGTTCCTCTGGTCCAGGTGGGAGAGGGCAGTGTGGAGGGTGAGGGAGATGGCATCATCCGTGGACCTGTTTGCTCTGTAGGAAAACTGCAGGGGGTCCAGTGAGTCAGGGAGGGAGGAGGTGATAAAAGTTTTGACTAACCGCTCAAAGCACTTCATGATGATGGAGGTGAGTGCAACTGGCGGTAGTCATTGAGGCAGATGGGTTTTGTCTTTTTGGGGACAGGGACAATGATGGACTCTTTAAAACATGTGGGGACTACAGACTGGAGCAGTGACCTATTGAAAATGTCTGTGAACACATCTGCCAGCTGAACTGCACACACCTTGAGAGCACGACCAGGGATGCCATCAGGTCCAGGAGCCCTGTGTGTGTTGATCCTTTTCAGAGATCTACACACATCTGCACTGGTTAAAACCAGTGAGCAGGGATCCTGGGCCTTCTGGGCCTCCACAGCCAGGGGCCTCTCAAAGCGTGCATAAAATGTGTTCAGTTCATCTGGGAGAGATGCAGACACTTCCTCAGTTAATATCAGTGCTGCATAAATGTCCATGTTGCATTTGACCATGTACAGTATCTCTCTCGCTCATGACTTTATCAGAAAAACAGCCCTGCTTTTAGCTTGTTTACATTGCATTTTCCAGGGGATCAAGTAGCTTTTTAAAGACTTTATTAAGTTTAAGAAAAAGGAAAACTGTCTCAACACTTGCCAGGTCCTCTTATTTTGTCTGCTCTTCTTTGTCTGGATTCATTGTTTCCGCTGGACAGAAAGGGGAATAAAAACTGTAAGCTGAAAAGATACTAAAGCTGTCCGAAAAATGAAAAGTACAATATTTACCTGAGAGATGTGTTTTTGTGTAAAAATGTTGTAAAATAGGAATGCTCAAGTAAAGTACAATTAGGCCTACATCAAATGGGTACCAAAATGCAGTACTTGATTAACATTAAACAAGTATGTTTCCCATCACTATGTCTTACTATAAGGGACAAAGTAGGACTGTTTGATAACCCTGCGTTGTGACGCTAAAGCAAACACTTGCTGCTGACACTGCAGCTGCAAATGATGCATTTTACAAGACCCCACCCCCATCTAATAATAATAACAATGTTTTTATTTATAGAGCGCTTTTAAAGACACTTCACAGTACCACGCAACAGCACAACACACTGAAAATATAACACAACATTGATTACAGATTAAAAGCAGTTCTGAAAAGGTGAGTTTTGATTCGTCGAGACCAATAAATCCAGTTTTATGCACTTAGGTGTGAGGATTAGCTTTAGGTTTTCTCTGCGGTTATAATATTCTCTTTAACATGCATACCGTTCCTCCTCCTCAGCCAGCACAAACTACCCAATTCCTTAACAAGACCTGCGTCCCAAAATGACAATGCAAGGGCTGACAGTGCTGAGGCATGAGCTTTTGACATAAATATGCCCCTTGTGTTTTAATATGTGCATATCTACTTTTATGTTTCATATTTTATGTTTGGTGTAGTGTGCATGGAGTGTTGAGAGAGATGCCTGAGGGAGTTTTGAACACGCTGAGGCACATCTGTCAAAGCTGAAGAACAGAAAACAGCCATACGTCACCAGAATTGGAAGAAAATCGGGTTTTTTTTCGGTTTTACTTAGTTAAAGCAAACGCCCTGCAGCGCTACATGGGTGTCTATGCTTTCTTCTCACCGGCAGTTATTGTTTTTAAACTGGATTTTATCTTGTTGGTGTGTCTCCAAAGGAAAATGAAATCTAATCTGCTTATTTCATACACTACAGTAAGTACAAATATTGAATTGTGCATACTGCAGAAGGTGCGGGAGGAAAAGCGTTTGGGTCAGGCAGCATAAATACAAAAAGAATGAAAAGGAATGAGGCCATTAAACGACGACCGAGGAGGAAAATGTGAAACTCTCAGAGCAGAAATGTTCCTGCCTCTGCCCTTGCTTTTGTTCACACTCTGAGCATGTGTCAGTCTTTGAAATGGCTGCAGGAGGAAGACACATGGAGCCGGCGCTGGCATGAGAGGATGACTGATATGGTCCCATCTCGCTGAGCAAGGAGGATAAAATATGAGACAGGACGATCTCCATCCAGCCAAGAAGTGAACTTTGTTTCATTTTACCCACTTAATGGTCCAGCGCCACATGCCAGTCGGCCTTTATCGCCTCCATCACTCCACTTAATCAGAAGTGCTGGCGGGGGCGTTCCTCTAATCAGACCAATTAGACTTTAAGGCCCTGTCTCTCTGGCGGATGTCCTCTTAGTTCAGGAATCTCTTTGGCTTCCTCCCTCCTGCCTGGCACCCGCCCAGCCAAGCTTTCAGAGAACAACCTTGAATTTTTTTTTTTTACTTTTATTTACTGCATAACCTTTACTTAATAAGGGAAGTCAATTTAAAACAAACTGTTACTCATGATGACAGTGGAGATAAATGTCTCCCGGCAATGTAACAGGGACTTTGATTAAAACAAAAATAATGGTATACGCCGATAATACAATTAAAGAACTTAAAGGGAAGGGTGTTTGGCAGTCGTTTCTCCATTTTGTTTTCCTCCACAGACACTGACTGAAGACTCTGTCATCACGTCTATAAAGCATCCTTCGCGTTTTGACAGGCTTCAGTCAGGTCGGTGAAACCTGTCTGTCTAAACATCAATGAGTGTGTTTTCACACTCCGGGCTGTGACAGCCATGCTGAGAGATGTAAACACCCCAAACAAGGCGCACTTAGTTCATAAGTACATCCTGTCATATTTCATGGCACGTGGAGCATTGCTTCTCACAAACATCACATGATCTAGACTCCAAATTGTTTTTTAACACAAAGTAGAAATTCATACACTCACGGTTAGCGGTGCAGTAACATCATTTAAAATGAAGAACCCCGGAGAACCAACTCCTCCTGCAACTTTGTAATAGTTTTTGACATTTGAGATTTCTGAAACATGTTTAATCTCAGGATAATCATGGTAAATCAGACAGCACTATCCATCATAGCCAATTGTAATTACCTGCATATATATCACTGTCACATGAAAAAGGGCCATTAAAGGGAGCTCTGTGTGTGAATAGAAAACATTCAATCAAAATGCCACAGGCAACACGAGCGGCAGCCAAGAGCAGTGATTGAACAGGAATCCTAACCAGGACATCCCACGCTGATGGCAGAGCTCCCAGGTGGGTCACATAAACAGGCCTTTGGTGGGGGGGGGGGGGGGGGGTTTCCTGTTTGACCAGCTTGATTTATCTGAGCTAACTGTCCTGGTAGATTATCCGGCCAACTAAACTTCAGACAGGGTAAGCAAAAAACACCAAGCTTCATAAATAAAGTGGAATTCAGATATACGTGCGATTGATTTTCTTTCCGTATGATACTTTGCCGCTGATTTATAAGCAAGGGATACAGTGCAACAAGCATGTCATTAAAAAGGCCCTATCCTGCTCATCGTCAGATTTCATTATTGTATTTTGTGCCTCTATTGCGACATGTCTCCCTGCTTTAATGTTCAAAAAGGTTTTGAACTGCAGTGTGCTGCAGCATCTATGTTCACCCTCTGTCTGAAACCAGAGCCCAGTCTGTTCTGATTGGTTAGCTGGCCGGCACTCTTGTGATAAGTCAACCCCTTATGCCAAGTTCACACTACAGGATTTTTAGCCCAATCGGACGCTCCCAGACGGACTTTGGAGCTCGGGGACGAGTCGGGGACGAGTCGGGGACGAGTCGGGGACGAGTCGGCGCTAAATTGGCGCTAAATTGGCGTTAAATCGGCGCTCAGCAGTCGGCGTTTGATCGTTATGTGTGAACTGCTCAAGAGCGACGCCTCCCCGACTCGTCCCCGACGCCCGACTGATATCTAGCAAGCTAAATATCTGGACCTGTCGGCGAGTCCAAATCCTGTAGTGTGAAAAGAGTTGTGCCAGGTAATGGGTGCGCCGACGAGCTACAGCCAATGAGAGCGCAAGACACGGGGTGAGGAAAAGCCCCGGGGAGGAGCTGCACAACTTTATAAAAAGAAGAACAAGCGTTGTCCTACACAAGTCGACACAGCTGTTTGAAACCTGATTTTGAACTGTTAAGTTGTAGCTAGGCTACACAATTCACTGAAGTTAACGTTAGCTGATGTGCTAACAAGCTTAAGCAAAGTAACTTATTGACAGTTTCTAGGTAAAACATCATAACGTTCGAAATCCGCGTCATTTCCCGTGTCACTTCTCGCTTGTATTCGTGAGAAAAACGTAGTTTGAAGACCAGACAGACTCCTCTGGGATTTCTCCTGGTGACAGATTGTGTAGTGCAGGGGTGTCCAAACTACGGCCCGGGGGCCAAATGCGGCCCGCAGACCATTTTGAATCGGTACTCTGCAAATTCTAAAATTATAATGCAATATGGCCCACAAATTAAACTTTTGCTTGTCTTATATTGTACTTCTCAAATATATATGTTAACATATATTAATGAGCCCAATTTTCAAATAAATTCAGTCATTTAGAATTTAAAACATTTTCTAACAAATCTTAGTTGATAAAAAAAGCCCAATAACTTATTTCTATAACAAGCTTGAAATTGAACCTTCATATTTACTCTTATTATCAGCAATCTGAGGCTTCTGTTTTAAGGAATGAGCTGCCAACAAAATAAATGAAACCCTAAAGACGATGTAGGCAGTTTTGTTCTGAATGCGTTTTCAAGTATTGCGCATTATTCACCTATATTTGATTTGTTTTGCTAACTTATAACTTAACTTATGAGACAATATTCACCTCTGTAAGTGGCCCAGCTCTCCGTATACATTTTTCTGTATGTGGCCCTCGGTGAAAAAAGATTGGACACCCCTGGTGTAGTGTGGGACCCCCTGTCGCCGTTCAATCGCGTAGTGTGCACACCCCAACGACTTCAAGACTCCTGAGCGAGTTGTGTGGTGTGAACTGGCAAGCGATCATACAACTTTGAAAGTCGTGTAGTCTGACAGGCATAAGAGATGTCCTGCCCATTAGCCTGTCACATACAATATGTTGGAGTGCTTGCCAACCAATGCAACAGTGTGACCGATTTAAAAATGATGATATTGCTTCCACTAAGACAGTTTAGATCTACGGTGAAGAAATGTCTGAAACTGCTGAGACAGAAGCGTAAGTTAAAATGAAAGCAGCACTGATCAAGGTTTTGTCCATATCTATTCACATTATCTTTCTAATTAACCAGACTTTAAACACTCCCAGAGCTCATACTGTGTTCCTATTAATATTTACTTCCTGTCTGTCTACTTGTGTTGATTTCTCTGACGTCCAGCCCTCTGTCTTTAAACTCTGTCCTTCTCTTCTGCTGTTTTTATTTTCTATACTCGGGACAGTGAAGCCGTCATGATTCCAAAGTTTGGTGCTCTCCACAAATATGGAAATTAATGTTCAAAAAGTCATCCTTGGTGTTTTCTGATAGAGAAAAACTAATGTTCTTTCTTTTTAGCAAATGCTGACTTTACATTGACCAGACTTCTTTCTGCGGATTGAAATGACTGCACATAGTCCCTTGATTGGAGCGTCCTTACCAACAGTCTGCTGTCAAAAAAGTCCAGACGTAATCAACTAAATTGTGTATAATCAGTTTTATTGTTGTGTTTCCTAAGCTTACATTCTGGATACTCAACACAGAGACAAAAGCTTCTGAGATTGACGTGATTTAATTGCAACCGAAGCCAGAATCAATATGTTTTGCACAGTTTTAGGTAGGCAGATATTACATAACTGAAAGCATTTCCTATTATTGACTCCTTAGACAATGTTTCTTCTAATTTCTCAGAAATTAAACAATGGTTATATAACTGTATTATTTTGCTATCGTCAGCTGTTGGAAACATGTTCTTGAACTTTCTTGGATATTAGGCAATTGTTAGAAACAAAGAAATGTTGTGCATGGGAAGTGAACTTTATACAGACAGAGATGTACAGTATTTGTTGACTCTATATAGCTTAAAATATAAGGAAGAGATATATAGAGCTCTGGAAGAAATTAAGAGACCACTCCAAATTGGTCTTAAATCTCTATCTCTACATGTATGGCAGCCACTCCAGTGTCTGTTGAATTTCAACTCAGAGAAACATTGTCAGTAGTTTTTTTTTAAAAATCATTCAACTCAATAATGCTGAAGTGGTCTCTTAATTCTTTCCGCGGCTGTATATATATATATGTGTGTGTATCATCACAGTTACTAATTCATTTATTTGACATCTTTGTATAATTTATTTTACCTTGGTTAAATCTGTACTGTCCTGTTTTTCACTTTCACTCTGTTGCAGTTTCAACTCCTGCATTTCCCCATAGGGATAACAAAGGTCCATCTTATCTTATCTTATCTCATATTATTGAGGGATATATTGTATGTGTTTAACACAATCCTACCACCTGTACATGAAGAGGTTTTACTTAAAATAGGATGAACATAAACTCTATGTTTCAGTTTTTTCGGTATATGCTTGTGTCCTAGTCCATGTATTTATGCAGTTCAAATTGCAAAACAATCGTAACATTAAGGCGTAATATGAATTTGCTCTTTGTTTTGTTTTTCTCTATAAGTCTAGCACTGATGATGATGCAGAAACAAACCAAAGCTGCCCTAATGGGTTATACTGGATGTGTCAAAATAAGCTGAGAGGTGGCAAGATGATTAATGGGAAAGAAGGAAAAAAGCTACAGAAAATTGAGTTTTTCATCTATTGAAAAAATAGCAAGGATATAATTCTTACTTTTACAGCCTCTAACACAAATCACATAGCTTTAATAACTTGATTAGAAACCAGTGCTTTTCGATCATTTGGTTAAAATAACGACTTACCACATAATGCTATCCAACTGCTTGTGTTTATTACTGGATCTTCAGTAAATATCGAAGGTTATTGTGCCGGTTAAGTAGATACATCTGTGCATAAAATTAGTTCAGAAAAAGGAATTTCACAGCTATTTCAGGGACTCTACTACCGCAGGTCATAAATGACTGAATATAAAAAAATGGTATGCCTGAAAAGCACAATAACCCACTGCTTTTTTATTATTTACCTTTAAAACTAATTGATTTATATTTCATTAGTGATAGATTATGATAGCTGAAGGTGTAATGTAAAACTGAAGTGTTTAAAACATTTTTTATTTATTTTTGTGTAAGTACATTGTGTAATAATCATGAAAACAGAATTCATATTGTTTGAGGTGTTTAGTAATTTATGTAAAGGTCATGTTGTTTATTGCATTATGCACTACCTCATTACGTTTCTTTGAAGAGACAGCTGTCACTCCGCAGATGATTGCTGCCTCTCCAGTGACATTACATGTAATTCAAGTGTGACACAAGGGGATACAAATGGCAGGCATACATAGATTATATCCAAGCATGCATATGACATATTGATATATTCACCATATCTGACAGCAGGTGCCCACACATTTTTTTTCTTTTCTTCTGTGAGCACATGACAGGCAAATAAGTGGTGGTGGGAATGCAAACTGTATTGATGATGAGTTTGTTGTTGCCTTTAGCAAAAATACCCAGGAGGATGTTCTTCCCTGGGATTATGGCTGTGATGTTGGTGCAGCACCAAAGCACCCATAATCACAGAGAACATCCTGAAGGTAACTGCAGCTTCATTACAATGGCTGCTCAAGTCTGGAAAGTTTTTCTCTGAATTTGTTGGTTTGAAAATAAGACATTTTGAGATGTTTTAAATTTGAATCTGTTCAACAACAAGTTTTTACTTTACTTTAATAACCAAATTTCTAAGACAGAAATCATGCTAACCATGCTAATTTTCGAGTTCACAATTGTATGTTGTACCTCTACTGTGACATGTTTAGATGCTTAACTGTTCAGAAAGCTATTTATTTTTCTCATACTGTCTGTGCTGCAGCACCTCTTTTCATCCTCTGTCTGAAACCAGAGCATGGTCTGCTATGATTGGGTAGATGGCTGACTCTGTTGTGATTGTTCAACCGCTTAGATATGTTTCGGAAATGTCCTGCCCCTTAGCCTGTCACGTACAATGTGTTGGAGCGCTAGCTAATAGAAGCTCAGGTGTTTCAAAGGTAAACAAAGGAGTCCAAAAGAGGCGTTTCTGGAAGACGAAGGATTGTGTGGGAAAAAGTCCCTCTGGAGGGGACTTTGGGATTTTACCTTTGCATACCATTTACGTGCACAAAAACCTGTATACGTATAGCTGTATGGACTCAGTTAGTGTTTAAATTGATTGTATTCATACATATGTATTTGGTGAGTCATCCAAATTCATTATGTACAACATTTGATAAAGCTTGAACAATTCCTATATAGAATTCGTATAAATTCCTATCAATCACCACATAGTTGGGTAGTCTCCACCACACAACATCTAAACACTGTGTTTTACCATTTAACTTTGGATGGCAATTAAATTGTTAAGAGCTTGATTAGTTGTGAAATATGGAAATTATCTTCCATTTAATTGGAGTGTAAAGTAAAGGACTTTAATGTGTACCTTATTGACAAAAAAATGTGTTCAATGAGTGAGCTAAAAGACCTTCAGTTTATTTCAAGTTACACTCTAGTTTGAAATGGTCTCTTCATGGATGAACATGGAGATCGCAGCAGAACTTATGTTTGTGGAGTAGACCATTAGACCCATTCAAAGGTGCGTTTTAGTTGTTATTGAAACTCTGGTGCAAACATGAGGTTGAATGCCAATTAGCATCGTTTTATGACTTTAAAATGTAAAAAGGACATTGATATTTGAGGTTTAAAGCAACAGGAGTAGCCTTTTCAAAATCCAGAGGCCTCAAATACAACAGTTTGGTCATTGGCCCTACGCTTGAAACTAAATTTATACGTTGGCATTGTTTTGACAGTAAAGTAAACAATAGAAACTTGACCAAAACTGTTTTTGGTCAAGTAACATACTTAACTTACATTAGATATGAAATATACTACGTGAAAAAGGTTGTTGTAGCATTTGCCCCATTCTTTGCCTGGAAGTTGTTTCCTGTGAGCATTAGAGATAACTTCACGAAAAAAAGACAGTGTATGCATGTAACATTACAAAATGACGAATGCGAAACTGCTGACAAAGGGTTGTGGTCATAATTTAAAATGGAGGGCCACTGATCAAGCTGCTCTATTTGACAAATTGAGAGAAAATGTTGAAAAGTTAAATCTGCGCCCAAACTGCAGGATCATAGTTTATTTTGCGTATTTGGAAGTATCAAATATGGAAATTGCGGATACAGACAAACGTTATCGACAAACAGTACAATAACTTCACTGTTGGTCAGTATCCATGTATCGCTTGTACCTTGGCCATCGAATCTATTACGATAAAAACAATAAATTGTAGTACTCAAAAGGTTTTTACCTATTCGAAGCAAATATACCTGCACATTTTTTTTTTCTGAGTTTGTATCTTTATGGTTTATTGCATTGCACGGCTATAACTACTGCTACTGTTAATCGCTCAGGATAAAACCATCAGCTGAATTAAATGCTGAGGTCACAAACAGGGTTGGTTATTGCCATTGAACCTTGAATGACCCAATTCATTCATTTTTACATTATTTGGCTATTAAGCCACTTCAGCGTTTGTTTTCATCAAGTGGACACCATACATTATTTAGTTTACCAATGTGAGCATCAGCATGATGTGGTGTATATGTGGCAGAGCCTGAGCGACAGCGTGCAATTTGAGCTGTGCCCGTCGGGTTTGGTTTTTCTTGCTGGATCTCTTTGCTCCCTGCTGAGGCTGTTCTGGTGAGAAAGTCTCTGAACTGGGTCACAGCTGTGCGGCACACAGTGGCACCGTGGCACATTTCTATGTGAGTGAGGACTATCTGAAGGCCGGGGGAGAAAATGAGCGTGCTTGTTAAACTGCCCCCCCTCGAAGTAAGATGAGAGGAGTGAGAAGCCGGAGCAATAAATCATTAATCCACCATAAAGGGGCTAGGGGAAGAAAGGCAACGTCTCTCTGTCTTTTAAAGTGAGGCGGAAGTATGGCACTGCAACTCGTGCTTTTGCCACCTCAGTATGGCCCTCCGGAGATAGAGAGAAACTGGAGGGAAACAAATACACAGTCTGGCGAAGTGGAAAAACTACAAAACAAACAAAACATGCTAGATTTTTTCTTGGAAGGGCAAAGGTGATGCTCAGTTGGGGGGTATTGCTCCCATAACCCTGTTTTTTGTCTCTTCTTTCATCACTGCAAGCAGTCAAAACCTCTGCTGCACATCAACTAAACTCTTACAAGTGATGTTTAACTAGGTCGTATCGTAAAAGTAGAAACTATAAAAAATAGATAAGGTTAACTAAAACATTACAAAGTAAACTTAACCATTTAATAATGTATATATGCAAAGCTGAAAGATTTAATTCCCTTCCGGCTTGACTCCGGTGAGTTGGAGGTCTTGCATTAAATGACTTTGCCTTGCCCTCAATTACCACCGGGAAAAAGGATCACCGAATCTGAGCCGAAGTGACGCAAATGCCCAGGTTATAAATTTGTATAATCTATAACTTTTTTGGACCAGATTGTCATTAAGATAAGCTCTCATGCGCTCATTGTATTAATGACTAAATCGAAAGCGTGACCACATAGCTGCAAAGGCTTTGAGGAAATGTTCATGATCAGCATTAATGTCGGGGGTCTGATGGGTCAGGTCCAAAAGGTCTCAAAAGCCAAGTTGAAGATTTGAGAAAAAGGGAATCAATTTCCCTCCCTGCTGACAGAAAGTAGAAGCCTGCTGTGAATCTTTGGCTCCAGCTTTTGATTTATAAAAAAGGAAGAAAACGCTAGCAAAACAGATTCTTGCTTAGGTTTTTTATTTTTTTTCCAGGCCTGCGCTTTCCCCTGGTTACTATTTTTTTAAATGAATGCATGTACTATTTTTTATGTTTGTTTGGAACCCAGAAAGTAAGTATTAAAGTAGCCACTGGGGTTCTTAAGAAACAAATAAACAAACCCACACCAGCTCACATGGGCTTGGAGACTTGAAGGCAAAGGAAAACATGGTTCTCAGAGGTTTTGAATAAATGAAATGAAGAGAGAAACAAAGCTTTCAGCTGCCTCAGCATGAAGAAATGCAGTAACTGCATTCAGTGGGAGAGTCTGCTGTGAAACATGAAATTAACTTTTCTAAAAAACCGTTAAGCTTAATGCTAAGGTGGGGATTCTATAATTTGCTGTCAACCAAAGAATGAGTGCCAACCTAATTTATACATAATCTGTATCCAAATAAATAGCATAATTTAAATGAATAAAAACTACTAACCTAACATCACAAGTAGACTTTAACGTAGTAGTTTTCTGTTCCAATCATTGTACAGGTTGGTAAAGTCATATAGCTCCAGGTATTCTACCTTAAAGATCGCAGCTAAAGGATTACTTGGATCGGACCGTTGTCAAATCATCACTGGGGTCCCACAGGAATCTGTCCTGGGACCCCTCCCCTTTTTCTCTGTATACCAATTCACTTGGCTCTCTCCTTTGCTCTCATGACTGTTCCTGTCACAGCTTTGTAGATGATTCATCATGATCTTTTCCCTGCTGTGAAATCCAGGTTGTTGTACGAGTTAATTATTGTTTTTCTTACATCTCTCAGTGGATGTCTGTGCACCACGTGAAGCCCAATCTAAACAAGACTGAAGTGCTCTTCCTTCCAGGTAAAGACGCTCCCATCCACAACCTTTCTATCCACATTGGCATCTCTGGTCTTTGCCTGACTCAGAATGTGCCTGACACTGGATGATCAACTGTCCTTCACTTCTAACATCGCTGCCACAACTAATTCATAATGATGAACTCTTTACAACATCAGGAGGGTACGCCCCTTCTGACCCAGAAGGTACCACACAACCTGGTCAAGGCTCTTGTAAACTTACACCTTGGATACCGCAACTCCCATGGCCCAGGTACCCTTCAGCCAAAACCATGCCTGTTTGCAATCCTGCCACCAGAATGGTTTAACAGGCTCCCCCTTTAAATCAGGGCAGCAGAACATTTGCTCGATTATAATATCATTTGTTTTGCACGTATTTGCTCATGAACCATTGTATTGAAAATACATATATTGGTGCTGATTAAGGTCATTAGCATTTAAATTTGGTATCCCTACCAAATGTTAAGATAATTCCTCCGATCAAACTAGTTGATGAAATATTCCCATGAGGAGGAAAGGGGCAGGGCAATTTATCTTGTCATCGACCAAGCCATTCCACTTCCATGGTAGAAAATTGATGTGGAAATTGTAGTTTTTTTGGCAAAGGCCTTAGATAATTCTGGGAAATAGAAAGGTACCCTGACCTGTTGACACGGCTTATAGATACAAGTGTTTGTCACCATGTGTTGCAAACCAATGGCAACCCAACATAATCTAAACATCCATTAAGTATTAGTTATGATTCTATGTTTTTTCACTCCGTTTCTCACCAACAAGTAAGTGTAGACATGTTGGAGAATCGCAGCAATGACTGATGAGTTGGGCGGACCGGGAGGCTGCTATTTTTACACGCTGTTCTATTGAAAGGGTTGACATGGTGTCCTTTTAAATAGAGGTCAGGTCCTCTGCTCACAGTCAGCTCCTCTGTTTAACTGCTGCACTAAAAGGACTGGATGGGGCCAGATTTATTTGACAGGTCTGGAAATGAACAGCCTTTTCTTTATTACACAATACACAAAACCCAACAAACTTGGGAGTACAGTCTGCACTTTTGAAGTTATGTTTATAATTATAGTTCAAATATTCTAGGGACCACATTTTTCAAATTATTTCATAGAGGGTGTGTTTTTTTGCAAAATCCTACCCATGCACATATCCCTCAAGTTGGATAACCATGATTTCTTGTTAATATCAACCTTTGGGCATTAAATGCATGCCAGTGAAACTGCATACTTCTAGCCTGGCAAACCAGACCTACATCAAGATGTAGGTGTGGGCACACA